>NC_034201.2:11005615-11605615 GCF_002021735.2 Oncorhynchus kisutch | reverse complement strand
ATGTAAACTTCCCACTTCAACTGTAGGTGTATTTCCAACGCAAATATATTATGCTGTTGTATAGTATTTATTTGCCAGTGGGATGACTCAAAACCCATTTGCAATGATGCAGTGTAATTTCCCTAAGACTTGAATTTGTGCTAAAATGTCAGAAATGGGCTGTATCATACTAATGTCAAAAGTTAGGAATGTCCACAAAAGAGACCATATCAAATAACTAATGATGAGACAGAGAAGCTGAGGTTCATTGCTTGGATAGTTATTATTAAATGAATCATAACGGTTGAGTTACCAGAATATAGCTACTGTATGTCGGCATGTGATACAGAAATGCCTTGTAGGAGTAAACATTCTGAAATACATGATTCAGTGTAGACACTAAACTATGTGCTCTATGTCACCTCTGGCCACATGGAAGACTTTTATGGGTTAGTCATCCTTGCCCTTGTTGAGGGGCCAGAATGTCTCTTTCTCTCTCTCGCCTGACAGTTGTCCCCCTTGAAGCAGGGCAACTGAAATGTACAGACATTTTCCTTATATTTGAGAATTGTTTCATTCAGTTTTTACCTGAAATTGTTGTAACCACCTGTCACAATCTGAAATTGTTGCAGTAGCTGCCAGCTGCACTGAACCGTGTAAAACTATGGAAGCCCATCCCCACCACCTAAAAACATGCAAAAGTAGATCATACAAATAGGAAATATTTTTCATTTGTAACATTGTGTGGTGATTTAGGAGGTGGCACCACAGGTACCAGAGTGGTGGGGGGGATTGTGTTCCTGGGTCCCAGAGTTTTTCCTGATCTAGTAGTCGGCTAATCTATCCAACTCCGGACCCTAGTTGTAGCGTACTACATAGTAATACATCACTGTAAAAATAGGGATAATGAAAACAATTCAAAACTTTACACAGACAAAGAGACAACAACTGTGATTGGACAAAAAAACTAACAGGGCTGAGCTCGTTGTATGCAGGTTTGCATCGTGTAGACCTTTGGATCTGTAATTAAAAAGATACTCAAACAGTATGTCATCACTACTGGGTTGATTGATTCATTTCAGTAATACACCCGAAGTGTAAATATAAACCAAATTCAATCTCATTCACATTTTCTCAAAACACAAATAAAGGCTATAAATACATAACTTAGGCTATGAAAACATGACATTACGTTACCCCTGGCCCAGATGGGATCAGAGCAAACAGGCTAAGCTACCTGCAGCTGTGGTTGTCATAAGTAGGCTACAGTTGATCAGACTGAAGCACATACTAATTGTGCATGTTGACAGTTAATTAGAGATTATTATGGGCTTCCATATAAAACCGCTCTTCCTGGTGATTTTCACTTATACCCATGTTTTCAGTCGCATTTTTTACCACATGTACTGATATGCTTGCTATTGATCGAAATGAAGCCTGGTTTGTTGCAATGTTGTAAGGTAGACCTACTGTACTTTTACATTCGTATGAGAGGGTTAATCGTTCATTTTTGATAGGTTAACATTACTTGATGAAGACATGCTGTGCTTTTGTGCTTTTGTCTTGAAGCTAAAATGTAATGAGTGTAGCTTGCAGATGACAAAATAAACCCTTTAATTGTCTGCACATACTGTACGTGCTTGTGAATTGTTACATCGTTGAAGAGTGTAATATGCTTTGCTTGCATTATTGAAGAGTGTAATATGTTTTAGAAGAAAAGTTTATGTCATTGTTGAATAGCTTGTGCTTACTGGCTAGTGTAGCTACTGTGGTCAATATTAGCTGCGGACCAAGAATGTCGAGTTGCCAGTCACAGAGAAAGGCAAGTCAAGGACATCATGTGAATTGAATAGTAGAAATCTCTTTCGCCATCCGCTCCTCAGCCTCTCTTTTAGATCTCATGGTGGGAATAGGGCCTAGCGATGCTATTGCATCCATGTTTGGTACTGTATGCTGTCTTTATGGATTTATGATGTCTGTGATAATTTGTAGTTGCTCAGCATGAACTCTGACCACACTGTGTGCAAGGATCTCTTTTGTCTTCTCCGTCTACCCCTCAGGTCATCATGCATACAGTACAGTGCCTTCAGAAAGTATTCAAATTTTGTTGTGTTACTGCCCAAATTCAAAATTGATGACATACATTTTTATCTCACCCATCTACGTGCTATACCCCATAATTGCAAAGTGAAAACATGTTTTTAGACATATTTTCAAATGCATTGAAAATGAAATACAGAAATGTCTCATTTGTGACTTGTTCCAAAAATCGAGGCATATGTCGCACGTCACTACTTCACAGGAGAGGCATTAGAATGTAATTTTTTTCAATCAAAATTAGTTTTTTGGCAGAAATCCCTTCTGGAACATGTGAACTTTCATGTGCCTTAATTACAAACTCGTATGCTATCTGTAAATACGAATAAAATTGTTATATTATGAGCATAGTTAGTCTATAAGCCACGAGCCTTACCGCTAGCCATGATTGGCTGAGAAAAATGGATGGGCTGGACATGACTAGAGATTAGTTCGGATTGGTCTGCCATGTAGCACCCTTCTGTCTATAACATGAGCTGGTAGGTATATATTTAGGTATTAAAAATATATATATTACGTAGTTGAACTGCAAAAGTGTTTCTCTCCCGTTTCTGGAAGGACCGAGTTTTGAAATCAGTGGAATGTCTGGTGTCCCTCTAGGATTTTTCGAATGAGATTGAGAAAATTCTGGCGTTTAATCGCAAAAGAATGCAGAGGGAGTCGAAAAGAGAACACACTGAAGGCTGTTGTATAAAACACGTCTCCGGAATACATATTCAAACAAAGGGCAACCATGACATCCGTGACAGAGAGGGAGAAGTGTCCATCCATGTATACAGGTAAGATAGTTTGATGTCGGACGACAATGGAATGTTCCTGATGTCACTGCGACAACAGTCGATAGACGTAGTTTAAAACAGCCTTTAGTCTTGAAATCTTTGGTTGTTTAGTACATGTGAATCCTTAAAGAGATGGGTGGGGGCTAAGGCTTAAGATGGTGTCAACGATATTGAATGGGCGTAGACAAAGAAGAGCTCTCCAGTCGCAAAATCCATCAAGCACTATAATGAAACTGGCTCATGAGGACCACCACAGGGAAGGAAGACCTGCTTTCATTTGCTTTTAAACAGGACAATAACCCAAAACATTCCAGGTGAAGCTGGTTGAGGGAATTCCATGAGTTTGCAAAGCTGTCATCAAGGCAAAAGGTGGCTATCTACAGTGCCTTGCGAAAGTATTCGGCCCCCTTGAACTTTGCGACCTTTTGCCACATTTCAGGCTTCAAACATAAAGATATAAAACTGTATTTTTTTGTGAAGAATCAACAACAAGTGGGACACAATCATGAAGTGGAACGACATTTATTGGATATTTCAAACCTTTTTAACAATCAAAAACTGAAAAATTGGGCGTGCAAAATTATTCAGCCCCTTTACTTTCAGTGCAGCAAACTCTCTCCAGAAGTTCAGTGAGGATCTCTGAATGATCCAATGTTGACCTAAATGACTAATGATGATAAATACAATCCACCTGTGTGTAATCAAGTCTCCGTATAAATGCACCTGCACTGTGATAGTCTCAGAGGTCCGTTAAAAGCGCAGAGAGCATCATGAAGAACAAGGAACACACCAGGCAGGTCTGAGATACTGCTGTGAAGAAGTTTAAAGCCGGATTTGGATACAAAAAGATTTCCCAAGCTTTAAACATCCCAAGGAGCACTGTGCAAGCGATAATATTGAAATGGAAGGAGTATCAGACCACTGCAAATCTTTTAACCAATCAGCATTCAGGATTAGAACCACCCGTTGTATAATACATATTGGATCACAAAAAAATGCAATCTTTACATAACTGTGTAGTTTACCAATAATATGGTCTGACAGGAAATTGGACATACTCGGTATTCATATCCCAAAAGAAAGACATTTTTATAGAAAGTTGGCAAAAAAATTGATAATAAATTGCTACCTTGGAAAGGAAAATACCTGTCTATTTGTGGAGAAATCACCCTGATTAGTCATATCCCAGTTTACCTATTTGCTTATGGCCTTGTCTACACCTAGCGACCTCTTTTTTTAAACTATATGAGCAAAAAATATTCAATTTTATTTGGTACGGCAAACCACATAAAATTAAACCGGATTATTTATATAATGAATATGTCATGATCGTCTGAAGAAGTGGACCAAAGCGCAGCTTTGTGAGCGTACATTTCTTTATTTACAATGTCGCCAACAAAAACAAGAAACAACAAAATGACCGTGAAGCTTACGAGGGCTACAGTGCCACTAACAAAGACAACTTCCCACAATAACAAAAGGGAAAAAGGCTGCCAAAGTATGATTCCCAATCAGAGACAACGATAGACAGCTGTCCCTGATTGAGAACCATACCTGGCCAAAACATAGAAACACAAAACATAGAAATCATAACAAAGAATGCCCACCTGAATCACACCCTGACCAAACCAAATAGAGACATAAAAAGGCTCTCTAAGGTCAGGGAGTGACAGAATATGAATTTGGAGGGCAGAGAGTATTAAATATTAAAGCATTAGACCACTCACTAAAAGGCTTCAGTCATGCAAAAGTTATACTTAAATCCAAACTGGTTCTCTAGCAGATTAGTAAGATTGTCTCATCGCATGTTCAAGAATGACCTTTTTCCCTTTATTCACATTACAACCTCTTACTTTTGGTTATTTGAAAAAATTATTTCAAATATCACTTTTTTAAAAACAAGCCATAGAAACTTGGTTGCAAATTCAGTTTAAGACACCAGAAAAGACAGAACAAATACTACAGCAAATATCATGGTTAAACTCAAATATATTATTTGATAAAAAAATATATATATATAAAAAACAATAAAAAAAAATATAATCTGACTCGACCTTCGCCTCTCCTGAGCCCATTAGGGAGTTGCAGCGATGTGAAAAGTTCATAACTGAAATTGGAAGAAAAAGGAGGAAAAAGGAAAACAATTAATAAAAAGTGTAATCTTTGTAAATCTTTTCAAAATTTTGATGAATAAAAAAGTATACCAGTTTCAATTAAGGACCAAACATTTTACAGCTGTGCCATATAAAGTTGGCACAGCATGAACCCATTAAGAAAATGCATATAAAAACGGTTAAATCCCGAAATAAATTGATGAGAAATGTAAAAATTGTGTGGTTGAGAGGGATGAGGTAAAAATAATTGGCAAATAAGTCTGGCTGCACAACCGATTGGCAAACGTATTGCAAATTGACAAATCAAGTGACTAAACTGAATAAAAAGAAGAAGAAACTACACTATGAAACAAAGATAAATTACAAAGAATGATAGCAAAAGGCTTTGGAGCACCATAAATAACATTTTGGGCAAAAAGGCAAACTCCGCTCCATCATTCATTGAAACAGATGGCTTATTCATCAAAAAACCCACTGAAATTGCTAACTACTTTAATGCATTCAATGACAAGATTAGCAAACATTGGAATGACATGCCAGCAACAAACGCTGACACTACATATTTAAGTACATCTGACCAAATTATGAAAGACAAGCATTGTCATTTTGAATTCCATAAAGTGAGTGTGGAAGAGGTGAATTGTTTTTGTTGTCATCTCTACAATGACAAGCCACTGAGGTCTGACAACTTTGATGGAAAATACTGAGAATAATAGCAGACAATATTGCCACTCCTATTTGCCATATCTTCAGCAGCATGCTTATAGGGAAGGACATTCAAGTGCACAACACTTACACAAATCAATGATGATTGGCTGAGAGAAATTGATGATAAAAAGATGTGGGGGCTGTTTTGTTAGACTTCAGTGCTGCTTTTGACATTATCGATTATAGTCTGCTGCTGAAAAAATGTCTGCGTTATGGCTTTACACCCCCTGCTATATTGTGGATAAAGAGTTAGCTGTAATGGGGATCCATAATAAATACAAATAGAGATTGCAAAATAGTTAGGAAGAGATTTTCAATGTACCGATTCCATGGCACATGGTTAATGAACTGACACACAAAACGATGCTTGAGTCAAAACTTCTAGTTTTTTTTTATTTATTTTTTTACAAAATGATTATATTAGCATAAAGAGTTACCTGTTTATCTAAATGTTTATCTTTTGTGAAACTTCACAGCACAGCAACTCCCTTATTATTATTATTTTTTACAATAAACAGTTTCCATATACACTTCCATTCCATAAATTTTTTCAACTGGTACCGGTGGAACTTCAGACCAGTCTTGTGAGGCCTGTGGGCGTCCTAGAGGAAAACATGTTAGTGTGTAGCCCAAACTGTTTGGACAGAAGTTGGCAGATCTGCTGCGTCCCAAGACGCTTGTGGGGGTCATAGAGCAAAACGGAGAATACCATCGTGTTCATAAGCATCTCATCTTTCCATAGAGGGGTAATAGTTTGTAGGCCAAACCGTTCGGAACCTACAGACAATTTTGTGATAAGACCAATTTTCGGGATGTCTCATGGTCTGACAAATACCGCTCTAGCTCTGTCATCTGTCACCACAGATGTGGAAGTGCAACATAGGTGGATGCGGTGAATTGAGACGCATCCAATTCAAAACAACTGATATCTGTAGCTTACACTGACAGATTTTTATAGGGATTTTTTATAATGCTAATTAGACATCGAACTTTACGAACATCAAACTTAGGGGTGTAACCACAGAGAGGGAGTTAAATCTATGGAGTTATCCACAGATATGAAAAGGGACCCCATTGCCATATTTCCCAGCATGCTCTTTTGCAGGTCGATCTTTTTATTGTTTGTTTCAAAATCTTTGTTTTCGCATGCACATTGATTGTTTAAAAAAAATCTTATGCTACACAAAGACAAGTAACGTATACTTTTCTAAACTAATACAATCTGTAAGTAGTTGGATTTATAGCAACCGTTAGTGAGATAGTTGTTTCAGTTTACATGATGTAGGTAGAATTCAATTATTTTCCCCTCTCTACTCTGAAATACATTTTAAATGCATGCTGTGAGTGATGTAAAAGTGCTGGATTTTTGTCTGTCTGAGTTTGCTTTCAACAGAGATTGGATATCACTTTGAAAACTACCATATTGTGACATAGTAAGAAATATTCAAATAAGACTTTACATTTTATTGAACCAGGCAAGTCAGTTAAGAACAAATTCTTATTTACAGTGACGGCCTACCGGGGAACAGTGGGTTAACCACCTTGTTCAGGGGCAGAACGACAGATTTTTACCTTGTCAGCTCAGGGATTCCATCCAGCAACCTTTTGGTTACTGGCCCACTAGGCTACCTGCCGCCCCACATTACACCCTTATAACACAAAGGAAGTGAACTGAAAGAGAAATGTACACAGAAAAGTGTAAAATGGCGTTAAATTTAAGCTACTTTCTGAGTTGGATATTTAGTGTAAGTAGTTTTAACACAAAATGGGGGTGGGACCATATAAATCCCCCAAATAGTGTTAAATAACTCTTGCAATTGTACTGTGCACCATAGGTCCTAGAGAGAGTGTGGGCTCCATTATAAAAAGCCTGTCCATTCTGTGTGTGTGCAAGGTTTGATTCCACAATAACCCTGTGGTATTTTGTCCCTCCTTCACCCATCTCCATGCCTACATCAGGCAATCTGTACTATGTTGAAAGTTTTAGTCCATGATACCACTTACCTCTCTCATGGGGAACCCTTCAATCTTTCATTATTGATGAATAAAGAGTAAACAAACCGTCAACTAATTACACATCATAGCATTAACGCTCACGAACACAACATGACAAGAAAATGGTTCGCCTCTCACTGCTCTCACTGCTTTCCCAAAGAGATTTATATAATAAAATGTGTTGGCCCTCTGAACAAACAGGATAATTATGGCCTGCAGTCTTCCTGTCGCTCGTCCGGCACAGCTAAGCGGAAAGAAACACATTATTACCACTCAAAGGTTTCTGCAGGAGGAATAAGGAGAAATAAATGTTTCATGAACTAACCCGATTTTACAGTGGAATCACTTCCCAAAATTAACACTATGTGCAACATGTTGCGCGTTTTCTTTTTTTTGAATGTGATGAGTAAACACACTGAACTGTTTTATTTCCACTGCCCCATCAGGTTCCGGCACACATGAAGCATGTCCACCTGCATCCAGCAGAGACGTAAACCACAGGGCCTGAGAAGTCTGAACACCCAATGAGCAGAAGGCCACCAAAGCCTACACAGACACATTTTATTCTCAGCACAGAATCATTCAGTCTGGGCTATCTGATCCAGTGGAGGCTCCTCAGATGAGGAAGGTTAGGACCATCCTGTTTAATTGTAAAACGTTTAAAAGTGTATGCTTTTTAGATAAACCTACACTAAATATAATCATGTCACCAAATAATTTATTAAAACAATATTTTGCAAAGACGGTCTACAGTAGCCTCAACAGCACTCTGTAGGGTAGCACTATGGTATAGTCGGAGAACAGCTAGCTTCCGTCCTCCTCTGGGTACATTGACTTCAATACAAAGCCCAGGAGGCTCATGGTTCTCACCCCTTTCCATATACTTACACAGTAATTATGACAACTTCCGGAGGATGTCCTCCAGCCTATCAGAGCTTTTGCAGCATGAATTGACATGTTGTCCACCCAATCAAAGGATCAGAGAATGAATCTAGTACTGAAGGCATAAGCTGCATCTAGCTAGCACTGTAGTGTATAAAACGTGGTGAGTTGTTGACTCAAAGAGAGGGAAAGACAATCATTTAACAGTTTTGAACAAATACATTTCTTCCAAAATTAACTAGAAGCAAGAGAGAAATAGAGAGAGAGAGAGATTGTCATGGTGACAATGACATAGGCTGAGGTTTGAGGTAGAGGTTTGTCTTGGAAATGTTTTTTCGCCTGGTCACATACAGCTGATGTGTTGTGCATTGAAGTCCACAAGTGAAGGGAAAAGGTGAGAGAAGGAGAGCGCATAGGATGTGGCTGCCATGAAAGTGAACTATGTTTACGCGTGATCAGGGGTGTATTCAATCCACCGAATCTGTGGAAAAACGTTTCTAAAACGGAAGCAAACAGAACAAAACGGGGATATACATACCTGAATTTGTCCAATAGAAACTCTCTTTTGCAACTAATGACTACACCCTATATCACATACACGCAGGAATGAGTGTGCAAGGCGGTATTGAATGTCATTGTCTGTCCATCTGTCACTGTCTGTCACCTCAAATTTGTCTCTCGACATGGCACCTACATTCTAAACTTCATTCATAGGCTAGAGATTGTAGCTAGTTCATGATGGGTATAGGGAAATTTGAGTATCATGTGGTAGCCTTAACCTATCACTGTTACATTGAACTGGGTGAATGGAATATGAATGAGAGCCATCTGATATGCCGTAATAGAAATAAGGCCATGATCCTGGAAAAAAAAAATGCCCTCCCTCATCTTAAATGGCACTGATCGCCACTGATCAGATCTCTGAAGTGTACATTAAGTGGTTCAATAAGGCCTTTACAGAGCAGAGGGATTGAAACCTTCCTTTCTGTTCTTCAGCTCCCCTTCCAACAGATGAACCTGCCAGCAGCACTGTTCAGTGGAGCAGATGGCATCTAAATGGACAGGCCCAGTCTCCATCAACCTGCCTTGCCTCTCTGTTACACCAGTCAGTGACTGCAGCCACTGGAACCATATTTCCACCCTTTCCTAGAAAACAGAGGCAGTGGTAGCACCAAATGCCCCTTTCCTAATAGCCTCAGCTGCTTTCTCTGCCCTGTGTTTGCATAGTGTCACATAGACCTTTAAAGGGGATTTGGCATCGTTTTTTGGCTTGCTCCTCGAGAAATGCTGGTGGCCATGACAGCAGCCAAATGTGAGTTGGCTTGGGGGTGTGGTTTGATGTGGGTGTTTCTTCAGTGTGTCCTTGCCAACACCAAGACACACCCATCTGTCAGAACCTTGCTCGCAGCTGTTTCCTCCCACTCTATCACAGCAAACAAGTTCAATAACTAAAGGAAAATGTATGGTGGGGAAAGCTTTGAATAGGTCAGTACCCTCCAGATTAATATGAGAAGAATGTAATTGCTGAATTTATGTAGATATTCTAAGCTGAGTCTTTTGATAACTTTCAATTGGTCCTGTGTAGCTCAGTTGGTAGAGCATGGTTGTTGGTTTAAAGCCCATGGGGGAAATGTCTGCACTCACTATTTTAAGGCGCTCTGGAGAAGAGTGTCTGCTAAATGACTCAAATGAAAACGTAAATGCAGTATCAGGTCCATGTAGAATAAACAACCCTTTACATAATACCATAGAAGCAGTTTTCTGCTATTATTTTTGACATATGACCAGGTCAAATGTCACCAACCTGATTCAAGTGTCCTTCCTGTTTCATTTATAGGAATGCTCACAGCGAGCGCATGTCTGCGTGATGCTGAGGGTGTCCTTCTTGCTTTTTCACTATGTTGCATGTTCGGCTACAAACTAGACATATTTTGAACAACTGCAGCATGCAATCCTCGTAAACAATGTACTTCCTCATCTTATGAATTTCTGTTGAGTGGGAGGGCCTGTTACAGGGTGACACAAAATACAGCCAAGTGGTATATTGTACTTAGGATAAAGCTTTTTAAAAAATCACTTCACAACAAAATAACTTTATTACTTGTATCTGCTTGGTTAGGTAATTAACCTACTATTTTTTGTACAACTTTTCACATAACATAACATACATTAACGCTATTGATGAAGGCTCTCTGTGTCGTCAGGGCAGTAACTCGGGTCAAGCTAATTCTAGGTCATCACTAGTTACCACAGACACAAAGTCATAAAGCCCGCCTATTTCTACAATTTCTCTTCTTAAAATGTGAATTCAAACCTAACCCTAACCTTAATACACTACTAAACGAATGCCTAACCCTAACCCTAGCCCTCCACGCTAGCTAACATTAGCCTGCCTCACTTTATTGAAGATAGCTACCTACGTAACCAGCAATAAAGTAATCTAACATCAGTTAGTTAAGTTATACCAGAGAGGTCATTACATTCCGGTATGTCTGGTTATACTCACCACCACCGGTCATTGCACACCAAGCTAGCATTACTGTTGCGGACTTGGGGACGTTCTTTGAACGTGTTGAGGTCGATGAATAAACAGAGCCTCATTCAATGAAGGGAAGCGAAGTAGGCGGAGGGTTGATTTGCTCGTGGAGCTTGGCCAAAGGTGGCATGATTTGTTGACATTATTGAAATCCAAACCCAACTTTCATTTACTTGTTGTGACGCACTGAGGTTCCAAACTCTGTTTTAGACAAGACTGACTTTATGACCAAAATGATCCTATTTACACTTTGTAATCAATGTTGACAATATAATAAATGTTTCTGACTCATATTTATGCCACTTAGGCTGTTTCAAAGTAATTAGTTGCTTTTTAGTGGCAGTTGCTCTTTAACAGAGTTACGGTCTTGTCCCATTGCTGCAACTCCTCCCGGACTCGGGAGAGTTGAGAGCTATGCATTCTCTGAAACACGACCCTGCCATGGCTTTGTTTTTAACACAATGCGCCCCATTGTTTCCATATCAGCGTCTTCTCTTGATAGGTCAAAGATACAGTATATCTGAAATGCAGCAATTCAAATTCAAATGACTTCGACCCTCTAATCCCTACCGTTGAATGGACGCTTTGCAAAGTCATTTTCTCAAAATCTGTGATATTATGGGGTATAATAAGAAGATGGTTTGAACCATCTAGGTATACATCAACCAGGTGGGAAAAGCTATGTCATTTTAGAGGTCATCATTATTGTTTGGAGAAGGCAGGACTGCCAGATGAGGCACGAGTAAATACTCAGAAGAGAGGAGACAACCTCGTGTTGGGGTTGAAGAGCTATGAGCATACCAAAAGCAAAAGCACTTCCAAAGGGCATTTGGTCCTTCACATTCTGCTAGAGGCTTTGCAGAGAAATTGTGTTAGGCCCTTACTTTGAATTTAAATGAATATTGCATGCTCTGTTTCAAATGTCATCTTCTTTGCATGCCAAGTTTACATTTTCTATTGCATATTTAGCCAGGGGAATGCATAAGGACCTTTCAATCAAAAAAGGCACCTTCCAGACTTGTATTAATTATGAAAATGCATTCAGGGCAAGGCCATCCAGATGTCTAGTGGCAATTCGAATTTAAAAGCTTTTTTTGCTTGTTATTTTTTGACTTCAGACTTGCGGAAATCCCCAATGCATTTCAGGGGATTGCTTCCACAGTCAAATTAGCATTTTGAGCAATTAAAGTGAAGAGGAAGGCCATGGTAATTTACCAAGCAGGAAACTTTAACTTAAGGAGGGTTGGGGTGTTTGGTTGTGTAACAGAGGGGTTGAATGTAGATTTGACCGAAGAGGTGCTTTCAGGAGTAGTGAAGACTAAAGTGCTAAAGTGAAGACAATTCGGGAGAGGTCGAAAAGTACACCATTTTTACCTCGAGGGAAAATGGAAGAGGGTCATGCTTTTTCAATTTCAGTTGGGGAGGGTTTAGTATTTTTTTTTAAATTTAGTCCAGGGAAGGGTCATGTAATTTGTAATCAATTAAATGTCATATCGCTCAGTGTTTAAGAATTAGCTGCTTATTATATCAAGGTGTCTGCCCGATGCTGCCCCTCATGATTAATTATCTACTGGCTGTGCAATATCAAATGCACCTAGAGTGGCCTCAATCAAATGAGCCATAGCATTACTATAAGCTATAAGCCTAGGCTATATGAAGAGCATGCTTGGAAAAACACAGGGAAAAGTTATATTTTTCAGAAAATATATCATCCTTCCGGAGTTTTTGCGCTGCTGGGATGATGTGTATAAAACTGCAATGGAAAGGCTATCCCAATCATAAACCCTGACCTGCCCTGCTCTTGCTGATCTAAACCTGTTTGTCTAACGAATGGCTGTACTGTGTACTGGCGAGTCAAAGGCTTCTTCCGAAAATACTTTTTTATTTATAAAAAAAAAGCTATGTCTGTGCGCGAGGGCTAAGCCTACTGATGTCCTGTTCAGTTTTAGAGGGAGAACACAAAGATGAGAAGGAGGACCAGAGGTAAGATTGCTACTGCTGTAATTGATTTGAATAAAAACTATATGTTTTCTTGCCCACAATGAAGCTATTTATCAAAGTTATTTGATATTTGAAAGTTATTACATATGAGTATTTTACGTAACTCAGACTACCGGACAAAGTTTTCCTTTTCATTTTCTATTTTCTACATTGCAGAGCTCCAGAGTTCCTGTGTGGATATGGGAGACCCTTCCAGAAGGACAATGATCTCTGCAGCACTCCACCAATCAGGCCTTTATAGTCAGACAGAAGCCACTTCTCAGTAAAAGTCTCTGAATGTACTTGGGTGGCCCAGCCAGAGCCCGTACTTGAACCTGATCAAACATCTCTGGAAAGACCCGAGAATAGCTGCGCAGCCACGCTCCCCATCCAACCTGATAGAGCTTGAGAGGATCTGCAGAGAAGAATGGGAGAAACTCCACACATACAGGTGTGCCAAGCTTGTAGCGTTATATCCAAGAAGACTCGAGGCCAAAGGTGCAAAACAAGATACTGAGTAAAGGGTCTGAAAACTCGTGATAAATGTGATATTTCAGATTTATTTTTCTTGGCTTGCAATGTCTCGCAACTACAGTGAAACAGGGCCTATCATTAATGAAGAGGCTAGGATATTGGGATGAGCGATTTCTATTTTCAATAAATGTATATTAAAAAATGAAAAAACAGTTTTTGCTTTGTCATTATCTAGTATTGTGTGTCGATTGATGAGGGGAAAAAACTATTGATTCAATTTTAGAATAAGGCTGTAACGTAACAAAAAGTGAAGCGGTCTGAATACTTTCTGAATGCACTGTATTCCCATGCCTCACAGTCAGCACAAATCTATTTTGTAACAACAATATCATGGAATAAAATACAATACATTTTAAAATGATAGTTTCCCAAATGAAAAATGCCCGCGGTGGTGCAGCATGTGCTCATTCGATGTCATGATGTGTTGTGGTATTAAAACAGATTCTGCTTGTTTCCAAATGAAGTAGAATTGCATGACATTTTTTCTTGAACTCCAAGTAAGGTGGTAGGTTCATGCAGTGCTTTTATTATAATGGAGATCTTTTCACCCCTATCCTTGTCCACGGTGTTCTGCGAATTCACAATCTTCTGGCTATTTTGCCATTTAATGCTTTCAAAAATGTCTAAGGCTCTGGTCTTTCCTTGGAGTGAGGTTAAATTGTAGGCATGTTCTCTGCGGTCGACTTCATGTTTTAGTTATTATTTTGGGTATAGGGGAGGGTTGCTTTATTTTATTTCAAGCGTTCAGGGAGGGTAGGGTAAGAATATATTTTAATGAATGGATGGCATCCATTTTCATTTCAGAGAGATCAGATTTTCTCCAGGTGTCCCTCATTATACGTAACATACAGTCCCTTAGCTATGTCCTTAATATCTTTAGTGTATTGTGGCCTCTGTGCTTTAAAAAGTATTTTAGCTAAATGGTGGCTGTTATGCTCCTGGTATTGTGCAGTGTGTGTAATGAGCGTTTGTTATTTAACCCTTGTGTGGTGTTCATGTTTTTGTTATTCACCCAATGTCCGTGGGTCTGATTGACGCACAACATTATTGGGTTTTTAAAACAATGCAGCCATAACAATTTACATAAAAAGACGTAATACTTAGATGTTGACTTCTATCAATTACAAGTAATATAGTCAGCACGCATGGTTGATATTTGCCATTTGCACACTTGACGCTCTGGCCAATGATTTGTTTAACTCTGGATAACATGAAAATCGCATGACCAGCTCTTGCTGGGAACAATTTCATTACGCTTTTTTGGCAACGTTTACTGACACACTCCATATTCAATGGGTGTTGTACACTTTATCTTAAGACATGTAGTTAGCTAGCTAGGTAAACAATGAACCTAGCTAGGTAAACAACGTGTAAGATCACACATGTCATGTAACGTTAGCTAATGAGCCAGCCAGCTAAACAAATCATGTCGTTACTACTCTGCATGAATCTGCTGGAAGCTAACTAACCAGGTTCAATGTTAGCTAGCTAACATTAGGCTCTAACTAGAAAAGAAAACAGTTCTGGGATATGAGTGATAACGTCACACACGTAGTGTTAGCTAGGGAGTCAGCCAGCTAAAGTTAGATAGCTAACAGTACACTTTAGCTTGAAATTAAACCACTTTCTGTCAAAATTAGAACTGTTTAATATCTGAAAATGTAGCTAGCTAGACTATCTTACCCCTAAACATCATCATGCATGATGGATGCATCTCCCTGTCACGGATGCCATGCCACGGTTGCCCTTAGTTTGAAAATGTAATCCAGAGACAGGTGTTTTCTCCATCTTTTTAGCTATCATACTCTAATTCCACTGATTTCAAAACTCAAACCTCCAGAAAGTGGAGAGCAACACTTATGCAGCTCCACTACACAATACATTTTTTTAAAGCCACATTTGACAGGATTACCAACACAGACTGGCCAGCTCAAATAGACAGAAGCCCTCTATATGGCAGACCAATCCGAACTCCTATCTCGGCATGTCCTGCTCACTCATTATCTCAGTCAATCATGGCTAGTGGGAAGGTTGCTGGCTTTTTCTGTGGCTTAACCTACAAGGCTCGTAATTTAACAATTTTCTTGACATACAAGTTTGTTATTAAGGCACATGAAAGTTCACATGTTCCAGAAGGCATTTCTGCCAAAATAACACATTTTGATTCAAATAAAAACATTCAAGTGGCTCTCCTGTGAAGTCGTGACTTGCGACATATGCCTAGTTTCCTGAAATGGGTCACATTTACCTCTGCTAGATCACATTTATCAATAAAAGCGCGATTTGTTTTTTTTGATACAACGTGATTTTTGTAAACAAAAATATATTATAATCAAGACACGGTTGGAATAAATCAACAAAACAAGGTTTTCATCACTTTGATGTTTCTTGCTTTGAATTTAACAAATTGTAAGGAAATATTTTACATACAGCATTTTATGGAAATGATAAATGAGCCCCATTGAACACAAATTAAGGTCAGTCTACACACCGCATGAGGGACAGAGTTTTACTGTGTGTGTGTTGCAAATGTATTTATTGCACTTGATGCATGTGTACTGTGTCTTCCTGTCATTCTTGGGTCCACACACATCACAGCTCTTATTCTTGTTGCTACTGGCTGCAAACCAGAATGATGAAAACACTTAGTTCAGGAATTTTACTAACATCTCACTCACTCACTCACTCACTCACTCACATAAACAGTTACAGGCCAAGTTAGGAGAGTCAGACACACACACGTAAGAACATCATTCACACACACTTCCGGTAATTGGAGTTGTTGGTTCTGTGGGTCGGGGGGATGGGGCACCAGCATCCTCCTCCTGAATCCTCCTCATGATGGCTGCAGAAGCTGGGGTTCTTGGGATATGTTGTCTCCTCTGGATTTGTGGTCTTACCAATGCCTTGCACAGCTCCTCGAGAAAGAGCCGTCTCCTCTGGAGCTTCCATCTGTTCCAATCAGGGTTCAACGCTCTCCAGTGGACAAACGCGTTATACACAGAGATGTCCAAGATGTTCAAGAATGGCCAGCATAGGGTTCTTCTTTTGCAGCGGTAGCCAGACACCAGCTTGTCTAAATTGTCCACTCTTCCTTTTGTATTATTGTAATCCATTATGATTTCTGTTTTTTGATGTTCCTATGCACAGATTCTCCCATCCCTATGCAGAATACTCATGAGTACCACCTTTTTTGACTTTCTCGGCCGTCAACACAAACTTAGGAATTGATAGGCCTGTTACGTGTATTCAACAGCTGAGGTGGGATGTCTGGTTTGTTTTTTCGTACTGTTCCTACCATCATCAGCTTCTTCTTGAGGAGTTCCTGTCCCAGCTTGTGTGAAGTAAAAAAGTTATTGCATGTGATGTTGTGGCCCCGGAGTCCCTGTGTCATGTCCAGGACAACCCGCATCCCTTGGTGCGGGTGGAAATGTGAATTGTGGAAATGTGAATTGAATGTAGGAGAATATAACACAATAGATCTGGTTGATGAAAATACAAGGAAATAAACATACGTTTTCTGTTTGTTATTGTTGTTGCATCATCTTTCAACTGAACAAGGACAGCCAAACTTTCAGATATGATGCTGGGGATAATTTCGATGGAGAACATAACAGTATTTGAGAAAAGTTTCAGACAGATATCTTCAGGAATGAGTGAGCTACATGACATTGAGCATGTAGTCACCCAGGTGTCCCACACAAGTTGCCCAAATGTACCCAAGTGGCCAAATTGGTACAGTGAAACATTTTGATGTAAATAACCATATACAAAATACTAAAATTATATTTTAATACACCCCCATTTTTTTTATACAAAACAATAAAAATACATTAAATGTGAAAATATTACAAATAACTATTTACAGACATTCAATGTATAATGTACAATATTGTGAAGACCCTCAGTCCTCTACACAATATTGTGCTTCTGATGCCATGCCCCATAGCAGTCTCTTTCTGCTGTAAAGCAGAGAGTTACTGAACAAGTGGTGCAGATGATGGGTCATTTCCTGTGACAAAGCGCACAACGACGCCTCCCCACTGTGCCCTTTTTGCCCTGAGGCACATTCGTGCCTGCAGAGATGAATTTAGGCTTGTGAACACCACTGGTAGAAGGAGCAGAAGGGACAGAGGTAGAGGGGACAGAAGGTGATGCAGGGGACTTGCTGTAGCTAGCAAGCTCCTGGATGAGCAGCTCCCTGAAGGCTAGCTGTGAGATGGGGGGCTGTCCACAGCTCTTAGCCATTTCCTTCTGGAGGATGAAGGAATTTACCACAGCAATGTCAATGAAATGATAACATTTCATTGTCTTGTGGAGAACATTGTTGTAACCTATCAGCGAGTCTGACAAGTACACACCTCCCATGCCCTTGTTGTAGTCCTCGATAGCTGCAGGAATGGGGACATTTTTGGTGGTCCATGCCCCAGTAACGCCTTCACACGACTGACGATGTGATCTCCACTGAAGGACTTGGAGCACATGACCACCTCTCTGGCATCCATCTACTTCACAAAGAGCAGGCCATTTTGGCAAATCCATCTCATGGTACCCCGCTCAGCCCGCTTAGGCATGTCATTCACCTTGGTTTTCGGAAAGCCCACTCTGTTGGTCCAAATCGTGCCACATGCCCACACATCCAGCTTCCTCAGGTCTGCGAACAGGGTAGGGCTTGTGTAGAAATTGTTCACAAAAAGTTTGTAGCCCTTCCCCAGCAGTTGAAAATCTAATAACTCCATAAAGGAATCATAACTGATTCCTTACCGGTCTCAAAACTGCTCTTCCCCTCTTAAACAAAAAAATTGCATGTGTATGCACAAGCAGAATCAGCCAAAACAAACTGTTTGTAACCCCATTTAGTTGGTTTGTTACGCATGTATTGTTTTAGGCAAATTCTTTGAGGCTACCATCCTCTCATCGATGGAGAGGTTCTGGGCGGGCTGAAAATAGGTATTGCAGGCCTCAACCATACTGTGGTAGAGAGGTTTTATTTTTCAGAGCTTATCAAACCTTGCTGTGCCTAGCTTCTTCTCGTTGTCCTCATCAACTTCTGGGTCACTAATATGAAGCGCCCGTGAGATTGTGAAAAACCTTTTGCATGACATGACAGTGGAGGGAAAAGGCAGTTGATAGAGGGGAGCAGTTTTCCAGTAGTCTTTCAGGGTTTTCAGCTTCACAAGACCCATGTATATTACCATTGACAGGTAACAAAAAAGATCTGACATGGAAATAGGCTTCCATCCCTCTTTCTTGTCTGCCTGCTTCTAAGAACCATACTTAGTGTTCAACACCAGGGAATCAACAACTGACGAGGTGAAAAACAGCTGAAAAAGCTGAATGGGGCTGTACTTTGAGGTCATGTCCAGCTGAGGTCCTGGTGGCCTTTTCGGTCTGAATGTGGTAGAGGAAGTGGCTCGACATTCTCCTCCAGCACAGAGTGCCAACAACCCACTTTATCTCTGTTTGCAGGTTTATCTCTTCCCCACCTCCGCTTCTTTGTCACTGACTTCACACCTGGCCGGGCGGGGTAGGTGTGGAGCCGGAGATAGCAGGGGTCCGGCTGGGGTCCGGCTGGATGAACCAGCTTCTGTGGGGGATGGGCACCTTGGAAGTGGGGGCTCCCAGTCAGTCACTGGGACTGTGAAATAAACACAGACACAGATTATATATATAGAGGAGGTGTTGTTCCATTCTACCCCATTCCATGTTAAGATAAAAATAAATGTTAAAAATATCTAACACATACAGACACACAGACACAGACATACACACACACATACACACATACAACCACAATGTAGAGCCATGTGTACTTTACACATTTCATTACTGATTATATTTTTACGTATGGCAAATAAAATAAAAATATCTCCAAAACAACTCAAATGAATAATATTTGATATGATTCATTTCAAACAACGGCATGAGAAGAACTTACCAGTCCAACACTGCAATCTTCTCCATACAGGAACATTTCCTCGGTTTGCGAGTCAAAACTATTGTCACTATCTGACTAATCTTGTAGTAATTCTGTCTCACTTTCTCTATCAATTTCGTCGATAATATTGTGTACATCTGTATACCTAGACTTTGTCTTTGATTTCCCAGATTTAGTCGCCATAATTCTTCAGATAAAACTGTGGAAAATGCTCTCGAAACAATACTGCTATGCGTAACCAGCGTGGCTGCTTCAGGTAAAATTTTCAATGGCGAATGAGTGTCTTTACTCTCGAGTTTCAAGCAAGGGCTAGTCTTCCCGGATATAACCATTACACATTGCCGTTTACCTCAGCTCATTGGCTATCTACCAAGCTAGATTTCAAGACGATCAGTGGTCATTGGGCCGAAATAGTGTCAATCAACGAAGCACTGGTCATATCATTGGGGCGCAATCATGTCATTGTTTGGTGTGTTCAAATCAGTTCCTTTCAGTCAATACGCCCTGCGAAAAGAACCGTGAAGTCTGGATGTGTTACTAATAAACAGAGGATTGCAATGAAACCAACCATGACTAGATAAACGTAAGTTTAGTGTGAGTAATTACATCGAATGTTTCGTCGAAAGTTGAAGGAGACGGAATTCATGACACAAGCCTTTTACAAAATGTTTCGTGATAACAATTGATTTTATCGAACAAAACAACCATTTGTGTAGATTGGACCTTTTCTATTGCCAAAAGAAGATCTTCAAAGGTAATTGATTATTTTATTGGTATTTCTGACTTTCGTGACGCTAATGCTTGATTGGAAAATGCTAGTAATACTTGTGTGCTGGGCACTGTACTCAGATAATCGCATGGTATGCTTTCGCCGTAAATCCTTTTTGAAATCTGACACAGCGGCTGGATTAACAAGAAGTTAAGATTTTAAATTACGTAAGATACATGTATTTACAAGAATGTTTATTATTACGAATGGTGTATTTAGAATTTTAGCACTATGCAATTTTGCCGGATAAATAAAATAAAGGTTCAATAAAAAATAAAAATTCCATATGATGAAGCAACATCACAGGCAGCACAGATCTTGACGACATATTTTCCGGGTTTACTGCCTGAAGGGGCAGCGGCCCCTAAATGGCATGAGCTGCTCATCAACAGTAACGTTGGGCCCAGCGTTGTAAAATAGGGGAAGGTGGTCCACCCACTTGTCCCACACTGACCTGATTGCAGTTAGCTTGTCTCTCTACCGCCGTGCTGGTCTGGTGTCCTGGTTATCGAAGTGGATAATCCTAGAAATAATGTGGAGTTTTCCAGAGACATTGTTGCACGGAAAATTCTGTGTCAGTTTCTGCATCCCACGGGGATTCTGTGGATTCCCCATTAGATCTGAAAACACCAGCAAGGATATGAACCCCAAAGTATGCATCTCTCTCCAAAAACACACCTTCCATCCAAATTAGTGCAGTCCAAAATAATTTTCTGGGTGGTGTCTGGGATGTACAGTTCAAAAGAAGAATTTATGTTCTGCACATGAGTAACCGCCATCCATGTCAGCCCTGGTTGCATCCTTTTCACATTGGCAACCATGCGGGTTGGCTCATTCCTCGGGCAAGTAGACCATTCAATTTCAAAAATGTTTGACGTCCATATTTCTCCTCCTGCAGGCTGCTGATGTGCTGGTTGCTGACGGGCTGGTCCAGGGGCTGGCCGAGAGTCAATCTCATCCTCTTCTACCAACTCACTGTCAGACTCTAAATTGATAGAGACCTGATCCTCATATTCGTAAAATTCTTCCTCTTCCAAAATTATTTCTAAGGTCCTCTGAGCAGAGATTCTTTTTGCCATACTGATTGATTGTGGTAAGGAGCCACACATGCAAAGCTATATGTTTGTTGTGTCCCTCCCCCAATTTACACCTGGCCGGGGTAGAGTGTGGGAAAATACAGATATTTTTTACAATGTATCAAAATAATGTGTTGTAATAACATTGTGCAGGTTCCCGCAAGACATTGTGTAGTTTCACACACTACAAAGGGTAAAGAGTGGGAGAAAAGTGGGAGACAGACAGACAGGCATCGAGACAGCACCAATCATCTCTCTATGTTGAAATAGTAGGCCCATGGAGGACGAAGACAGAGTGAAGGCACACAGCAAACCGTTTTGTTTAATTTCTACTTTTTTCACCTACACGCACACTTTTCAAGTGGACCTGAACACCACATATGTAATATAAATGTGTAGGGGGGTGCACAGTGTGCATTCAATAAAAATGTGTTATTTGACATGTTCTTCAAAGAAAATGAGCCAAGGCCAATGAGTCTCAGGTTTAAAAAAATAATTAATTGTATCATTTTTCTTTTAGTAAACATTGAAAATGGGTCCCATAGACCCACACAAGGGTTAAGAGAAAATGCATTTAATGTACTGCAGATGTGGTATGAATGCTACATGTGAGTTGAATGTGGTTAGGTGGAGACAAGTGTGGGTTGATTTGTTAAGTGTTGAGTTAAGGGTTGAGAGGTCCACCACTCTCCGCTTTCTGTCTCTCTTAGGTTCCGTTCCCCAGGCCATCAAGCAGCATGTGTCTCTCAGTCTCTCTCTCACACTCCATTTCCCACCACTGTCCCAAAAACGTCCCGGTCTTTCTTTATTCAGAGAAAGACCATTTTAATTGCATTTCCATGTAGGTGTTTTTCTGTGGGTGTCCCTCCCCAGGCGGATGGCAGAGTGCTCTGAGACCAGCGCTACATGCTCACCAGTCCAGGCAGCTCCCTCCAGGGGACAGGGGGTGGAAGTGGAGGGGGGGGGGGACTCTTGAAAATGGCATAAAAGCCAGTATAAATACATTTATGGGGAGAAAATTTTCCTCATGGATGAAAAGGTTTCAACTTTTTGCTCAGCCTAAGAGCTGGCACACAGTCCAAGTTATCATTTCATGCTATAAAACAGACACATCTTTCGATTTTTATCTCGATTCATATGGACTTTTCCCGTTCAAAGTCCCTCTGAGCCATCATACTCTAAACACACTAGTAGCAGATGACCCCAGTACAACATCTTCTAATGACTATTTCTTCAATAATTATGTAGTGAGTTCCATGTGCAACTAAGGGTTGACAATCATTATCATGATGAAGACTGGAATAGCATGATGATTATAAATACAGGGATGTTATGTATTTGTTCTCAACTGACTAGTATCCCTTTCCTTCAGTTAATTACAAAAAGCTCCCTCATTGGCCTCATTGTTGGAATAATATGAATATTTTTCAAAATCAAATAATTAATAAAGATGATTTAAAAGCTGACCAAAATCTGGAGTTACTGTGTCAAACAGTTTTTTGATGTATATAAAGTGCAATACTGGGATGCAAATATCAAATCGACCCAGCTCTACGTATTTTACTGGTTTTTGACTCCGCACCCAGTTAGAGGGGAATAAAGAAGCCCACGAGTTAACACACAGGAGCTTAATTTAAACACACTGAGGAACATGAACATGGGAATGTACAGTTGAAGTCAGAAGTTTACATATAACCTTAGCCAAATACAGTTGATGTCGGAAGTTTACAAAAACCTTAGCCAAATACATTTAAACTCTGTTTTTCAAAATTCCTGACATTTAATCCTAGTAAAAAATACCCTGTTTTAGGTCAGTTAGGATCCCCACTTTATTTTAAGAATGTGAAATGTCAGAATAATAGTAGAGTTGAATGATTAATTTCTGCTTTTTCAGTTCTGCCCACACATTTCTATAGGATTGAGGTCAGGGCTTTGTGATGGCCCTCCAATAGCTTGACTTTGTTGTCCTTAAGCAATTTTGCCACAACTTTGGAAGTATGCTTGGGGTTATTGTCCATTTGGAAGACCCATTTGTGACCAATCTTTAACTTCCTGACTGATGTCTTGAGGTGTTGCTTCAATATATCCAAATAAATTTCTCCCTCATGATGCCATCTATTTTGTGAAGTGCACCAGTCCCCACTGCAGCAAAGCACACTGACAACATGATGCAGCCACCCCCGGGCTTCACGGTTGAGATGGTGTTCTTCGGCTTGCAAGCATCCCCATTTTCCTCCAAACATAACGATGGTCATTGTGGCCAAACAGTTCTATTTTTGTTTCATCAGGCCAAAAAGTACAATCTTTGTCCCCATGTGCAGTTACAAACCGTAGTCTGGCTTTTTTATGGCAATTTTGGAGCAGTGGCTTTTCCCTTGCTGAGCGGCCTTTCAAGTTATGTTGACATAGGACGCATTTTACTGTGGATATAGACACATTTGTAATCACGCACAGAATGAGCAGTATGGCTGGTGGTATTGCCATGCTGGAGGGTCATGTCAGGATGAGCCTGCAGGAAGGGTACCACATGAGGGAGGAGGATGTCTTCACTTTAACACACAGTGTTGAGATTGCCTGCAAGGACAACAAGCTCAGGCCGATGATGCTATGACACACCACCCCAGACCATGATGGACCCTCCACCTCCAAATCGACCTCGCTCCAGAGTACAGGCCTCGGTGTAACACTCATTCCTTCGATGATGAATCTGACCATCACCGCTGGTGAGACAAAACCGTGACTCGTCAGTGAAGAACACTTTTTGCCAGTCCTGTCTGGTCCAGTTCCTGGAGTAACTCGGGCAGTTGCTGTTGCCATCCTGTACCTGTCCAGCAGGTGTGATGTTCGGCTGTACCGAACCTGTGCAGGTGTTGTTACGCGTGGTCTGCCACTGCGAGGACGATCAGCTGTCCATCCTGTCTCCCTGTAGCGCTGTCTTAGGCACCACACAGTACTACATTCAATTTATTGCACTGGCCACATTTGCAGTCCTCATGCCTCCTTGTAGCATGCCTAAGGCACGTTCACGCAGATGAGCAGGGAACCTGGGCATCTTTCTTTTGGTGTTTTTCAGAGTCAGTAGAAAGGCCTCTTTAGTGTCCTAAGTTTTCATAACTGTGACTTTAATTGCCTACCGTCTGTAAGCTGTTAGTGTTTTAATGACTGTTCCACAGGTGCGTGTTCATTAATTGTTTATGGTTCATCGAACAAGCATGGGAAACAGTGTTTAAACCCTTTACAATGAAGATCTGTGAAGTCATTTGGATTTTTACGAATTATCTTTGAAAGACAGGGTCCTGAAAAAGGGGCGTTTCTTTTTTAGCTGAGTTTAGTAACAACTAACTATTAAGAACACTATATGCAGTACATGTTACGCAGCTCACTTTGGACATGCACACCCTACAATAAGTCAAGGGATATGAGTGAGTCCAGTTGTTGATGGGTAAAGACAGAGACTTTGCACTTTGCCACTGCTTAAGGGAGACTGCAAATATTGTGTGACCTGCAGAGTCAAAAGGACGGGCAAATGTCCAGCCCCCTATCAATCAATCAGTCAATCAATCAAATGCATTTGTAAAGCCCTTTTATATCAGCTGATGTCACAAAGTGCTATACAGAAACCCAGCCTAAAACCCCAAACAGCAAGCACTGCAGATGTAGAAGCACGGTGGCTAGGAAAAACTCCCTAGAAAGGCAGGAACCTAGGAAGAAACCTAAGGAGGAACCAGGCTCTGAGGGGTGGCCAGCCGTCTTCTGGCTGTGCTGGGTGGAGATTATAACAGTACATGGCCAAGATGTTAAAACGTTTATAGATGACCAGCAGGGTCAAATAATAATAATCATAGTGGTTGTAGAGGGCGCAACAAGTCAGCACCTCAGGAGAAAATGTCAGTTGGCTTTTCATAGTTGATCATTCAGAGTTGGAGACAGCAGGTGCGGTAGAGAGAGAGTCGAAAACAGCAGGTCCGGAACAAGGTAGCACATCCGGTGAACAGGTCAGGGTTCCATAGCCGCAGGCAGAACAGTTGAAACTGGAGCAGCAGCACAACCGGGTGGACTGGGGACAGCAAGGAGTCATCAGGCCAGGTAGTCCTGAGGCATGGTTCTAGGGCTCAGGTCCTCCAAGAGAGAGAAAGAAAGAAAGAGAGAGAGAAAAAGAGTAAGAGAAAGAGAGAGAGAAAGAGAGATAGAAAGAGAGTTAGATATAATTAGTGACATCCCTAGCAACCTATCAGGGCACAGGTCAGAGAGAGTTTGAGAAGCAGGTTTATGGTACCCCCTAGGGTCTCAGTCTATGGTTGGGAGTGGTGTGTGCAGCTCAGGGTTATGAGGTACTAATTACAGTCACCGGCAGGGAAGTTGTAACTCTATATCAGACATGGTACGGGTGTCTTCTTTTTTTTAAACCCATAACCATGTGTGTGAGGTATAGATTTGTTTAAGATTACCAATAATGCAATAATCTGAGTACAGCCTTTAGACCACAAAGCAGCCAAAAATATATTGGGTAGTCAATATTACTCAGAAATAGCATTTGAAATATTCACTTACCTTTGATGATCTTCTTCAAAATGCACTCCCAGGAATCCCAGTTCCACCTTAAATGTTTGATTTGTTCGATAATGTCCATCAGTTATGTCTAAATATCTTATTTTGTTAGGGCGTTTGGTAAACAAATCCAAAATCGCGTTCAGGTCGCGCTGAACGTCGGACGAAAAGTTCAAAAAGTTCCGTTACAGCCCGTAGAAACATGCCAAACTAAGTATGGAATCAATCTTTAGGATGTTTTTAACATAAAACGTCATTAATGTTCCAACTGGACAATACCTTTGTCTGTACAAATGAAGTGGAATGTAGCTACCTTTCACGTAAGCGCGCCAGACCAAGACTGTGGCA
This sequence comes from Oncorhynchus kisutch, assembly GCF_002021735.2. Classification (NCBI taxonomy): domain Eukaryota; kingdom Metazoa; phylum Chordata; class Actinopteri; order Salmoniformes; family Salmonidae; genus Oncorhynchus; species Oncorhynchus kisutch. The sequence continues at coordinate 11,579,332 of NC_034201.2, read as the reverse complement.
CTCTGCCAGACCACTCACTCAAAGAGCCCTTATGAGTCCCTCCTTTAGAGTAGAATCCTCAAGACAGGTTCTAAATACGGTTGACATCTAGTGGAAGCCATGGGAAGTGAAACATAACTAATATCACCCTGTATCTTCAATGGGGGCTGAGTTGAAAAACTATTTACCACTTCCTGGTTGGATTTATCTCAGGTTTTTGTCTGCCATTTAAGTTCTGTTATACTCACAGACATCATTCAAACAGTTTTAGAAACTTCAGAGTGTTCTCTATCTAAATGTCTAATTATATGCATATTCTAGCTTTTACAGCTGAGTAGCAGGCAGCTTAATTTGGGCACGTTTTTCATCCAAGCTACCCAATACTGCCCCCTACCCCAAAGAAGTTCAACAAGTACATCATATGATATTGCTTACTCCTGTTTACGAAAGGTGCATGAACAGATACAGTTGGGGTTGGAGTCGTTAAAACTTGTTTTTCAACCACTCCACAAATTTAACAAATGATAGTTTTGGCATCTACTTTGTGCACGACACAATTTATTTTTCCAACAATTGTTTACAGAAAGAAAATTTCACTTAACTCACTGTATCACAATTCCAGTGGATCAGAAGTTTACATACACATGGAAAATTCCAGAAAATGATGTCATTGTTTAGAAGCTTCTGATAGGCTAATTGACGTAATTTGAATAAATTGGAGGTGTACTTGTGGATGTATTTCAGGGCCTACCTTCAAACTCAGTGCCTCTTTGCTTGACATCATGCAAAAATCAAAAGAAATATTTTAAAAAATTGTAGACCTCCACAAGTCTGGTTCATCCCTGGAAGCAATTTCCAAACGCCTGAAGGTACCACGTTCATCTGTACAAACAACAGTATGCAAGTATAAACACCACGGGACCACGCAGCCGTCATACCGCTCAGAAAGGAGACGCGTTCTGTCTCCTAGAGATGAACGTACTTTGGTGGGAAAAGTGCAAATCAATCCCAGAACAACAGCAAAGGACCTTGTGAAGTTGCTGGAGGAAACAGGTACAAAAGTATCTATATCCACAGTAAAACGAGTCCTATATCAACATAACCTGAAAGGCCGCTTGGCACGGAAGGAGCCACTACTCCAAAACCGCCAAAAAAGGCCAGACTACTGTTTGCAACTGCACATGGGGACAAAGATCGCACTTTTTGGAGAAATGTCCTCTGGTCTGATGAAACAAAAATAGAACTGTTTGGCCATAATGACCATTGTTATGTTTGGAGGAAAAAGGGGGAGACTTGCAAGCCGAAGAACACCATCCCAACCGTGAAGCACGGGGGTGGCAGCATCATGTTGTTGGGGTACTTTTTTGCATGAGGGGCTGGTGCACTACACAAAATAGATGGCATCATGAGGCAGGAAAATCATTTGGATATATTGAAGCAACATCTCAAGACATCAGTCAGCAAATTAAAGCTTGGTCGCAAATGGGTCTTCCAAATGGACAATGACCACAAGCATACTTTCAAAGGTCTGGCAAAATGGCTTAAGGACAACAAAGTCAAGATATTGGAGTGGCCCTCGTAAAGCTCTGACCTCAAACCTATAGAAAATTTGTGGGCAGAACTGAAAAGCATGTGCAAGCAAGGAGGCCTACATTCCTGACTCAGTTACACCAGCTCTGTCAGGAGGAATGGGCCAAAATTCACCCAACTTATTCTGGGAAGCTTGTGGAAGGCTACCTGAAACATTTGACCCAAGTGAAACAATTTAAAGCCAATGCTACCAAATACTAATTGAGTGCATGTAAACTTCTGACCCACTGGGAATGTGATGAAATTTAAAAAAACTTAAATAAATGCTTCTACACCTGCATTGCTTGCTGTTTGGGGTTTTAGGCTGGGTTTCTGTACAACACTTAGATATATCAGCTGATGTAAGAAGGGCTATATAAATATTTGATTTGATTTGATTTTACTATTATTCTGACGTTTCACATTCTTAAAATGAAGTGGTGATCCTAACTGACCTAAGACAGGGCATTTTTACTAGGATTAGTTTAAATGTATTTGGCTAAGGTTTATGTAAACTTCCGACCTGAACTGTAGATACAATTATTCATGGCTCCATATTGACGGCACTGACGAAGTTTACACCAGACTCACATTTAAAGTCTGAGAAATTGTTGACACCTGAGACCCAATGTAGGCTTTAGGTGAGATAATTGCTCGTTAAACATTGAGGTGGCTTTACATTCTCACTTCTCAGTGGCACACGCATCACTTGTAATTGTAGACTACAAGGAGGCTGATTGAATCGACAGCTTCTACCCCAACCCACAGTCTAGATGCCTTATATATACAAAAGTATGTGGACACCCCCTCAAAAACCCCTGTCCATTTCAGCCACACCTGTTACTGACAGGTATATAAAATTGAACAAACAGTCATAAAATCACCATAGACAAACATTGGCAGTAGAATGGCCTCACTGAAGAGCTCAGTGAATATAATCACAGTCATATAGATATATAATCCCATATAATGCCACCTTTCCAACAACTCAGTCAAATTACTGCCTAGCTGAAGCTGCCCCGATCAACTGTAAATGCCGTTATTGTGAAGTGGAGACATCTAGGAGCAACAACGGCTCAGCCACGAAGTGGTAAGACACACAAGCTCACAGAACGGGACCGCCGTGTGATGAAGCACGTAGGGTGTTAAATTTTTTTGTCTTTCCTGTGAAAATAATTGTCTGTCCTCGGTTGCAACACTCACTACCGAGTTCCAATCTGTCTCTGGAAGCAAGGTCAGCACAATAACTGTTTACTCGGAGCTTCATGAAATGGATTTCCATGGTCGAGCAGCCGCACACAAGCCTAAGATCACCATGCGCAATGCCAAGCATCGGCAGTCGTGGTGTAATGCTCACCGCCATTGGACTCTGAAGCAGTGGAAACGTGTTCTCTGGAGTGATGAATCACGTTTCATAGTCTGGCAGTCTGACAGAAGAATCTGGGTTTGGCGTCGCCGTCGCCAGGTGTATGCTACCAGCCCCAAATCATAATGCCAACTATAAAGTTTGGTGGAGGAGGAATATTGGTCAGGTTGTAACAATCGTTGTCGTCCTCGGATGAAGAATAGGAAGGATCAGATCAAAACGCAGCGTGGTAAGTGTCCATGTTCATTTTTTATAAATAAACTGAACACTGCAATAACCAAAAAACAACAAAGAGAGAGCGAGTAAATGAAACAAAACAGTTCTGTAAGGTGAAGACACAGAAAACAACTACCCACAAACACAGATGGGAACAGGCTACCTAAGTATGGTTCTCAATCAGAGACAACAATTGCCAGCTGCCTCTGATTGGGAACCATACCAGGCCAAACACACAAAAATACAAAACCTAGACTACAAAACATAGAATGCCCACCCCAACTCACGCCCTGACCAAACTAAAACAGAGACACTGGGATCGATTTCCATGGTTCGTTCTAGGCCCCTTAGTTCCAGTGAAGGAAAATCTTAACGCTACAAAAGCTACAATGACATTCTAGACAATTGTGTGCTTCCAAATTTGTGGCTACAGTTTGGTGAAGGCCTTTTCCTGTTTCATTATGACAATTTCTCAGTGCACAAAGCAAGGTCCATACAGAAATGGTTTGTCGAGATAGGTGTGGAAGAACTTGACTGGCCTGCACAAAGCCCTGACCTCAAACCCAAAGATCACCTTTGGGATGAATTGGAAAACTGACTGCAAGCCAGGCCTAATCGCCCAACATCATTGCTCGACCTCACTAACGCTCTTGTGGCTGAATGGAAGCAAGTCCCCACAGCAATGTTGCCCACATCTAGTGAAAAGCCTTCCCAGAAGAGTGGCGGCTGTTGTATTAGCAATGAAGAGCAACTCCATATTAATGCCCATGACCTTTGGAACGAGATGTTCGATGAGCAAGTGTCCACATACTTTTGGTCAAGCAGTGTACCTGTACAGGGTCCGCTCTGACACGTACAAATAACAAAACCAATCATTGGCGAACCCCACAACAATTCTAATATGACCACATAGCCATTTAACAACTGCTGTATATAATGCATCAATACTTCAAAGATGCTTACACCATTCAAGGGGCCAAAAAAATAACACCAGCTAGGGAAGATGTAATATAGTTGTTATAAACTTTCTGGGAAAAAAAGGTACTGAAGCAAACTCATAATACTGGTTGTGACGATGGTGAGATGTCAGTCAATATTTATTGTTAGCCTCCTGCTTGAGCCTATTTATTTTACAATATTGTAAATGCCTATGCTAGCACTGATTTCGCCTAATTGCATCGAGTCGTTACAACTTGCTTTTTATGCCTTATTTTTACACACTGGCAAGACTTAATCATGTGTTAAATTTATTGGCAAGAGTTAAGCCTGAAAATATATGTTTCTAGTAGACTTTATTTGGTTACAGATTAATATCTTTGTATTAAATAAATCAGGAACTACAGGAAAGGATGTTATCTTGCTAATATGGATCCTCACCCTTTCTCATCACGCTCATCGTCGACATATCAATTAAGAAGTTTAAGCACATTTTATTAAACATTGAGCTGTTTCATCTGCTCCTCATTTTGGTGTTTCAGGAAAAAAGGCTGATAATGGGATATTGACAGGTTTTGTACTTTCTAATGAAGCATTTATAATCTGATATCAGCCATGAAAGCTATCAGCTGGTCCTATCAACTGAGAGGTAATTGTTTATTTCAATTTACACCACTAATATTGGTCTCCCATCGCTGCTTTGATATATCCTATATAATCCTAAACGTGTAGTCCTATTCCTGGACCTGAATTATTCTCTCTGTGAATTCACAATAACCACACACATCTTTGTTCTCACAACACAATGGTAAGTCAATAGTAGGTAAATCATGTCTTCTCAAAATATATATTATTATGTTCTGTATAATCCTGTGAAATGCTTTTGAATTTAAAGCATGAACATTTTTCTTCACTTCTTCCATGATAACAGGAAGTATAATCATGGTAATAGATGCAATACTAGCGATATTTTCCAGTTAAGTGTCATAAGATTACAGCTTTTAAAAGGGTTCAGCATGGCTCCCTCTTTGGTGTTCGCCATGCTGAGAGGGCTAGAGTTTTACACCAACTCTCATGTATTTAGCTGTTCTTGACTTTGGGGGATATTTAATAATGTTTCACTACGTGATGCCAGTACATAGCTGGCATCATTGTGATGAATAAAACATTACAGAGGGTTTAAAGTACATGCAACCAGGCCCACTTTATTTAACAATTGTATTATTCATGACAGTGTTCATGTTTGTCTTACTAGGTGTGATCACTTAGTGGCTAGCCATCATTTCTAATGATATCAGAGATATTATATTTCATGACAGCATTTCAATATAAATTGACAGAACAACTATAGTGAAATTTGTGAAAGTGAAACTTTGACACAGTTCAATTTGTGAAGAACCGAAGGCATTTGTCCAAACGTTAGCACCGTCAAGGAACTCAAGGCACATTCACAAACATGGTTGTGTGGTTACCTACATTTTATGTTATAAAGGTGTTATGTAATCCAAACCGCTTGTGAACAAATTTGTAGACTGGCGACCTGTCAATGGTGTGGTCAAATTCTGGCTGTACTATGACATTTATCAGAATCCATTGAATCAACTGTGATCATCTTATCTTCTACAATGCATAAATAGTGGATACAGTGTTCATTATCTTGAGTCTGTTTTACAATTCAAATGAATCCTGATGTGTATGGTGTGTGTGGAATTAGTTATGTACCTGTATGTGCTTGAAGAGAGTAGTGTGGTCAGCTGTGTCACCAAACAAAATTTAATTTCCTCCCAAAAGGGAAGGCAGGACAGCCCATGTAGGATCTAAATTTGATCACCATTTTGCAGAACTTTCTTGCAAAGCAGGAAATGTAAAACGTGTAGTGTATTTCAGGTTTAAAATGGCTTCTGAAGTTATTTATTTCCAATTAAAATTTCAGACTTGGTTTTCCCTTACACTCATAGAAAAAAAGAGTTACAAAAGGGTTCTTCAACTGTCCCCATAGGAAAAGGTTCCAGGTGGAACCCAAAAAGATTCTACCTGGTACCAAAAGGGTTCTACCTTGAACCAATATATGTTCTTCAAAGGGTTCTCTTATGGGAAAAATAAATAGTCTGTCCTTGGTTGCAACACTCACGACTGAGTTCCAAACGGTCTCTGGAAGCAATGTCAGCATAATAACTGTTCATCTGGAGCTTAATGAAATGGGTTTCCATTGGCTGGCAGCCGCACACAAGCCTAAGATCACCGTGCGCAATGCCAAGCATCGGCTGGAGTGGTGTAAAGCTCACCGCCATTGGACTCTGGAGCTGTGGAAACGTGTTCTCTGGAGTGATGAATCACGTTTGCAATCTGTCAGTCTGACAGAAGAATCTGGGTTTGGTGGATGCCAGGAAAACGCTACCTGCCCCAATGCATAATCCCAACTATAAAGTTTGGTGGAGGAGGAACATTGGTCTGGGACTGTTTTTCATGGTTCATGTTTGGCCCCTTCGTTCCAGTGTTGGAAAATCTTAACACTTCAGCATACAATAACCTGCTAGACGACCCTGTGCTTCCAACTTTGTGGCCTTTTGCTGTTTCATTATGACAATGCCCTAGAGCACAAAGCAAGGTCCATACAGAAATGGTTTGTTGAGATCAATTTGGAAGAACTTGACTGGCCTGCACAGAGCCCTGACCTCAAACCCAAAGAGCACTTTGGGATCAGTGCCCGACCTCACTAATGCTCTTTTGGCTGAATGGAAGCAAGTCCTTGCAGCAATGTTCCAACATATAGTGGAAAGCCATCCCAGATGAGTGGATGCTATCGTAAGATTTGAAAACCTTTAGAAATGATGTTCCCCTTTACCAGTTTCTGTCTCTTACCTCTTATTATAGTCATCAATCTAAACACATTACCCAATAATGAAAAGCAAAAACACTTTTTTAGAAATGTGACATTTACACAAGTATTCAGACCCTTTACTCAGTACTTTGTTGAAACACCTTTGGCAGCGATTAAAGCCTCAAACCTTCTTGGGTATGTTGCTACAATGTTGGCACTCGTGTATTTGGGAAGATTTACCCATTATTCTCTGCAGATCCTCTCAAGTTCTGTTAGGTTGGATGGGGAGCATTGCTGCATAGCTATTTCCTGGTCTCTCCAGAGATGTTTGATCGGCTCTGGATGGTCCACTCAAGAACATTCAAAGACTTGTCCCAAATCCACTCCTACATTTCCTTGGCTGTGTGCTTAGGGTTGTTGTCCTGTTTGAAGGTGAACCTTTGCCCAGTCTGAGGTCCTGAGCGCTCTGGAGAAGGTTTTCATCAAGGATCTTTCTGTACTCTGCTCCATTCATCTTTGCCTCAATCCTGATTAGTCTCCCAGTCCCTGCCTCTGAAAAACATCCCCACAGCCTGATGCTGCCACCACCATGTTTCACCTTAGGGATGATGCCAGGTTTCCTCCAGACCTGATGGTTGGCATTCAGGCCAAAGATTTCAATCTTGGTTTCTCATGGCCTGAGAGTCCTTTAGGTGCCTTTTGGCAAACTCCAAGTGGGCTGTCATGTGCATTTACTGAGGAGTGGCTTTCGTCTGGCCACTCTACCATAATTGCCTGATTGGTGGAGTGCTGCAGAGATGGTTGTCCCTCTGGAAGATTCTTCCTTCTCCACAGAGAACCTCAGGACCTCTGTCAGAGTGATCTTAGGGTTCATGGTCCCCTCCCTGGCCAAGGTCCTTCTCCCCCGATGGCTCAGTTTGGCCAGGCGGACAGCCCTAGGAAGATTCTTGGTGGTTCCAAACTTCTTCCATTTAAGAATGATGGAGGCCACTGTGTTCTTGGTATTTGGTATTTTATTAGGATCTCCATTAGCTGTTGCAAAAGCGGCAGCTACTCTTCCTGGGCTCCACACAAAACATGAAACATAATACAGAATACAGAAGATCAATAGACAAGAACAGCTCAACGACAGAGCTACGTAAATGTTTTTAAAAGGCACACATGGCCTACTGTAACGGCTTTCTTCGGGTGAAAGAGAGTCGGACCAAAATGCAGCTTGGTTAATTCGATACATGTTTAATAGACGAATAAACACGATTAATGCAAAAAACAATAAACGTACGTGAAAACCGAAACAGCCTAAACTGGTGCAATAACACAGAGACAGGAACAATCAAAGAATATGGCTGCCTAAATATGGTTCCCAATCAGAGACAACGATAAACACCTGCCTCTGTTTGAGAACCACTCCAGACAGCCATAGACTTTGCTAGATACCTCCACTAAGCCACACACCCAATAACTAACAAAACGCCAAGACAAAACACACCACAATAAACCCATGTCACACCCCGGCCTGACCAAATAAATAAAGACAAACACAATAATACCTCGACCAGGGCGTGACACCTACATATCAATGCATACACACAAACTATCTAGGTCAAATAGGGGAGAGGCGTTGTGCTGTAAGGTGTTGCTTATCTGTTTTTTGAAACCAGGTTTGCTGTTTATTTGAGCTATATGAAATGTAAGGAAGTTCCATGCAATATGGGATCTATATAATATCGTACGCTTTCTTGAATTTATTCTGGATTTAGGGACTGTGAAAAGACCCCTGGTGGCATATCTGGTGGGATAAGTATGTGTCAAAGCTGTGTGTAGGTTGACTATGCAAACAATTTGGGATTTTCAACACATTAATATTTCTTATAAAAAGAAGTGATGCAGTCAGTCTCTCCTCAACTCTTAGCCAAGAGAGACTGGCATGCAAAATATGTATATCAGCCTTCTGATTACAATGAAGAACAGAACATGCAGCTCGGTTCTGGGCCAGCTGCAGCTTAACTAGGTCTTTCCTTGCAACACTGGACCACACGACTGGACAATAATCAAGATTAGACAAAACTAGAGCCTGCAGAACATCCTTTTTGGAGTGTGGTGTCAAAAAGCAGAGCATCTTTTTTATTACAGCTAGACCGCTCCCCATCTTTACAACCATTGAATCTATATGTTTGACCATGACAGTTTAAAATCTAAAGTAATGTCAAGTAACTTGGTCTCCTCAACTTGTTCAACATCCACACCATTCATTACCAAATTCAGCTGAGGTCTAGAACTAAAGTAATGATTTGTACCAAATACAATGCTCTTAGTTTTAGAGATGTTCAGGACCAGTTAATTACTGGCCACACATTCCAAAACAGACTGCAACTTTTTGTTAAGGGTTTCAGTGACTTCGTTAGCTGTGGTTGCTGATGCGTATATGGTTGAATCATCAGCATCAATGGACACACACGCTTTGTTTAACCTTTTCACACATACCAACACACGGGTGTGATCATTCTACAATGGTCCCTATAGCTATGATCAAACCGGTGTGACTAGAACTCTTATTTAGAACGCTTATTTAGAACGGCCAGTTTCGAATGACGCAACAATCAGCATTTGATCTGGCCACACTGTTTTTTCAGAATCATTTGCACAAACACAATCCTTGCAAAGCTATGTCCAGAATGCGAGCAGTTTATTTTTGGATGCAATGTTCAGACATTCACAGAAGTATCTACAGCATAACACAATCATCCAAACTGGAAAAATGTAGGCTACATTTGTCCTAGCACTAACTGAGGAAAGATTGAAACACAAGCTGTCATATTTTTATAACTCTCAGCTGACAGAAACTACAATATCAATCAATCAAATGTATTTATACACCCTTCTTACATCAGCTGATGCCACAAAGTGCTGTACATAAACCCAGGCTAAAACCCCAAACAGCAAGCAATGCAGGTGTAGAAGCACGGTGGCTAGGAAAAACTCCCCAGAAAGGCCAGAACCTAGGAAGAAACCTAGAGAGGAACCACCTCTTCTGGCTGTGCCGGGTGGAGATTATAACAGAACATGGCCAGGATGTTAAAATGTTCATAGATGACCAGTAGGGTCAAATAATAATAATCACAGTGATTGTCGAGGGTGCAACATGTCAGCACCTCAGGAGTAAATGTCAGTTGGCTTTTCATAGTCAATCATTCAGCATATCTCTACCGCTCCTGCTGTCTCTAGATAGTTGAAAACAGCAGGTCTGGGACAGGTAGCACATCCGGTGAACAGGTCAGGGTTCCATAGCCGCCGGCAGAACAGCTGAAACTGGAGCAGCAGCACGGCCAGGTGGACTGGGGACAGCAAGGAGTCATCAGGCCAGGTAGTCCTGAGGCATGGTCCTAGGGCTCAGGTCCTCCGAGAGAGAGAAAGAAAGAGAGAGAGAGAAAGAGAGAGAGAAAGAGAGAGAGCATACTTAAATTCTCACAGGACACCGAGTAAGACAGGAGAAATACTCCAGATATAACAGACTGACCCTAGCCCCCCGACACAAACTACTGCAACATAAATACTGGAGGCTGAGACCGGAGGGGTCGGGAGACACTGTGGCTGTCACGTTCTGACCTTTATTTCCTTTGTTTTGTATTTATTTAGTATGGTCAGGGCGTGAGTTGGGTGGGCAGTCTGTTTGTTTTTCTATGTTTTGGGGCATTTCTATGCTTCGGCCTAGTATGGTTCTCAATCAGAGGCAGGTGTCATTAGTTGTCTCTGATTGAGAATCATGCTTAGGTAGCCTGGGTTGCACTGTTTGTTGGTGGGTGATTGTCTATGTTGTAGCTTCACGGTCGTCATTTGTTTATTGTTTTGTATGCAGTGTCAGTACTTCCTTTATTAAAGATTTACCATGGACACTTACCACGCCGCATTTTGGTCCGGCTCTCCTTTTCGCCTCTCCTCATCTGAAGAAGAGGAGGAACACCGTGACAGAATCACCCACCAACCAAGGACCAAGCGGCGTGGTAAACAGCGACGACAGCAGCAGCAGCAGCAACAACAGCAAAAACAGCGGCCAGCATCACAGGACTCCTGGACATGGGAGGAGATTCTAGACGGGAAAGGACCCTGGGCACAGGCTGGGGAATATCGCCGCCCCAAAGCAGAGCTGGAGGCAGCGAAAGCTGAGCGGCGGCGATATGAGGAGGCAGCACGGCAGTGCGACAGGTACGAGAGGCAGCCCCAAAAATGTTTTTTGGGGGGGCAGACGAGGTGTGGTAGTAAGCCAGGTAGCAGACCTGAGCTCACTCCTCGTGCTTATTATAAGCAGCGCATTACTGGTCAGGCACCGTGTTATGCGGTTAAGCGCACGGTGTCGCCAGTGCATGCCCATAGCCCGGTGCGCTATAGGGCAGCCCCCCGAAAGTGCCGTGAGAGTGTGGGCATCGAGCCAGGGCGTATGGTGCCTGCTCAGCGGGTCTGGTCACCGGTACGCAGTTTTGGTCCAGGTTATCCTGCGCCGGCTCTGCGTGCTGTGTCTCCGGGGCGCTGGGAGGGTGCAGTGCGCCCTCTGCCTGCGCTCCGCTCGTGCCGGGCGAATGTGGGAGTGGAGCCTAAGGGAGAGGTGCGTGTAGTAAGCACTAGATCTCCCGTGCTTACCCACAGCCCGGTTCAACCTGTGCCTGCACTCTGGAGGGTCCGGGGTAGAGTAGTTGTCCAGCCTGGGGAAGTGGTGCCAAGGTTGCGCACCAGAGCTCCAGTGCTCCCCCACAGCCCGGTCCTTCAGGTGCCTCCTAACACCAAGCCTCCTGAGGGTCTCCCCAGCCTGGTGGTTCCTGTGGCAGCCCCACGCACCAGGCTGTCTCTCTGTCTCCTCCCTGCAGGGGGTCCCGCCTGTCTGGCGCCGCTGCCGGAGCCTCCCGCCTGTCCGGCGCCGCTGCCGGAGTCTCCCGCCTGTTCGGCGCTGCGGACGGAGTCTACCGCCTGTCCGGCGCTGCTGCCGGAGTCTCCCGCCTGTCCGGCACTGCTGCCGGAGTCTCCCGCCTGTCCGGCGCTGCTGCCGGAGTCTGAGGCGCCAGAGCCCCTCAGCCCAGAGGCGCCAGAGCTTCCGCCCCTCTGTCCAGAGCTTCCGCCCCTCTGTCCAGAGCTTCCGCCCCTCTGTCCAGAGCTTCCGCCCCTCTGTCCAGAGCTTCCGCCCCTCTGTCCCGAGCTTCCGCCCCTCTGTCCAGTGGGGTCATTGAGAGGGGTGGCCATGGTGAGAAAGCCACGGAGGTGGACAATAAGGCGGACTAAGACAATGGTGAGGTGGGGTCCGCGTCCCGCGCCAGAGCCGCCACCGCGGACAGATGCCCACCCTGACCCTCCCCTATAGGTCAAGGTTTTGCGGCCGGAGTCCGCACCTTTGGGGGGGGGGGTACTGTCACGTTCTGACCTTTATTTCCTTTGTTTTGTATTTATTTAGTATGGTCAGGGCGTGAGTTGGGTGGGCAGTCTGTTTGTTTTTCTATGTTTTGGGGCATTTCTATGTTTCGGCCTAGTATGGTTCTCAATCAGAGGCAGGTGTCATTAGTTGTCTCTGATTGAGAATCATACTTAGGTAGCCTGGGTTGCACTGTTTGTTGGTGGGTGATTGTCTATGTTGTAGCTTCACGGTCGTCATTTGTTTATTGTTTTGTATGCAGTGTCAGTACTTTCTTTATTAAAGATTTACCATGGACACTTACCACGCCGCATTTTGGTCCGACTCTCCTTTTCGCCTCTCCTCATCTGAAGAGGAGGAACACCGTGACAGTGGCCCCATCCGACGATACCCCCGGACAGGGCCAAATAGGCAGGATATAACCCCACACCATTAGAGGGATATCTTCAACTACCTACCAACTTACCATTCTGAGACAAGGCCGAGTATAGCCCACAAAGATCTCTGCAATGGCACAACCCAAGGGGGGGGGGCCAACCCGGACAGGAAGATCACATCAGTGACTCAACCCACTCAAGTGACGCACCCCTCCTAGGGACGGCATGGAAGAGGACCAGTAAGACAGTGACTCAGCTCCTGTAATAGGGTTAGAGGCAGAGAATCCCAGTGGAGAGAGGGGAACTGGCCAGGCAGAGACAGCAAGGGCTGTTCGTTGTTCCAGTGCCTTTCTGTTCACCTTCACACTCCTGGGCCAGACTACACTCAATCATAGGACCTACTGAAGAAATTAGTCTTCAATAAAGACTTAAAGCTCGAGACCGAGTCTGCGTCTCTCACATGGGTAGGCAGACCATTCCATAAAATCCGCAGCGCGTAACGTTGCGTAACGATCCCATTCTGGAATGGAGAGAACATTCTAAAATCACGTACATAAAAAAACTCAACCTGGGGTGATCGTTAGAGATATTTGGAACTCACGCATGAAAAGGTTAATGCCAGTGGCAAGTCATTGGTAAAAATAGAAAATAGTAGAGGGCCTACAGAGCTGCCCTGCGGTACACCACCCTTCACATGTTTGACATTAGAGAAGCTTCCATTAAAGCTTGAGTTCTATTAGATAGATTGCCATATCGTGGATTCAGAGCTGAGGTTAAAAAGCCAAAACACAAGTTTTTTTTCAACAACAGGTGATGGTCAATAATATCAAAGGCTGCACTGAAATCTAACAGTACAGATCCCACAATCTTCTTATCAATTTCTTTCAACCAATCATCAGTCATGTGTCAGTGCAGTACATGTTGAGTGCCCTTCTCTATAAGCATGCTGAAAGTCTGTTGTTAATTTGTTTACAGAGAAATAGCATTGCATTTGGTCAAACACAATTTTTTCCAACAGTTTGCTAAGAGCTGGCAGCAAGCTTATAGGTCTGCATTTCAAACTAGTAAGGCCGCTTTACCACTCTTGGGTATTGGAATTACTTTGTCTTCCCTCCAGGCCTGAGGAGAAAGACGTTCCTCTAGGCTCAGATTAAAAATATAACAGATAGGAGTGGCTAGAGTCAGCTACCATCCTCAGTAGCTTGCCAATGCCAGAAGGTTTGTCCTCAGTAAGTTGTCAATTCCAGGAGGTTTGTCATTATTGATCGATAACAATAATGATCAACCTCTCAAACACTAACTTTCAATGCTTTTCTTTCATGTTTTTTTGTTGTTGTTGCATGAATACAATTGCTCACTGTTCATTGTTGGCATTTCCTGCCTAAGTTTGCCCACTTTGCCAATTAAATAATTATTAAAATAATTGGCAACGTCAAATGGTTTTGTGATGAATAAGCCATCTGATTCGAGGAAAGATGGAAGATTAGTCTTCATGCCAACAATTTATTTTAAAGTAATCCAAATTTATTTTCCATCATTCTTTATCTCATTGGTATTGGCTTCATAATACAGTTTGTTCTTCTTTTAGTTGAGTTTAGTCACAGAATTTCTCGATTTGCAGTAAGCCAGTCAGATGTGCAGCCAGAACTATTAGCCACTCCTTTTGCACATCTCTTTCAACCATACAGTTTTTCAATTCCTCATCAATCCATGGAGCCTTAACAGTTCTAACAGTCAATTTCTTAACAGGTGCATGTTTATCAATAATTGGAAGAAGCAATTTCATAAATTCATCAAGCGCAGCGTCTGGATGCTCCTCATTAATCACAGAAGACCAACAAATATTTTTAACATCATCCATTTAAGAGTCACAGCAAAATATGTTGTATGATCTCTCATGCACTATTTTAGGCCCAGCTGTTGAAACTTTGGTTTTTCTGGATATAGGCACTATATTGTGATCACTGTATCCAATGAGTACAGATACAGTTTTAGAAAAAAGTTCTACAGTATTAGTAAAAATGTGATCGATACATGTGGATGATCTTGTTCCTGTAGTGTTTGTTAACACTCTGGTAGGTTGATTAATAACCTAAGCAGATTGCAGGCACTGGTTATAGTAAGACGTTTCCTCTTGAGTGGACAGCTTAATGACAGCTTTGCACACTCTTGGCATTCTCTCAACTAGCTGCACCTGGAATGATTTTCCAACAGTCTTGAAGGAGTTCCCACATATGCTGAGCACTTGTTGGCTGCTTTTCCTTCACTCTGCGGTCGAACTCATCCCAAACCATCTAAATTAGGTTGAGTTCTGGTGGTTGTGGAGGCCAGGTCATCTGATGCAGCACTCCAACACTCTCCTTCTTGGTCATATTGCCCTTACATAGCCTGGAGGTGTGTTGGGTCATTGAACTATTAAAAATAAATGATCGTCCCACTACGCCCAAACCAGATAGGATGGCATATCACTTGCAGAATGCTGTGGTAGACATGCTGGTTAAGTGTGCCATGGTAGCCATGCTGGTTAAGTGTGAATTCTAAATAAATCACAGACAGTGTCACCAGCAAAGCACCCCAACACCATAACACCTCCTCCTCCATGCTTTACGGTGGGAAATACACATGCAAATACACCGTTCACCCACACCGCGTCTCACAAAGACATGGGGGTTGGAACCAAAAATCTCAAATTTGGACTCCAGACCAAAGGACAAATTTCCTCCGGTCTAATGTCCATTGCTCGTGTTTCTTGGCCCAAGCAAGTCTTCTTCTTTTGGGTGTCCTTTAGTAGTGGTTTCTTTGCAGAAATTCAATCATGAAGCCCTGATTCACTGAGCCTGCTTGCTGATCTGCACCTTACGGATACTGCCCTGGATAACTGACCTCTGCCTACCCTTGACCTGTCGTATGCCTGCTCCGTTTTGTAAATAAACATCTGTGATTCAAACTGACACCATCTGGGTCTTATCCTGAGTCCTGATAATCTTCTGTAAACCACTCGTACCTTGTCACAACAAAACTGATTGGCTGAAACGCATTAAGGAAAGAAATTCCACAAATCTCAAATATAAAATACTACATGATTCCATATGTGTTATTTCATAGTTTTATGTCTTCACTATTATTATACAATGTAGAAAATAGTAAAAATAAAGAAAAACCCTTGAATGAGTAGGTGTGTCTAAACTTTTGACTGGTATACAGTGCATTCGGAAAGTATTCAGACCCCTTCCCCTTTTCCACATTTTGTTATGTTACGTTGATTAAATACATTTTTCTCTCATCAATCTACACACAATACCCCACAATGACAAATCAAAAACTGGATTTTAGAAATGTTTGCAAATGTATTAAAAATAACATCAGAAATACCTTATTTACGTAAGTATTCAGACCCTTTGCGATCAGACTCAAAATTGAGCTCAGGTGCATCCTGTTTCCATTGATCATCCTTGAGATGTTTCTACATATTGATTGGAGTCCACCTGTGGTAAATTCAATTGATTGCACATCTGTCTGTTTAAGGTGGTCAATAATGGGTTTGGAACAATGGAACAATAATGTGGGTTTGGAACAAGTCTCTGAATGTCCTTGAGTGGCCCAGCCAGAACCCGGACTTGAACCCGATTGAACATCTCTGGAGAGACCTGAAAATCGCTGTGCAGCAACGCTCTTCATCCAACCTGACAGAGCTTTAGAGGATCTGCAGAGAAGGGAGAAACTCAGCGAATACAGGTGTGCCAAGCTTGTAGCGTCATACCCAAGAAGACTTGATGCTGTAATCGCTGCCAAAGGTGCTTCAACAAAGTACACGGTAGAGTGTCTGAATCTTCTGTAAATGTGATATTTCATTTTTTTCATATACATGTGCAAAAATATCTAAACATGTTTTTGCTTTGTCATTATGAGGTATTGTGTGTAGATTGATGAGGGGATACAACTATCTAATCAATTTTAGAATAAGGCTGTAAAGTAACAAAATGTGAAAAAAGTCAAGGGGTCTGAATACTTTCCCAATGTGCTGTATAATGTCTCATATCTTACAATGGACAGTCTTTTATTGGCCAGCGGCCAGTTTTTTTATTGGCCAAATTGTCTGGCTGCTGTTCAAATGTGTGGCAAAGGATTACAGTCCTCTCTGTACAGTCATACTCATAATTATTACTGTGGTATGTAATCTCAGTCCTAAATTTCAAGTGACTGCAATATTTGTTGGACTTAAAGTATGATTGTTGTTTGTGAAGCTTTGTTTAAAGCCTACTTGAAGGCCATAGCAGATGGCGATTAGTGTTTTTCATTAAATATTTCTTAATTGCTGCTGTTTCCCCACCCACAATCTGGTTGTCTTGATTTTAGTCTAATTAGGCTTCAAAAAGCCAATAGCCATGCTGATTTAGGGCTGTGTTTAGACAGGCAGCCAAATTCTAATATTTTTTCCAATAGTATTAGTATTTTGACCAATCACATCAGATCTTTTCACATCAGCTCTTTTTCAGAGCTGACCTGATTGGTCAACAGACCAATTAGTGAAAAAAAGATGATATTTGTTCCACTAATTTGTCTTTTGACCAATCACACCAGATCTTTTTCTGAGCTGATCTGATTGGTCAAAAGACCAATTAGTGAACACATATTAAAATTGGGCTGCCTGTGTGAATGCAGCCTTAACGCAGCCTAAGACATCAGAAAATCAGAGCCCTACTGTTTCTGCCATCGGACTGCACATCTGTTACCCCTAGTGGAAGAGTCTAAAAAATACATGTATGAGAGCTTGGCCCACGCTCCACAAGAAAAAGCACATTATTTCAAGATAGACCTTTATGTAATTTCCCAGCAAATCCACTTAGAATATCAAAGTAAAATTGTACCTTTTTCCATCCCCATTCACACCCTTTTCCTACTTGTACCATTAATATTGTATGTATTCCATAAGTAGCTTTTGTTGTAGGCTACTTTCACACAATGAATGATGCATTTTGTATAAAAGACTGAGTGAGGGGCTGTTTTGAAGAATATTATGGAATTCTCTGCTCAAAGTGATGCATATCAGGTTGGGGAAGATTTCCCCTCTTACCATTCTGCCGTGATGGATGCAAGATCATTTGTTGGCTGGAGTGAAGGAGACAAACATTAAAACCAGTCAAAAAGAATCGATGACATGAGTGATATATGTTAGGCATGCCACGTTTACTAATCTAACATTTCCACATTAAACTACATTTCAGTCATAACAGAATGCATCAACAAGTCTGACAACAATATAATGTATTCTGGGACACAGAGTTTCTCACCTGTTTTTTTATTTTCCCTCAAATCTACAGTGCATTTGGAAAGCTGGGCTGGGCTGGGCCCTTTGACTTTTTCCACATTTTGTTACGTTACAGCCTTATTCTAATATTGATTAAATAATTTTTTCCCTCATTGATCTACACATAATACCACATAACGACAAAGGAAAAACAGGTTTTTAGACATTTTTGCAGATGTTTAAAAAAATGAAAAATGAAAAATGAAATTACTTACTTAAATCAGTAGTCAGACTCTTTACTCGGTACTTTGTTTAAGCACCTTTGGCAGCTATTTCAGCCTTGAGTCTTCTTGTGTATGCTGCTACAAGCTTGGCACACATGTATTTGGGGAGTTTCTCCCATTCTTTTCTGCACATCCTCTCAAGCTCTGTTAGGTTGGATGGGGAGCGTAGCTGCACAGCTATTTTCAGGTCTCTCCAGAGATGTTCGATACATTTACTTTTACTTTTGATACTTAATTATATTTTAGCAATGACATTTACTTTGAATACTTAAGTGTATTTAAAACATACACTTTTTACTCAAATTTGTATTTATTTTACTAGGCAAGTCAGTTAAGAACAAAGACTTATTTTCAATGATGGCCTAGGAACAGTGGGTTAACTGCGTGTTCAGGGGCAGAACGACAGATCTGTACCTTGTCAGCTTGGGGGTTTGAACTTGCAACCTTCCGGTTACTAGTCTAACGCTCTAACCACTAGGCTACCCTGCTGCCCTGCTGCCCCACATAGTTTTTTACTGGGTGACTTTACCTTTTACTTGAGTCATTTTCTATTAAGGTATCTTTACTTTTACTCAAGTATGACAATTGGGTCCACCTCTGCTTAAGCCTAAACCCCACCCATCTCTTTCAGGATTCACAGTGTAGTTAACAACCGAAGATTTCAAGACTGAAAGTGGAGGCAAAAAGTAGTAGTAAAAATAAACTCTCTAGTCCTTGGCCTATATCCTAACCTGACTTTGGTTCAGGTAATGTTGTTCTTTACATTACCGTCTCTGGTAAACACACACTATATCAAATACAATCTATGTTGATTTGTCACATGAACAGCTCACAGAAGGTGTAAACAGTACAGTGAAATGGTACCTTGCATAGTGGAGTCTTTTGTTTATACATGTAGCTAGCTAGCTGAACAATTAACCCTAATCCCGCGATCCAAAACAACTGGGAACTCAACAACAACAACAAAGATTCAGACTGGGAAAATCGATTTGAATGGTCATCCAACTCTAATTACGACTCGGGAACTCAGGCATCTTTCTAGAGCTCCTACACAGATCATACACGTAATGTTAGCTAGTGAGATAGCCAGCTAAAGTTACCTAGCTAGCTAACAGTACGCTTTAACTTACAATGAAAACTCGCATTGAGTTGACAAAATTAAACATTTTTAATGTCTGAAAATGTAGCTAGACTCTTACCTGTACACATTGTCATGACTGGCCTGCTCAGGTCAGGTTACCATGGACCACAATCCTACAGAGAGATCTCTCATACCCACCAGAGGGGATGAGATCAAGAGGTATGGAGACAGGTTTTTTTATGACACCTCACACCCATTGTAAATCTAAGGCAGCAGACAAAATTCCTTTGTCCTCTCACTATGGAGAACCGGCCTCAGTACATTAACATGCAATAAATGGACTTTGGGACAATAGGTTTTGTCAGCCACAATGGTGGTAATGACAATAGATGGAATATGAAAATGAATGTCGTTTTTGTTATGTTATTAAAAGTTAAAGGACAACGTTATAATGAAAACATTGTAACTGTAAGAGTTATCCTAGTATATGCTTGCTGTTTGTGTATTGCACGTTTTGTGGAAAATGTCCAGATCAAAGAGAATGTTTTTGTAATGATGAAATGTGAAGTTAGTTGTCTAAATTGGATCTGATTAAAATCTAGATCTTGCCTCGTAACTTGGTATGCCCAGAGAATTTGTAAGGGGTGCGTAACCGGTGGCAGCGAAGTCAGACGCAGGAGAGCAGAACTTGGTAATAGCCGGAGCAGTTTAATAGCAAAAACCAACGTCATAAAAACAACAAGATATTGGGTACAAAAACCCGTCGCGCACCAATCAACACATGCACAAGGACATACAGTAAACAATCCCACACAAAGACATGGGGGGAACAGAGGGTAAAATACACAACAAGTGATTGAGGGAATTGAAACCAGGTGTGAGGAAAAACAAGACAAAACACATGGAAAATGAAAAGTGGATCGATGATGGCTAGAAGACCGGCGATGCCGACGGCCGAGCCCTGCCCGAACAAGGAGAGGACCCAACTTCAGCGGAAGTCGTGACAGAATTGCCCTAAAGGCGGAAACTCCCATTTCTGACCCGAGGGTATAAAACTTGTGAGTTAAGAATTTACGTCTAGACTAAGCGACCCGAGCTGCAGCCAAGCTCTGAATCGTCAGCAATCCCAAAGCACGAAGTTGAAGACAAGGGAACCTTTTATCTATCTATGCTATAGATGAGTAGTTGCATCTAAGAGGGTGAATTCAAGCAGGACCACCTGGTAACCACTCTCCATTTTATTTATTTATTTTATTTTACCTTTATTTAACCAGGTAGGCAAGTTGAGAACAAGTTCTCATTTACAATTGCGACCTGGCCAAGATAAAGCAAAGCAGTTCGACAGATACAATGACACAGAGTTACACATGGAGTAAAACAAACATACAGTCAATAATACAGTATAAACAAGTCTATATACAATGTGAGCAAATGAGGTGAGAAGGGAGGTAAAGGCAAAAAAGGCCATGGTGGCAAAGTAAATACAATATAGCAAGTAAAACACTGGAATGGTAGTTTTGCAATGGAAGAATGTGCAAAGTAGAAATAAAAATAATGGGGTGCAAAGGATCAAAATAAATAAATAAATAAAATACAGTTGGGAAAGAGGTAGTTGTTTGGTCTAAATTATAGGTGGGCTATGTACAGGTGCAGTAATCTAGTGAGGGAGATAAGTGTTTCCAGTTTCAGAGATTTTTGTAGTTCGTTCCAGTCATTGGCAGCAGAGAACTGGAAGGAGAGGCGGCCAAAGAAAGAATTGGTTTTGGGCGTGACTAGAGAGATATACCTGCTGGAGCGTGTGTCTACACTGCTTTCATTCCTACCCTGTGATCCCTGAGCTACAGGGCTGGCTGTTCTCAAAAGACCCCTTTCAGAACAAGGGTGGGGAAACAGACCGCTAAGACAAAGGACACTGACATCGTGAGGACAACCAGAGAGTTACACCAGAGAAGTGCATCATCCGAGCAGCCGAAACGGTCCATGCAGAGACCCCCATCGGAGACCTTCAACACGTAATTACATAATTATATTCTGACCTATAAGAGCGGCAGTTCGGGGCAAGGTTAGGGTTAAGATAAGCATAGCTGACAAATGCAACTAAGTGTATTTTTCTCTCCTGTACTTTCCCTCTTTCTCTCTTTTAAATCTCCATTTTGTGTAACATGTGTCATATTGTGTTGGCCGGAGCTGTTTCGTTGTAGTTCTAATCAATAGCCTAGACTGTGTGTTTGTGTATGTGTATCTTGTATTATCATTTTAGCTTGTTAGTAAATAAATAATCAACTCAATTGGTGTAGTACGGACTCATTGATGGGACTCGGGTTTGTGCAGATTCCCAGATTATGCGATGTTCAGAATGAGACTGCAGAGGAAATTGATTAATTAGCGACTGTTGTAAAATCAATACAACGTCACGACAACATGGATGAGCACTTCTCCCTCTGTCATGGATGCCATAGTTGCCGTTTGTTTGAACATGTCATCTGGAGACAGGTGTTTATTACAACAGCCTTCTTTCTGTGTTCTCCTTTTTGGACTCTCTCCGCATTTGACAATAATCTCTCTGCTTCCACCGGGCATTCCACTGATTTCAGAACTTGGTCAAGTTCTTCCGTGACAATGACACCGTTTCTTCCTCATATTGTCATCAGGAGACTTCTACCTAAATCAGGGATTTCCTCATTGTCTGATTTATTTTCAGAGTCAGAGAGGGTCAGCATGGCAAAATCATCCTCCAGAAAGTAGTCCATCACCACGTTTTCCCACTGAGCTTTGTCGATAGCGCTAATAACTTCAGGGCAGAAATGTTGAGAGCAGTAGCAAAACTTCATGATATCTTTTTAAAAAAGTCACGGTAGAAAGGACTATCCACACATAGCTCATGTTATAGACAGAAGCATGCTACGTGGCAGACCAATCTGAGCTCATCTCTCGGTATGTCCAGCTCATCCATTATCTCAGCCAATTATGGCTAGCGGGAAGGTTCCTGTATATTTCCCTAGCTAAACCAACTAGGCTTGTTATTTAACAATTGTGTTTGTATTTACAGATGGCATAGAAGTTTGTTATTAAGGCACATAAAACTTCAAATGTTCCAGAAGGCATTTCTGCCAAAAAATCTATATAGATATTTTTTTTTTAAAGTTCAAATTCCTCTTCTGTGAAGTAGTGATATGCGACATACACTTACTTACTTGAAACGGATCACAAATGTGTAGATTTGCAGAAAACTTGTTTTAAAACTGCTAAATGTTCTCTACGCCACATGGCAATATGTGGGGGCCCCCAACCCCAATCTTGCTTAGCGACCCCAAAGGGCTAGGGACGGCCCTGCATGAGTCACAACAACACAAGCATACTGCACACACCTCCTCCAACAAGCCGCCAATACTATTCTCTCTGGATTCCTCTATCTCTCTGACCAAGCACATGCTTGGTAAACAGGTAAGAATCATTGGTGTCTCTCCCTTGCTTTTCCTCCCTACTTAATTCTTACTCCATTGATTCCTGACTCCACTGGTCTCAAATTGACAGTCATCCTTGACAACCTAAACTGATAGACCACCACTGTCCTTATTTTGTACTACAGTATGAACAAGGACTAATTCACCTGCCTTTGCTCTGTCTTTCTCCAATGCATATGTTAGTGCCAGTGACTAACTCCAAGACGTCTGGAGACAGCTCATCCCCAGACTTCACATCTGTTTTGCTTAAAGGTCTTAGTGGAAGGCTTGGACTGAGAGAATCAAAGGTGTTATTGCATTAAATCTGGAAAACAATCATGAACTAAATGTAATTTTTATATTTTCTGCAAATACAAGCTAACGCCAATAAAAATTTAACAGTATGGCCACATAAAAAACTCAACTTAGAATCCCCCCAGTTGAGCAGCCAAGTATTAGAAGTCCATCCATTTCTGAGGATGTCGGGAGATAACATTGAAACTGGACACTAGGGGCAACAGTGAGTGCTGTTACCTTCAAGTAGGTTTCGGTTTTGCTAGGGCGTTGTGGACAAGGATGGAAAATGGGTGTAAGAGTCTGCCTCATGTTGCATGTTTGACTCCAGCAATAACAAGGTGTTTTTGCGATTTTTATTAATGCCTACACTTAACCTTACACACTTCTAAATTGGATGTTTGAGAGACATGGATGACTGTCTAATTTTGACGTGAGACTGTGAGAGATGGTTGAGTCGAGAGTCAATCCCTTGAGCGGCTAATAAAGCATTTCACCACGATCCTGGTATATGTTGTCTGTATGTGCGTGTGTGCGTGTCTCTGTGTGTGTGTGTGTGCGCGCGCGTGTGTGTGTGTGTATTCATGTGTGCGTGTGTGTAAGGAAATATGTTTGTGTGAGGGAAGGAACATACATCCCCATACTACACAAGACTGACTTTATGTTACCTTTGCAATAGAATTCCTGTATCTTTTTAGTTGCCAGTGGCAACAGACCGGTCTAACATTGAAAGAGCTGTTCCATACAACTGATTCCACAATTGCATATGAACACTCAAAAGAGATATTGACTACAACATTATGTTAGACGCATTTATACATTTTAGTCTGATACGCATGTGCAAAAAAAATGACTTTTAGCACCACAGTCATAGAGCTTTAGGATGCCATTGCCGTGATATGTTGACAGAATATTGGTATTCACAGAATATTGGTCTTGAGATTCAGTAGGCCAATAACAGATCAAATGTACACTGTACAAAAATATACACACAACAAGTGTTGGTTCCATGTCTCATCAAAAAAAGAATCCCAGAAATGTTCCATCCGCACAAAAAGCTTATTTCTCTCAAATTTTACATCCTTATTAATGCGTATTTCTCCTTTGCCAAGATAATCCATCCACCTGACAGGTGTAGCATATCAAAAAGCTGATTTAACAGCATGATCATTACACAGGTGCACCTTGTGCTCGGAACAATAAACGGCACATTTAGTCACACAACACAATGCCACAGATGTCTCAAGTTTTAAGGGAGTGTGCAACTGGCATGTTGATGCAGGAATGTCTACCAGAGCTGTTGCCAGATAATTACATGTTCATTTCTCTACCATAAGCAGCCTCCAATGTCATTGTAGAGAATTTGGCAGTACTTCCAACCGGCCTCACAACTGCAGACCACATGTAACCATGCCAGCCCAGGACCTTCACATCCGGCTTCTTCACCTACGGGACATCTGATGTTTTGTTCAGTATATTTAGTGACAAAACATCATCCCCTACATTGACATCAGATTACATTATCTATTTATTTAGTACATTTTAAAGTACAGTACCATAGCAGTCATGTCTAATTTTTTTTTGCCTCATCTGAGTTCACTGTAATGACAGTCAGGCCTAAGCATTACGATCTGAGAAAATGTTTTGTGAATTCAGTATCACATGCCCACACAGATGCATGCTGCACTCACGCATACACACTGTAAACAGATTCCAACATACATGTAATATTTACCTTAGTCAACTGATTCAAGGGCATGGCACTGGCTTTAAAGGGATAATACACCCCCAGTAATACAAATCATGAAGCTCCTGTCAATTTGGTGAAACGCCTATGTTCTGTCAGTGGGATTAATAACAATTTTCCCCGTGATTTAAGTTCTAAGTGGCATGTCTGTGAAATCAGGAAATTGTGTAGGAACGCGTCAGAGCTACATGATTCTCATCACTGGAGAAGGGGGATAACACGTTATCACATTCCCTTACGTTTTTAAATCAATGGCCTTCACTCCAGATCATCAAATCAGCCAATAGATGGTATGGGCATACTGGTCTAGAACACATTAATCCGTTTATATCATTAGGACAAAGTCTATATACTTCGCTTAGAGGTGCTCAATCTAGACAGTGTACCAAATTATTCAACTCAGTTTCTCCTTCAAGTACCATCTTGCAATGTGCCCTGTGTGTCTGTGGGAAACATGGAAAAGGACATTGTTGCCATAGCAACACACTCTGCACTCGCTCTGGGCAGAGGATAATTGCAAGTTGAACTCGGTGTTTAGGCAATTTAATAGCTAGCTAGCTACTTCACGTGCTGATATTGACCTTGCTATTATTGTGTGTAGCTATGTTTGCTAGCTAGCTAGCTAGATAGCCAGCCAGCCCAGTGAGAGCGCATTGCATTGTGGGTTTTGTAGTCGACTTGAGCTACGACAGATTTCCACAACGATTTTCAAGTTGCTACCAACCTTGTTATGACAACAAAATTAAGCACTTGTTTACCTTTTTTTAATTCACATAAAAGTGTTATTTAACACTGTTTAACAATGTTAATCATAAGAATGAGTGTTTTGGGGTGGATTACCCCTTTAAGCAGCGACTGTATATTCACCCACTCTTGGTGGTTTCAGTACTCATGAGAATGCATTCTCAGTAGGCTGTATGTATAACTCAATCATATTTTATCAGACATACATAACCTTTATTTTCATTACAAATTATTGTTACTGATTAAAGAGCCTATGTCTAGAACACGTTTGAGTGAAGGGGGGAATCAACTTGGATATAAGAGTGTTGTTATTCTTTGCTAAAGCTTCAATAATTACCCCAGCAATGTCTAAGGGAATCATTGTGGTTCGGGTAAGCAATTAGGCTGAGAGGAGAGACTAATGGAGGGAGAATCACTATGACCTTCTCCATTAGCTTCCACTTCTCCAGGAAGCTCGCACGAAGCCAATTCTTCCTATCTATTTTTTTCATCCTCTGTCTTCATGTCTATTCTCTTGCCCTTTTACATCTTGCACCTCCTCAGACTTTTCATCAAAACTTCACTTATTTTTTGTCTCTGCCACTCTTTCTCTCTGCATCAACCCTTTCCCCTTCGCTACCCAGTTTTTCTTTCTTCTCTCATTTTCCTTTTCTCTCTCCTCTGGCAATTATATTGAAAGTGAATGCAGTGAAGTGGGAAGAGAACGTTTTTTTGAACTATTGAGGTATTCTGATTGGACAGCTAACCTTTAACTGGCATATGTTGGAAGCCACTTGAGGAAGATCTCTTTTAGTCACATCGATGGTGTTAAGTGTAAAGGTAAAGATGGCTTTCGTCATAAATTCTTGATTCCTTTTTAGAATAAGAAAAAAATAAACATTTGAAGAATGCTAAAGCTTTTTCCTGAATTATGATATAAGGTCCCATTAGAATTGTGAGCTGGCAGAGGAGACAGGGAAAGTTTCAAATCAATCCCTCAATCTATCAAGGCCCTCTGTGACAGCCTCCTGACAACTTCGACAATTACAAATTACCATATCAGCCATATCTCTGACCCAGGGATGAGGACAATCCTGAGAGCGCAGGTGTTCATGATTAGCTCTCTCCTCCTAAACAGGCCATGGTGATGGCAGCCCCAGTGAGTGGGCTCTAGGCTGAAAGAGTCCTGCGTGAACAAGGATCTGATAGATAGCTCACTCCTTTCTCTGGGGACTCCCATCACTCCCATATAGTCAACCAGTGAGCTGCATGCCTGGAACAGCCTCTGACCTGTAGGAGCTGTGATCTGCATCTATCTCCAAACAACACCAACACTGGGATGGGCTGCCCTACTGGATCCTGGGAGGACTTAAAAACAGCTCATCGTGTTCAAGAGAAATGGAAGACCTGATGGGGGGGGTGATTATATTTTGAACAGGTCTGTGTTAGAGGGATGAGTGATCGATGCTTTATAGACAATCAATCAAGCTTAGGCTGTGTGACCATCCCCACCATGAAATGTTCTTTGGCCTTCGATTCTTTTGGGATATCCATACAAAGCTTCAAATAAATTATTTATTTTGCCAAATGGATTTTTGTTGTTTTTTGTTGTTGATTTGACTCCATAAAGGTAGACTCAGCAATATAATGTAGATGCAGAAAGTAAACAGCATAGTGGGTCAATTTCCACAACAACTAAGAGTGTTGACACGTGAGGCTCAACTTCTTCGCTGTTCCATGGCTACCACATTGAATAAGCATAAGGTGAAACCGTTCACATGCGCAGATACTGGGTGTTACTTGCATCATGATCATCTCAATATCTGCGGTGCTGCTCGTGGCAATGTCATTTCGCTGAATCTACCTTTAACTTGTTGGAAGTTTAAATAAACACCTTTCTATTACCATGCTCAAAATGGGTTCGTTCATGTGGCACTTGTTTCTTGTTCTTATGTGTTAGCACAGATAATTAAAACAGAAGTATCTGCAGGTGGTTTTGGGGAGGTTGTTAAAATGTGTTCTTTGGTTGGTTCATCTGTTGTCTGTGGATGGTCCACTAACCAGTTGTCTATTATCAGAATGGATTTGACTCCCCTATGCTCTAAATATAGTTGACATAAAAGTCACAGTACATTGTGTGATATGCAGTGACATATACTGACAAGTGAGAAAAACAAAAACACGTTATTAAAATATTTTCATCCCAAGGTTTTGACATTAATAAGCGCTATACAGCATGCAAATTAGTAACACAGATTTACATTTTGTGAAATGTTTATACAAAGGATGTTTACTTCTGTTGAAATACAAATTGATTGAATCTATTCTGTAGTTATGCAGTGCTGATAATATCGAAGGGGTATAAGTTTTAATGGATAGGATAATTATACAGAATTACAGGTTGGTTGAGGCTTTTTGTCTTCTGTATGACAAACATTTCAATGGCCTTTAGTGAACCTGTCATTCCGAACGGATGCATTTAAAAGTATTTACTCTTACCCTGTTAGCGAAATAAACAAAATAGTGATTGGGCAAATCATTAATCACTACACAATAGATACACGTACATGTATAATGTTTTACATATTAGATTACTTTACTTAGTGCGCTCTAGGTTAAGGTTTTCAAAAAGGATTACTGTCAGCAGAGGAGTCATGTCCATAAAGGGCACAGGGGCGAGTGCCCCCTCAAATTTGTGATCCCTAAAATAAAATTATTATTATTATATTATTTTCTCTGTAATGCCACTTGGCAATTTTATGAAGTTGGGTTTAGCTAGCCCAGATTTGGGTTTAGTTAGTTGGGTTTAGCTAGTTGGGTTTAGCTAGCCCAGATAGGTTCCCAATTTCTCAACCGTATCCAGTGCATATGGAACGTATTCAGACGCCTTCCCTTTTTCCACATTTTCTTACGTTTCAGCCGTGTTCTAAAATTGATTAAATAAAAATCATCATCAATCTACAAACAATACCCCATAATGAGAAAAACTAAAATAGGTTTAAAAAAAATAAAAATAAGAAACACCCTGTTTGCTTAAGTATTCAGACTCTTTGCTATGAGATTTGAAATTGAGCTCAGATGCATCCCGTTCCCATTGATCATCCTTGAGCTATTTCTACAACTTCATTGGAGTCCACCCGAGGTAAATTCAGGGTCCCCAAGAACACAGTGGCCTCAATAATTCTTAAATGGAAGAAGTTTAGAACCACCAAGACTCTTCCTAGAGCTATCCGCCCGGGCAAACTGAGCAATCCGGGGAGAAGGGCCTTGATCAGGGAGGTGACCAAGAAACCTATGGTCACTCAGAGGTTCAGAGTTCCGCTCTAGAGATGGGAGAACCTTCCAGAAGGACAACCATCTCTGCAGCACTCCACCAATGTGGCCTTTATGGTAGAGTGGCCAGACAGAAGCCACTCCACAGTAAAAGGCACATGACAGCCCACTTGGATTTTGCCAAAAGGCACCTAAAGGACTCTCAGACCATGAGAAACTAGAGTCTCTGGTCTGATGAAACCAAGATTGAACACTTTGGCCTGAATGCCAAGCATCACGTCTGGAGGAAACCTGGCACCATCCCTAAGGTGAAGCATGGTGGGGGCAGCATCATGCTGTGGGGATGTTTTTCAGCGGCAGGGACTGGGAGACTAGTCAGCATCAAGGGAAATATGAACAGATCAAAGTACAGAGTGATTCTTGATGAAAACCTGCTCCAGAACGCTCAGGACCTTAGACTGGTGCAAATATTTACCTTCCAACAGGACACCAACCCTAAGCACACAGCCAAGACAACACAGGAGTGGCTTCGGGACATGTCTCCGAATGTCCTTGAGTGGCCCAGCCAGAGGTTGGACTTGAGCCTGATCGAACATCTCTGGAGAGACCTGAAAATAGCTGTGCAGCGACGCTCCCCATCCAACCTGACAGAGCTTGACAGGATCTGCAGAGAAGAATGGGAGCAACTCCCCGAATACATGTGTGCCAAGCTTGTAGCGTCATACCCAAGAAGACACGAGGCTATAATCGCTGCCAAAGGTGTTTCAACAAAGTACTGAGTAGAGGGTCTGAATAATTGTGTTTTTTATATACACAATATGTATATTTTTTTTGCTTTGTCATTATATGATATTGTGTGTAGTTTAATGTGGGGGAAAACTTTTTAATCAATTTTAGAATAAGGCTGTAACTTAACAAATTGTTGAAAAAGTCAATCGGTGTCCTTGCAGACTGGCAGCTCTGATGGCACTGGGCAGACGGGTAGCTCAGGCGGCGCTGGGCAGACTGGAGACTCCAGCAGCGCTGGAGAGGAAGAAAGCTCTGGCAGCGCTGGAGAGGCGGGAGCACCTGTAAGGATGAGACGGAGAGACAGCCTGGTGCGGGGGGCTGCCACCGAAGGGCTGGTGCGTGGAGGTGGTACTGGATAGACCGGACCGTGCAGGCGCACTGGAGCTCTTGAGCACCGAACCTGCCCAACCTTACCTGGTTGACTGCTCCCGGTCGCCCTGCCAGTGCGGCAAGGTGGAATAGCCCGCACTTGGCTATGCAGGCGAACCGGGGACACCATGCGCAAGGCTGGTGCCATGTAAGCCGGCCCAAGGAGACGCACTGGAGACCAGATGCGTAGAGCCGGCTTCATGGCACTTGGCTCGATGCCCACTCTAGCCCGGCCGATACGCGGAGCTGGTATGTACCGCACCGGGCTATGCACCCGCACTGGGGACACCGTGCACTTCACAGCATAACACGGTGCCTGCCCGGTCTCTCTAGCCCCCCGGTAAACACAGGAAGTTGGCGCAGGTCTCCTCCTCGCGCTGCTCCTGCTGCCGCTGCCTGTCACCACGCCGCTTGGTCCTGTTGTGGTGGGTGATTCTGTAACGGTTTTCCCCCAGGTGGTGAGGGTAGGCAACAACATTTCCACCATGCTGATCCTCAACACTGGGGCCCCACAAGGGTGAGTTCTGAGCCCTCTCCTGTACTCCCTGTTCACCCACGACTGCGTGGCCACGCACGCCTCCAACTCAATCATCAAGTTTGCGGACGACACAACAGTGGTAGGCTTGATTACCAACAACGACGAGACGGCCTACAGGGAGGAGGTGAGGGCCCTCGGAGTGTGGTGTCAGGAAAATAACCTCACACTCAACGTCAACAAAACTAAGGAGATGATTGTGGACTTCAGGAAACAGCAGAGGGAACACCCCCCTATCCACATCGATGGAACAGTAGTGGAGAGGGTAGTAAGTTAAGTTCCTCGGCGTACACATCACAGACAAACTGAATTGGTCCACCCACACAGACAGCATCATGAAGAAGGCGCAGAAGCGCCTCTTCAACCTCAGGAAGCTGAAGAAATTTGGCTTGTCACCAAAAGCACTCACAAACTTCTACAGATGCACAATCGAGAGCATCCTGTCGGGCTGTATCACCGCCTGGTACGGCAACTGCTCTGCCCACAACCGTAAGGCTCTCCAGAGGGTAGTGAGGTCTGCACAACGCATCACCGGGGGCAAACTACCTGCCCTCCAGGACACCTACACCACCCGATGTCACAGGAAGGCCATAAAGATCATCAAGGACAACAACCACCCGAGCCACTGCCTGTTCACCCCGCTATCATCCAGAAGGCGAGGTCAGTACAGGTGCATCAAAGCTGGGACCGAGAGACTGAAAAACAGCTTCTATCTCAAGGCCATCAGACTGTTAAACAGCCACCACTAACATTGAGTGGCTGCTGCCAACACACTGACTCAACTCCAGCCACTTTAATAATGGGAATTGATGGGATATGATGTAAAATATATCACTAGCCACTTTAACTACTTGGCACCACACGTCCCGCTAGGGCACCTCCCCCCACTGCTCAACTGACACAGTAGCACACAGAACGCAAAAAATATTCTTAGAAATATTTAACCTCCACACATTAACAAGTCCAATAGCTCAAATGAAAGATAAACACCTTGTTCATCTAGCCACCAAGTCAGATTTCTAAAATGTTTTACGGCGAAAACATAGCACATATTTATGTCAAACCACCACCAAAGATAGGCTAATTTACATAGCCATTTTGTAGAACAATAGATGCAATCACAAAAGCAGGATTAAAAGTAAAATAATTCACTAACCTTTTGAAAATCTTCATCAGATGACAGGAATAGGACATGTTATACAGTACATTTATGTTTTTTTCAATAATATGCTAATTATATCCATAAATCACGGTTTACATAGGTGGTCATGGCAAAAAAATGCTACAACAATGCCTGGAGAAATTATGGTAACTCTGCCAGATAACAGAAATACACATCATAAACGTTGACTAAATATACATGTTCTACATATACTTAGAAAGATACACTTCTTCTTAATAAAACAGCTGTGTTACATTTATTTTTAACTTTACAGATTTCGTTCACTAGGCTATAATGTGAGTCGGCGCTCAGGAATTAGCATTTTGGCTCCTCCACAGAAACCCAAATTTAACACATAAATGTTCCCTTACCTTTGCTGTTCTTCCATCAGAAGACCTGGAAGGGTTTATACTTACCAAAAACAGCTTTAGTTTTGAAGTCTGTGTCTTTCGGTTATCAAACACGACATATTTCGGTTGAAATGCAGCCAAAAAGTAAAGTTAGTTCGCACCAAAACGTCGAAATTACATATTATATGTCGACTAAACTTGTCAAACTTGGTTCAGAACACAGCGTTAGCATGCTATATAGCTTCACCGCAATTCTCAGGACAAAGAGAAACACACGCATCGTTTAATCAATCTTGAAAGAAAGACACCAGAGGCGCAGAATGCGCGTGAGACCCCGCGCGACCGAAAGGATTCGGCCAGTCATTACTCTCGTGAGCACGCGATTCACACAATGAGAAGCCCCATTGAAAGCGGACACCGCGCTGAAGGCATAGGAACTGTTCCCAGGACTGTAGGTGCTTGGGAAGGGTGGGGGCGATGACGTCAAAGTTGGGCCAACTTTTTGGATGACAAGAGAGAGTTTGGGAGAATGAGTGCCCTGAGAGTTCTGCTTTACTTACAGACATAATTTAAACGGTTTTAGAAGCTTTAGAGTGTTTTCTATTCAATAATATTTATTATATGCATATATTAGCAATAAAAAAATAAAATAATATGCTACCTAATATAATGTTTACATACCGTACATTATTAATCTCATATGTATACGTATATACAGTACTCTATATCATCTACTGCATCTTTATGTAATACATGTATCACTAGCCACTTTAACTATGCCACTTTGTTTACATACTCATCTCATATGTATATACTGTACTCAATACCATCTACTGTATCTTGCCTATGCCGCTCTGTACCATCACTCATTCATATATCTTTATGTACATATTCTTTATCCCCTTACACTTGTGTCTATAAGGTAGTAGTTTTGGAATTGTTAGCTAGATTACTTGTTGGTTATTAGTGGATTGTCGGAACTAGAAGCACAAGCATTTCGTTACACTCGCATTAACATCTGCTAACCATGTGTATGTGACAAATAAAATTTGATTTGATTTGATTTGATTTAGAATGCCCACTCAGATCACACCCTGACCAAACAAAACATAGAAACATACAAAGCAAACTATGGTCAGGGTGTGACAGTGTGTGAATACTTTCCGAATGCACTTTAACTACAGTTGCTACCAAGAAGCCATTTCAGGCTATCAAGTTAGAGTAGCTATTTTGTCTAAATATCTTAACTGGCATGCCTGCTGGCAAGGTTGGTAGATTTTATAAAAGCAAGCAGTAAATTAATTGTACTGAATAAGACTCACTTTCAATCTTTTAACCAAATTTAACCAGATGCAGAGAAGCATATTTTGTTTCTTTAAAAAAAAGAAACACCAGTCAGGAGGATACAGACATCTCAAGAGGTATGCTTACATGGGGCGGCAGGTTAGAGCATTGGACTAGTAACCATTGAAAATAAGAATTTGTTCTTAACTGACTTGCCTAACTGACTTAACTGACTTAGTTAAATAAAGGTAACATAAAAAAAATATATGCAGAAAAATATACATATTTTTTTACATAGAATTAAACATAATGATTATAGCTCTAGTTTTACCGGTACCCCCATGTATATAGCCTCATTATTGTTATTTTATTATATTACTATTTACATATTTTTTTACTTTAGTTTAATTGGTAAATATTTTATTAACTTTTTCTTGAACTGCACTGGTGGTTATTGGCTTGTAAGTAAGCATTTCACGGTAAGGTCTACACATGTTGAATTTGGCGCATGTGGCAAATAAAGTTTCATTTGATATGATTTGATTTTAGATTGCATGATGTGAAGAAACCCTTGTTTTTGTGGTCTGACAGTTTTGTGAGTTACCTGGAAAGGCAGAGAAATGTTTGAGTTCGTATGCAAGGATTAATCCACAATCACATCCCTTTACAGAGGTTTGCTCCGTATAGCTCTAGCACACACACACAGGTAGGCGTGTGCACACACACACAGACAGTTGTATTGACTGAGAGGAGTGTTATCACTCCACTTTGTGCTATTAAAGAAAGGGCAGTGGTTTGTTTGTCTTGTTCCTCATTTTCACCTGTCACTTTGGATGTGTCCAGACATCTGTTTTAATGTATTTTTTCAACAGCAACCACATGTTCACAAACACACACCCTTCCAGGCATCTTTCATAGTAAACAAAGCTCCCCACAGATTTCCTCTTGGCCTCAGGGACATGAAGCACATGTTGATAATGTGCATGTGAAAAAGAAAACAAAGATGCAATCAATGCATTTCAATACCACTGGGAAAAGAACAGTAGTCAGTGTTTCTGCGATATGTCTTCCCTGAGCCTTACAGACAACAAACAAGAATTGCACATGTTTCCATGGCAACACTCATCAGCAATAATTTGCCTCTAGTTTTATAAGACAACATACTGCACCCAGCATACTGTTCCTTGTTTCGGTTGCAATTTTTCATTTCTATAACAACATGAGCAGTTTATATTATTCTATCACTTGAACAATATGAAAATGCTATTGCGTTTTTGCTCATGGATCTGATCTATTTTGATTCATGACACAAGATCAAGAAGATGTAACTTGGAGGCAGGTTTCTTTCCTACGCAAAATTATATTCTGAGACGAAAGCACTACCCTTACACCAATAACCAATATTGTAAACACTCTTTAGGATCCGCCCCTTTTTTTCACCAGAATTTCCGCCTAAAAAAATGACATACCCAAATCTAACTACCTGTAGCTCAGGACCTGAAGCAAGGATAAGAATATCATTGATACAATTTGAAAGGAAACACTTTGAAGTTTGTGGAAATGGGAAATTAATGTAGAGTAATATAAAACATTAGATAAGGTAAAAGATAGTACAAAGGAAAAAAACAGAGATTTTATGTATTTTTTGGTACCATCATCTTTGAAATACAAGAGAAAGGCCATCATGTATTATTCCAGCCCAGAAGCACTATATGGCAGCAGTGCATGTGCACAGTTTTAGACTGATCCAATGCACCATTCCATGTCTTTTCAAAATTTGGCCCAAATGTGCCTAATTGGTTTATTAATAATTTTTCAAGTTCGTAACTGTGCACTCTCCCCAAACAATAGCATGTCATTATTTCACTGTAATAGTTAGTGTAAATTGGAATGTGTAGTTAGATTAACAAGAATTTAAGCTTTCTGCCAATATCAGACACAGTCGAAGTCGGAAGTTTACATGCACCTTAGCCAAATACAATTAAACTCAGTTTTTCACAATGACATTTAATCCTAGTAAAAAAAGCCCTGTCTTAGGTCAGTTAGGATCACCACTTTATTTTAAGAATGTGAAATGTCAGAGAGAATTATTATTATTATTATTTATTTCAGCTTTTAATTCTTTCATCACATTCCCAGTGGGTCAGAGGTTTAAATACACTCAATTAGTATTTGGTAGTGTTGCCTTTAATTGTATAACTTGGGTCAAACATTTTGGGTAGCTTTCCACAAGCTTCTCACAATAAGTTGGGTGAATTTTGGCCCATTCCTCCTGACAGAGCTGGTATAACTGAGTCAGGTTTGTATGTCTCTTTGCTCAAACATGCTTTTTCAGTTCTACAAACAAATTTTCTATGGGATTGAGGTCAGGGCTTTGTGATGGCCGCTCCAATACCTTGACTTTGTTGTCCTTAAGCCATTTTGCCACAACTTTGGAAGTATGCTTGGGATCATTGTTCATTTGGAAAACCCATTTGCGACCAAGCTTTAACTTCCTGACTGACGTTGCTTCAATATATCTACATAATATTCCTCCCTCGTGACGCCATCTATTTTGTGAAGTGCACCAGTCCCTCCTGCAGCAAAGCACCCCCACAACATGATGCTGCCAAACCCTGCATCTTGGTTTTGATGGTGTTTTCCAGGTTGCAAGCCTCCCCTTTTTTCCTCCAAAGATAATGATGGTCATTATGGCCAAACAGTTCTATTTTTGTTTCATCAGACCAGAGGACATTTCTCCAAAAAGTACATGCACAAAGAAGATGTCCTAACCGACTTGCCAAAACTATAGTTTGTTAACAAGAAATTTGTGGAGTGGTTGAAAAACGAGTTTTAATGACTTCAACTGTACGTCTATGTCCTGGGAAATATTCTAATGTGATCTCATGCTAATCACATTAGCCTATGTTAGCTCAACCATCCCACGGGGGGACCCACCGACCCTGTAGAGCAGTGGTTCCCAAACTTTTTATAGCCCCGTAGCCCTTCAAGCATTCGACCTCCAGCTGCATACCCCTCTAGCACCAGGGTCAGCGCACTCTCAAATGTTATTTTTTGCCATCAGTGTAAGCCTGCCACACACACTATGGGCCGGTTTCCCAGACAGATATTAAGCCTGGTCATGGACTAAAAAGCTTGTTCAATGACAAATCTCTATTTGATGTGCTTCTTAGTCCAGAACAAGGTTTAATCTGTGTCTGAGAAACCGGCCCTATACGATACATTTATTAAACATAAGAATGAGTGTGAGTTTGTCACAACCCGACTCGTGGGAATTGATAAAGAGCTCTTATAGGACCAAGGCACACATAATATTATAATAATAATCAATAACTTTGCTTTTTATTTAGCCATCTTACATATAAAACCTTATTTGTTCGTCCAAAATTGTGAATAACTCACCACAGGTTAATGAGAAGGGTGTGCTTGAAAGGATGGATATTACTCTGTAATGTTGGGTTGTATTGGAGAGAGTCTCAGTCTTAAAAAATTTCCACACACAGAGAGGGCTATGAGAGAGCTGCTGTGTTGGTGCATGAGGCACGACATTTGCCCTATGGAGCGTGTCCTCGGTTTGATGTCACCTGAGTCAGCTCTCCAAACTCGTCCTGAAGTGCGTGCTAGCCGTCTGGTGAAGACTGTACCATCCCGACGCACCAGGCCTCCTGTGCGCTTCCCCAGCCCTGCATGTCTTGTGCCAGCTTGGCGCTCCAGACCTCCAGTGTGCCTCCACAGCCCAGTGAGGCCTGCGCCGGCTCTACGCACGGTTTCCCCAGTTTGCCAGGAGAACCCAGTGGGGCCTGTTCCAGCTCCGTGGACATGCAGCCAAGAGGAGTGGTGCAAGTGTTAAGCACCAGAGCTCCAGTGCTCCCCCACAGCACGGTCTATCCTGTGCCTCCTCCATGGACCAGGCCTCCAGTAGGTCTCCCCAGTCCGGTTCATCCTGTGCCTCCTCCATGGCTTCCGGTGATGATCCATGGCAAGAAGCCTCCAGTGATGATCCATGGCAAGAAGCCTCCAGTGATGATCCATGGCACGAAGCCTCCAGTGATGATCCATGGCACGAAGCCTCCAGTGATGATCCATGGCACGAAGCCTCCAGTGATGATTCATGGCAAGAAGCCTCCAGTGATGATCCATGGCAAGAAGCCTCCAGTGATGATCCATGGCACGAAGCCTCCAGTGATGATTCATCTCTCGCACCAGAGCCGCCACCGCGGATAAATGCCCAACCGGACCCTCCCCTATAGGTTCAGGTTTTGCGGGGGGGGGGGGAGAACTGTCACACCCTGACCTCACACATCTTGACCACGAAAGTCCATTGATGTCACAAAGCTGTCCACTACTTTAACAATTTCCTCTCCTGTTGTCCTGGTTCCCAGTGGTTTGCAGTAGAGGATGTCTTCATTAATTGACCCCCCATAAACATAATGGACATATACCAGGAGCTGTGCCAGGCCCGCCATGTCTGTTGACTCATCAAGCTATAACGCATAGAATTCACTGCGAAGCAGGAATTGTTTCAAAACATCTCCTGCAATGTCTCTGACAAACAGTGTTGGTTGATGAAGGCATTGTCTGTATAGTTTTTTGGGCCTTATTGTCCAGCCAACTCTGCGGCAGCATGAAGAATTAAGTCCTCCACAATAGTATGGGGCTTGCCTGTCCTAGCCACTTGGTAGCTCAACAAATAAGACGCTTCTAGCCCCTTCTTATTAATGATATCTGTTGCTTTTATACATGTCTTACTGCTCAAAAGTCATCTTAATTCTCCCTCCAAAAACTC
This sequence comes from Oncorhynchus kisutch, assembly GCF_002021735.2. Classification (NCBI taxonomy): domain Eukaryota; kingdom Metazoa; phylum Chordata; class Actinopteri; order Salmoniformes; family Salmonidae; genus Oncorhynchus; species Oncorhynchus kisutch. The sequence goes on along the minus strand of NC_034201.2, from coordinate 11,541,305 downwards.
CTGTGGCTTATTTTTCAAATTGCCATGTTTTATTTCTAAATGTCTGCGCAAGAGTTTCATCGAGTTGTGAGGTAGTACTTTTGCACATACAACACACTGGCTGAGGAAAGGCACCACTCCAATTTAAGTGAACCCCAAATCAATGTAGTTCTCATCATATTTGTGCCTCTTCGATGGTCCAACGTCCTTGTCTGTTGTTCGGTGCTTTCCCGGGCAAGAGGGCAGTAGCTCTTCGGCTGCACCAGATTCACAACTGTCAGTGTCCATGCTAGCTTGGCTATCAACAAATGTAGAATTACTGATGCTAGCATTGGATGTGCTCGTGGAAGCAGAACAACGTGTGTCGTCGACAGGTACAGCTAGTAGTAGCAGTACTACCAGTAGAGCTGGTATGTCTCTCTATGGAAGCGGCCTTACTTTTTTAACCATTTATCAATTTCTGGGAAAACGGAATGAGCAGCAGCTACGTTTGGCTACATACGGACCGTTAGTGGAATTCCCGTGAGGGTGACAGTTAATGTGATTGGATGTTAATTATTTGACTAGGTTACCTGTATTTGACATTGTGTTGTTATTTCACTGAACACTAGATGGTTAAATTCAATTTTTGGCAGTGAAACGAGGCTACTCAGGTGAGAAAAAAACCTCACCCAAATGTATAGCCCCATTGGAAAATCTAAATGGACTGTTTGAAAATATGATTTAAAAAAAGTATAATATTTTATTTAAAAAAAATGTGAATCACATTTTTTGTTGGCGTACCCCAGACGGCATTGTCATACCCCTGGGGGTACGCATACCCCCGTTTCAGAACACTGTACATTTCACAGTGTTGCAGGTTAAGGACCTTTCACTGTGATGCAGATATTCACCTACACATGTTTTGTTGTATCGACACTTGTCATGATGACCAGTGGAGAATTTTTTTTTTCCAAACACAACAACGATATTCCATCAGCTCTTCAATGTTATCCACTTTACTTAGATTTGCATGATTGAAAATAAGAGGTTGTTGTACGGTATAAGACTTGTGAAGTGGTGATGTGGAGCTAGTTTTAGTTCTTTATGCAGGATTAGCTCAGGGGAGTGTAATGAGTAGTTGAGTGGTGGTGCTCCTCAGGTAAATCACTCAGAGAGATTATAGTGTACCTCTGATGGATTACTGCTCCAATGAGGGGCCTGAAAACCCTGAAAAAGATGCTTTCAAACTAATCAGCTACACTGATGTCAGAACCCTGGCTTAGTTAGAAACTTCCACAACCCACACTAGGAGAATATGAATTGGCATCCCTATGATGTGTACTGCACTCCTACTGAATGTGGATGATACTGTATGTATGAGCAGTCAAAGTAGCAAAATAAAAATCCCTGTAGTCAAAAACATCAAATATTAAGCAAAGGCAGATGCTTTTTAGTCTTCGCATTATTTGATTTGCTAAAAACGTGTATTTTTGTGTGTATTGTTTTCCATAAAAGAATAGAGTGAATTTACATGGCGAGATTGACTGTGGATTTATGCAAGCTACTAAATAACTTAAATTATTGGTTCACCGGAGTTCACAAAACTTTGAAAAAAGGAAAAACAGATGAAATATTTGTGGAATAAAAGAGCAAAAAATATAAATATAAAAAGTACATTCCTTGAAAAGATTCAAATGTGATTTTCCAGCATGGAAGCCAAATGAATATTTTAAGCAGAAATGCTTTGCTTATGCTGCGGTATAGAGAGCACTTCAGAGTTTGAACATGCTGTGCTTCTGTCCGACCGGCCCGTGGGCTCAGTGCTTGGAGCACTTTGGCTGCAGCGTGGCGGTGGGAGAATGGCTTCTGTCCAGCTGAGATAATGGAATTGGTGTGTTCTCCCTGGGCTGCACTCCTGGCTGGAGTTAATTCTGTTAATAGCAGGAGCTTCTACTGGCATATCCCTGGCTTGGGCGGCACGCGGGGAGGAGAGAGGAGCGTGGAGAGCGGTCCAGGAGGCAGGTAGTACAGACAGGGCATGAATGTATAATGAAGGGGCTGGAATCTACAGCTCATAATTGCTCTTGGAGCTGCTAATGTGTAAACATAAAAGAGCCAGGCCCTCCACTCTTCATTCCAAATGGCTCGCCATGCAAAGCTATCAGAAAAGGTAAAGGCACATGCCTGCAATAAATTCTTGCTAAAACATCGTAAGGATCAGACCAGTTAAAAAATAAAAAGGACATACCCAAATCAAACTGCCTGTATTTCAGGACCTGAAGCATGGATATGCATATTCTTGATACCATTTGAAAGGAAACACTTTGAGGTTTGTGTAAATGTGAAATTAATGTAGGAAAATATAACACATTAGATCTGGTAAAAGATAACAAAGAAAAAAACATGTTTTTTCCCCCATCATCTTTGAAATGCAAGAGAAAGGCCATAATGTACTATTCCAGGTTAGGTGCAATTTAGATTTTGGCCACGAGATGGCAACAGTGTATATGCAACGTTTTATACTGATCCAATGAACCATTGCATTTCTGTTCAAAGTGTTGTAACAAGACTGCCCAAATGTGCCTATTTGGTTTATTAATACATTTTCAAGTTCATAATTGTGCACTCTCCTCAAACTATAGCATGGTATTCTTTCACTGTAATAGCTACTGTAAATTGAACAATGCAGTTAGATTAAGCTTTCTGCCTATATCAGATATGTCTATATCCTGGGAAACGTTCTTGTTACTTACAACTTCATGCTAATCACATTAGCCCACGTTAGCGTCAACTATCCTGCGGGGGAACACCGATCCTGTAGCGGTATTAAGACATGTAGCTAGCTGGCTAGCTAGCTCAACAATTAACCTTAATCATGACGTTACTTCCCTGCATGAATCTGCAGGTAGCTAACCAACCAGGTTCCATGTTAGCTAACATTAGGCTGCAACTAGCCAAGCAAATGGCTCTGAGAAACAAATAATTTTTATTTCACCTTTTTTTAACCAGGTAGGCCAGTTGAGAACAAGTTCTCATTTACAACTGCGACCTGGCCAAGATAAAGCAAAGCAGTGCAACACAAACAACAACACAGAGTTACACATGGAATAAACAAACGTACAGTCAATAACACAATATAAAAAAATCTATATACAGTGAGTGTGTGCAAATGAGGTAAGTTTAGGGAGGTAAGGCAATATATAGGCAATAAATACGCCGTAGTGGTGAAGTAATTACAATTTAGCATTTAAACACTGGCGTGATAGATGTGCAGAATATGAATGGGCATGTAGAGATACTGGGGTGCAAAGGAGCAAAACAATAAATAAGAATGGAGTGGATGAGGTAGTTGGATAGGCTATTTACAGACGGGCTATGGAAAGGTGCAATTATCTGTGAGCTGCTCTGACAGCTGATGCTTAAAGTTAATGATGGAGATATGAGTCTCCAGCTTCAGTGACTTTTGCAATTCGTTCCAGTCACTGGCAGCAGGGAACTGGAAGGAAAGGCGGCCAAAGGAGGAATTGGCTTTGGGGGTGACCAGTGAAATATACCTGCTGGAGTGCGTGCTATGGGTGGGTGCTGCTATGTTGACCAGTGAGCTGAGATAAGGCGGGGCTTTACCTAGCAAGGACTTATAGATGACCTGGAGCCAGTGGGTTTGGCGATGAGTATGAAGGGAAGGCCAGCCAACGAGAGCATTAAGGTCGCAGTGGTGGCTAGTATATGGGGCTTTGGTGACAAAACGTATGGCACTCGTGATAGACTCCATCCAATTTGCTGAGTGGAGTGTTAGAGGCTATTTTGTAAATGACATAGCAAAAGTCAAGGATCGGTAGGATGGTCAGTTTTACGAGGGTATGTTTGGCAGCATGAGTGAAGGAGGCTTTCTTGCGAAATAGGAAGCTGATTCTTGATGTAATTTTGGATTGGAGATGCTTCATGTGAGTCTGGAAGGAGAGTTTACAGTCTAACCAGACACCTAGGTATTTGTAGTTGGCCACATATTCTAAGTCAGAACCGTCCAGAGTAGTGATGCGGGCAACGATCGGTTGAAGGACATACATTTAGTTTTACTTGCATTTAAGAGCAGTTGGAGGCCACAGCAGGAGAGTTGTATGGCATTGAAGCTCGTCTGGAAGTTAGTTAACACAGTGTCCAAAGAAGGGCCAGAAGTATACAGAATTGTGTCGTCTGCGTAGAGGTGGATAATACGATCATACACATAACATTAGCTAGCAAGCCAGCCAGCTAATGCTAGCTAGTTAGCTAACAGGTCCCCCCGTTAGCTAACCATAATTTGCAAATAAATTCATTTAAAATCCTACAATGTGATTTTCTGGATTTTTTTTCTTCTCATTTTGTCTGTCATAGTTGAAGTGTACCTATGATGAAAATTACAGGCCTCTCTCATCTTTTTAAGTGGGAGAACTTGCACTATTGATGGCTGACTAAATACTTTTTTGCCCCACTGTATATATATGCATATTATTCGCCATTTCAGCACCAACTAGAAGATAAAAAATACTTTGATCTTGGAGATTATTTGGGTACATTTTAGGGTTAGGAAAGTAAGTATGAATCATACAAAAATTGGTTTGGAGAGCCTTTACGCGCTAAATATATTCATGAATACAGTGGTTTGATTCATCCTGAAAGATGTAATTTTAAATTCATGAAATATTGGAAGGTGTAAAAAGGTGTTCAAAACAATAAACATTGAACAATAGTTCAATAAATCTACCCTAATCCTCACTAATCATGGATGACAACGGTCCAGTTGTCTTGAACCGTGATCCTAACTCCAGGTTTAACCTGCTACGTGTAGGTCTGAGTTTCTTACGTATTTAAATATTGCCAAATTATTGCACAGCGTTAGCCTAATATGATCCACTAATGCTAGTGACCCTCAGGAACAACTACACAGACGTGAGAGAAAAAAAAGAAATGATGTAAATTGCAAGCAAAACATTTAAGAAAACTAACACTAAAGTGACAGTCATAAATGTATGTCGGTGTTACTGACTGATGGTGGTCTCGATAATCGCTAATATTTGAAATGGCACAAATTGTAAAATAAAATGAAGAAAAGTCCAGGCATATAATTAAAAAGACTTCTGAAGTGCATACATCAACTCAGCAGGTTTAGCCCTAAAGAAGCCTATAGTTTGGGGCTCTAAATTTCATCCATGCAAATTATGAGGGCACACAATTAAAATATGGAATAACGGTACAGCTATTTATAGCTTACCTAGCTGTGGAAAATACATGTCACATTGATATGATTTTCAGTTTGCTTCCATATGACTGGTTTCACATTAGTTTCCAGGGGTCATAAGGGGAAATCATCTTAAACAATTGTTATATGTATTTACAATCCCCTATCAAGAATACCATGCTATTGTTTAAGGAGAGTGCACAATTGTGAACATGAAAAGTTATTAATAAACTAATTAGGCACATTTGGGCAGTCTTGATACCAAAATTTGAACAGAAATGCAATGGTTTATTGGATCAGTCTACAACCTCGCATATACACTGCTGCCATCTAGTCGGCAAAATCTAAATTGCACCTGGGCTGGAATAATACATTATGGCCTTTCTCTTGCATTTCAAAGATGATGCTACAAAAAAAATGTTTTTTCTTTGTATTATCTTTTACCAGATCTAATGTGTTATATTCCCCTACATTCATTTCACATTTCCACAAACTTCAAAGTTCTTCCTTTCAAATGGTACCAAGAATATGCATATGCAGATCCTTAACTCGGTCGGAATAGGCTCCATAGCCTGCTTGTTTGTCTCTCTCTTTTATAACCTTGGCACGAAACACAAAGGGGGAAATGGCTGCTTAAATATGATCCCCAATCAGAGACAAAAATAAACAGCTGTCTCTAATTGGGAACCATATCAGGCCAACATAGAAATACAAAACATAGAATGCCCACCCCAAATCACACCATGACCTAACCAAATAGAGAAATAAAACAGCTCTCTAAGGTCAGTGCGTGACAGTCTCTTATGACTTCACCTGAGAAAGAGCATCATGTAAACTGTAGCTCCTATACCCCCTAGCAACTAGCTTTTCAACTTACTGAGTAGGGTTTAGACCACAGTTTGTGAGTTGCCCTTTGAGAGTTCTCATAGATATCTTTAGATATCTCTGAAAACAAGTAACTTCAACTTTAGAGCTTAGATCTGTGGGGAGGTCCTGAAATCATCAAGTTCTAAGAATACTTTTTGTAACACCTCAAAGGTATATTTCAGTTATTTGGGGTACCTTAGATTTAAGCCATAGATGAGGCCCAAAAACAAGGTACATGACTGTAACACTGCAAATACCAACCAGGACCTCTGCTCCTTCGATGCAGATACCATGCTCTATATTTTGGTGCAGATCCTTCACATTGAACACTTTCATCACATGCTGAACGAGGTCTTCTCGGATCATGGTGTCGTCAGTATCCTGAGTTAAAAAATTAAGAAATTACAGACTAGGATATTACATTAACTGTGCAACTTGAGGAGGAGAGGGAAACAAATGAAGATACATCATTTAGAGATAAATTATGAAGGAAGGATTCAAAAATAAAAACCATACCTTGTATTCTGTAATAAGGTCTTCAACCCTCTCGCCAATGTATATGATCAGGCCACAGATCACACCCACTCTTCTTTCCTGGATGGTTTTGCACTGTATTATGATGTTATACAAATAATTGCATTTAATACTGACAATTAAATACATACAGTATAACCTATATACTATTGTGAAGGTTTTACTGTGCATACCTCATACAGAACTTCAAAGATTTTCTGCATTCCCACCTTTACAGCACCTCCTTTTGTATATTCTTCCAGCTTCTGGATAAAGGTGGACTCAAGAACAACAGTTATAATTCTCCTGAACTCGGTGGCAGCGTAGCCTAGTGGTTAGAGCGTTGGACTAGAAACCAGAACGGTTGCAAGTTCAAATCCCTGAGATGACAAGATACAAATCTGTTGTTCTACCCCTGAACAAGCACTTAACCTACTGTTCCTAGGCTGTCATTGAAAGTAAGAATTTGTTCTTAACTGACTTGCCTAGTTAAATAAAGATAAAACTTTTTTTTTTTTTTTAAGAAACAGCCAGAATGCTATTGGGAAACCCCTCCCAAAGCATGTGCAGAGTGAGAATGTTCAGACTAATCTTTAATGCATATATAATTGTAGATTAGAATATTAGGTCAAGACAACACCAAATATTTAAATTAATAGCATTTTTTGACCTACATTGACTATTTTCAATCAGTTGTATCTTGTACCTGAGTGGGCTCAAACAGGGCTGGCCATCATTCTTTGAAGTCCTTCACAGAATGGGCCTGAACGACATCTTGTCTTCGATATGAGAAGGTGTTTGCCATTTTGGCACTCACAATGTTGATTGTCACGTATTTGTACTTGAATGCAGCAAAACTGGAGATCTTACATTGCATGTGGTGCCTGATCCTTACGGAGTTAAGATAAAATCAATTCCTTTTTTTGTGTATACATAAGCTTTAACATTATTACTTGTGTAACCTTTATTTAACTAGACAAGTCAGTTAAGAACAAATTCTTATTTACAATGACAGCCTATGAGGGAACAGTGGGTTAACTGCCTTGCTGCTTGTTGGCAGAACCTTGTCAGCGCGGGGTGTCGATCCAGAAACCTTTTGGTTACTGGCCCAACGCTCTAACCACTAGGGTACCTGCTGCCCCCATATGCTATCTCATTCTAAATAAGGAAGACACACATTGTCAGTACCTGCTTGGGCGACAACGCATTGAGTAAAACATTAATAGGGCACCATGGAATTATTGTTGTTTGTTTCCCCAGAATTCCATGTTAACTTTTTGTTGCCTAACGTGTTCAATCCATTTGGTTGATTTAAAAATACAGTATATATGTAATATCTATTATTCACACTAATGTTGGGTTACCTTAATAAAAATATCCTGTGTATCCTGTCCGAGGGGTACCTGTATTCTCTTTCAATTTCTGGATTCCATAGGATTCCGTCTGAGTTTTCCGCATTGTGAATACGTGAACAACAAGAAGGTTTCTGCAAGGACAGGTGTAGTTGGATAGCTAGGTGTAGTTAGCTAGCTAGCTACGTATTGTTCCTACCGGTCTCTTCCTGGGTAGCTTGCCTAGCAGGCGAACATTACCTTGCAGGAGTACATGTATTCAGTTCTACTGTAATGTTTGGTGACAATGCATTTTTTGGTAAGCTAGGAAACTAATATGTTACATAGCTATTTCGGTTAATATAAAACGTACACAAAAATGACAAGTTAAACAGCGCTGAGGCGAGTAAATGCACTGCTAACTTACTAGCTAGTAGCATGCCCACCACTAGCTAACTATACAGACATCATGGAAGTCAACTAGCTAGTAGCATGCCCACCACTAGCTAACTATACAGACATTCTCTGGGATTCTCTGCCTCTAACCCTATTACAGGGACTGAGTCACTGGCTTACTGGGGCTCTCTCATGCCGTCCCTGGAAGGGGTGCATGATGTGGTCATCCTGTCTGGGTTGGCGCCCCCCTTTGGGTTGTGCCGTGGCGGAGATCTTTGTGGGCTATACTCAGCCTTGTCTCAGGATGGTAAGTTGGTGGTTGAAGATATCCCTCTAGTGGTGTGGGGGCTGTGCTTTGGCAAAGTGGGTGGGGTTATATCCTTCCTGTTTGGCCCTGTCCGGGGGTGTCCCCGGATGGGGCCACAGTGTCTCCTGAGACCTCCTGTCTCAGCCTCCAGTATTTATGCTGCAGTAGTTTATGTGTCGGGGGCTAGGGTCAGTTTGTTATATCTGGAGTACTTCTCCTGTCCTATTCGGTGTCCTGTGTGAATCTAAGTGTGCGTTCTCTAATTCTCTCCTTCTCTCTTTCTTTCTCTCTCTCAGAGGACCTGAGCCCTAGGACCATGCCCCAGGACTACCTGACATGATGAGTCCTTGCTGTCCCCAGTCCACCTGGCCGTGCTGCTGCTCCAGTTTCAACTGTTCTGCCTTATTATTATTCGACCATGCTGGTCATTTATGAACATTTGAACATCTTGGCCATGTTCTGTTATAATCTCCACCCGGCACAGCCAGAAGAGGACTGGCCACCCCACATATGCTCTCTCTAATTCTCTATTTCTCTCTCTCGGAGGACCTGAGCCCTAGGACCATGCCCCAGGACTACCTGACATGATGACTCCTTGCTGTCCCCAGTCCATCTGACCGTGCTGCTGCTCCAGTTTCAACTATTCTGCCTTATTATTATACGACCATGCTGGTCATTTATGAACATTTGAACATCTTGGCCATGTTCTGTTATAATCTCCACCCGGCACAGCCAGAAGAGGACTGGCCACCCCACATAGCCTGGTTCCTCTCTAGGTTTCTTCCTAGGTTTTGGCCTTTCTAGGGAGTTTTTCCTAGCCACCGTGCTTCTACACCTGCATTGCTTGCTGTTTGGGGTTTTAGGCTGGGCTTCTGTACAGCACTTTGAGATATCAGCTGATGTACGAAGGGCTATATAAATACATTTGATTTGATTTGATTTGACATCATGGAAGTCAACTAGCTAGTAGCATGCCCACCACTAGCTAACTATTCAGACATCATGGAAGTCAACTAGCTAGAGGCATGCCCACCACTAGCTAACTATCCAGACATCATGGAAGTCAACTAGCTAGTAGCATGCCCACCACTAGCTAACTATCCAGACATCATGGCCGTTAACTAGCTAGCTTATCAACGTGCATTATATAACATACTCTGGCAATATAGCTAGCTAAAGGCTTTTCATACTTGAAGAATATTATTTAACAAATATTTTTTACATTTTGTTGAAAATATGTGTAGAGATCCAAACTACATTCCAAGTGATAATTTGGTCCTTACCTGCCACATGGTTATTCCAGAGGAGAAAGATCAAGACGACGTCCGTTGAACTCTTCCAAGCACAAATGAAGTTCCTAACTAGATCTAGTATGTCAGTCCAACACAATAATGATCATTTGAATGTCATATTTTTAAGTTGTTGGTTGTTACTTAAAAATACTCGTTCAAATTTAGTTTAGACTGTTACCTTGGATTTTTATTTGCAAATGCCAGTCTTTTTCAACAGATATAAATACTATATTAAAAAATGTAATTTACACCAGAAACCTATTATTTTAAGAAAAAACATTGATTTTCTTTTGCAATATTTACTAAGCCCGTGGGTCATTTTTTTACAGTGTAACTCATCTAAATTCTGCAGTAATGCTGTCAGTGCGTCCATTCGTTTGGTTTGGCTTGCCAGTGTGAACTACACACATCGTACTGAGTGTCTGCTTTGGATCTCCAAGGGGAAATGAAATACCATTTCCAGCCTATCATGATAAAATAATTAGACCGACCACAACACCCACAACTCTTCATCATCACTACACTATTGTTCTAAATTCAATCATCCTCTTCCTCCTCATCATTCAGATCAATCAAATTCAATCACCCTGTTTCTCATTCAGTTCATTGAACTCACAGGCACCATTATCAGTTTCTATCACCCATTTATCCATTGACGACATAATAGCATGTTTTAATTTAGTTATGATAGTAGGTTTTGCTTTGTATCCAGAACGGTCATGTGCTGAATGTATGAACAGCACAGATATTCTTGGAAACAGTGAAATTTGTAAATAGAGCTGCACCTCATGAATTGTGTGAGTTATTTGACAAAGGTAAGTGTAATAGAAACTGCAGACTTGAATATTGTTACATACCTTACATTACTCATATCACATGTATATATTGAATTGAGACCCAATCATGGGACGCTTTAATACATTGATCACAAGTCACTTTAAACAATACCACTTTAATAACGTTTACATATCTTACATTACTCATATCACATGTATTTACTGTATTTTATACCATCTACTGCACCTTGCCGATGCTCATCAATATATTTATATGTACATATTCTCATTCACCCTTTTAGATTTGTGTGTATTAGGTAGCTGTTGGGGAATTGTTAGATTACTTGTTATATATTATTGCACTGTTGGAACTAGAAGCATAAGCATTTCGCTACACTCACATTAACATCTGCTAACCATGTTTATGTGACCAATACAATTTGATGTGATTTGGTTTTGATAGGCTCCTTCTGATACAGTATAGAAATCACTATGTTTTACCTGCATGTGAAGGATGCTCCTTTCCCTGCATCTGTCAATTACAAGATGCGCCCATCTCTCCATGTACAAATTGACAACTGATAGGCCTAATATTGTCACTCATCACATTCATCTTGTCTATAGGCTAACTCTTATCATGTGTGAATTTTTCCTTGCTTTATTATTTTCCACTAACACTTCGACTTCCAGCTTATACATACAATATAGATTTTATGGACACAATATATTTTACATTAGTTATCTTGTTTTCAGGCCCTCGCTTCAGCTCCACTCAATACTTGCCATCTGTCTCTTATTAATACCATCCAGTTTTGATTTCTATTTGCCATATATGTTTCAACTGTGCTGTTATGTTTCACCAAAGTTCTGAACCTTTCTATGCTCAGTTTCTACGGATTGTAAATGAAACATTTTTGCTAAAAGTATTATTATATTATTGATCGATTGACTATGACTTTTCAAATAGCCAACCAGTGCTATTTGCAGAGTCTCTTCCAGGTAAATATTGCAATTCTTCAGCCATTCCTGAACCTATGACCAAAAACAAGCTACATATGAACAGTGTAAAAACAAATAATCGAATTATTCTGTCTCTTCACAGCAAAATCTACAGAGCTGAGATGGTTGTATCCCCCCATATACATAACATTCTATTGGTTATAAGAATTTGATATAATAATTTAAACTGGAAAACTATAAGTATTGAATCAGGTCTCATTTTGTGTATCCTTTCATAAACCATGTGCCATGGAATAAGTACATAGAAAATCTCTTCCCAACTATTTTGCATTCTATATGCCACAGCTGTCAATTTTTGGGTTCTTAAATGAAACTGGTATACTTTTTCATTTATCACAATTTTCTTTAAATCAATTTTGGTCTTTATTGCAGAGCCAACAGGCCAGTTCCTTCCTTTTCCCCCTTCCACTTGCCTCTTCCATTTTCATGGTAATGACGCAGTTAGTTGGTTGTAATTTTGGGTAGAGTAGACATTTCCATATATTTTTGTTAGCTGCATGTGTGGCATAAGTCCACCAATCCTATGTATGGTATCATTTACACGGAGTATACTGTACCTTTTTTTAAACAAAACAAAATTATAACAATGTTTTTATTTTATCAATTAGTATATTTGAGATTAAACATAATATTTGTTGTATTATTTGTTCTGTCTGTTCTGGTGGATTAAACTGAAATATCAACCAACTTTATATGGCTTGTTTTAAAAATAGCAATATTATGGAGCTTATTTCATTTTTAAATAACTGAAAGTGAGAGGTTGTAATCTGAATAAAGGGAAAAGGCCATTCTTGAACATGGGGTAAGACATTCTTACTAATCTGCTAAAGAATCTGTTCAGATTTAAGTATAATTTTTGCATGACTGAAGCCTTTATTGAGAGGTCTAATGCTTTAATATTTCATCATTTCTGCCATCCAAATTCAAATTCATTATGTAAATAGGCCATAAAATTTTCTTGGTTTGCATTTCCAAATAAAATAAAATATTTTTTGCTCACCAGTCCCTCCTGCAGCAAAGCACCCCCACAACATGATGCTGCCACCCCCGTGCTTCACGGTTGGGATGGTGTTCTTTGTCTTGCAAGCCTCCCCTTTTTTCTTCGAAACATAACAATGGTCATTATGGCCAAACAGTTATATTTTTGTTTCATCAGACCAGAGAACATTTCTCCAAAAGGTGCAATCTTTGTCCCCATGTGCAGTTGCAAACCGTAGTCTGGCTTTTTTATGGTGGTTTTTGAGCGGTGGCTTTTTCCTTGCTGAGCGGCCTTTCAGGTTATGTCGATATAGGACTCGTTTTACTGTGGATATAGATACTTTTGTACTTGTTTCCTCCGGTATCTTCACAAGGTTCTTTGCTGTTGTTCTGGGATTGATTTGCACTTTTCGCACCAAAGTATGTTCGTCTCTAGGAGAAAGAACACGTCTCCTTCCTGAGCGGTATGACGGCTGCGTGGTCCCTTGGTGTTTATACTTGCGTACTGTTGTTTGTACAGATGCACATGGTACCTTCAGGCATTTGGAAATTGCTCCCAAGGTTGAACCAGACTTGTGGAGGCCTACATTTTCTTTTGCTGAGTTCTTGGCTAATTTCCTTTGATTTTCCCATGATGTCAAGCAAAGAGGCGCTGAGTTTGAAGGTAGGCCTTGAATTACATCCACAGGTACACTTCCAATTGACTCAAATGATGTCAATTAGCCTATCAGAAGCTTCTAAAGCCATGACATAATTTTAAATAATTCTAAAGCCATGACACTGTTTAAAGGCACAGTCAACTTAGTGTATGTAAACTTCTGACCCACTGGAATTGTGATACAGTGAATTGTAAGTGAAATAATCTGTCTGTAAACAATTCTTGGAAAAATTACGTGTCATGCACAAAGTAAATGTCCTAAACGACTTGCCAAAACTATAGGTTGTTAACAAGAAATGTGTGGAGTGGTTGAAAAATTTGTTTTAATGACTCCAACTGTAACTTTACCCCCATTGTATAAGAGATTCTCCAAAATTGAAATATTCCAAGCATTTATATATAAACTCCAGTCATTCTTGATCAAAAGCCTTTTTTCAAAGTCAGCTATGAATACCAGGCCTGGTTTCCCAGATTGTTCATAGTGTTCTATTGTTTCCAGAACTTGTCTTTTATTATCTCCAATGTATCATACATGTCTGATTAGGATGACTAATATCCGAAAATACCTTTTCAATTCTCTGCCCTATTCATTTTGCTAGATTTTTTCATCACAACACTGAAGTGAAAGGGGCCTCCAATTTTTTAAATGGACTGGACCTTTATATTTACACTTGTTTCCTGTATCAGTAATAATGAAATCAGACCTTCTTGTTGAGTATCTGATAATGTACCATTTTTATAGGTGTGGTTAAAACAGGCTAATAACAGTGCTCTGAGTACATCGAAAAAGACTTAAAGACTTTAATTGCATCAGGAAATTTCTCCTCTGTAATTAGGCCATCACATGTCTTTCTGTACAGCTGTTAATTTGACATTATTAACAGAAAGAAATACATACATTTATGATTAACTTCGGTTAGTGGAGATGGAGGAGACTGAAATTAAACCATATTCTTAAAGTACTTTGCTTGCTCTTTCAAAATATTGTTTGGTGAATCATGGGTGACTGTCATTTGTAACAAGTTTCAGTAAATCATTGTTGGTATCATTTGTATGTTGAAGATTTTTTTTAAATTGCTTAATTTTTTGTCATACTGTATATTCAACTTGATCTTTTTGTTTTTCCTCTAACTTATTGTCACATTCTGACCTTAGTTCTTTTGTTATGTCTTTGTTTTAGTATTTCAGGGCGTGAGTTGGGTGGGTTGTTTATGTTCGTTTTTCTATGTTGTGTTTTGTGTTTGGCCTGGTACGGTTCTCAATCAGAGGCAGGTGTCGTTAGTTGTCTCTGAATGAGAATCATACTTAGGTAGCCTTTTCCCACCTGTGTTTCGTGGGTGATTGTTTTCTGTTGAGTGTTTGTATCTGCACCAGACATAACTGTTTCGGTTTCGTTCGTTCACTTTGTTGTTTTTGTTCAGTGTTCTATTACGTTATTAAAAATATGGACACTTACCACGCTGCGCATTGGTCCTCACCTTCTTCCACCGCCAACGGCCGTTACGCTTATTCAGTTTTTTATTGCTATCTATCTGTACTGTCCTATTTTCTTTGTAAATATGAACTATTTTGACTTATAGATAGTATTGAATTGCATGGCCTCTAAATGCACATTTAAAAGTGTCCCAAACAGAAATACAATACAGTGTAGACATTGTTAATGTTGTAAATGGCTATTGTACCAAGAAACGGCTGATTTTTAATGGAATATCTACATACTGTAGGTGTACAGAGGCCCATTATCAGCAACCATCACTCCTGTATTCCAATGGCAAATTGTGTTAGCTAATCCACGTTTATCATTTTAAAAGGCTAATTGATCATTAGAAAACCCTTTTGCAATTATGTTAGCACAGCTGAAAACTGTTGTTCTGATTAAAGAAGCAATAAAACTGGCCTTCTTTAGACTAGTTGAGTATCTGGAGAGTCAGCATTTGTGGGTTTGATTACAGACTCAAAATGGCTAGAAACAAAGAATTTCTTCTGAAACTCCTCTGTCTATTCTTGTTCTGAGAAATGAAGGCTATTCCAAGTGAGAAATTGCAAATAAACTGAAGATCTCGTACAACGCTGTGTACTAATCCCTTCACAGTACAAAAACTGTCTCTAACCAGGATAGAAAGAGGAGTGTGAGGCCCCGGTGCACAACTGAGGAAGAGGACAAGTGCATTAGAGTGTCTAGTTTGAGAAACAGATGCCTCACAAGTCCTCAACTGGCAGCTTGATTAAATAGTACCTGCAAAACACCAGTCTCAATGTCAACAGTGAAGAGGTGACTCTGGGATGCTCGCCTTCTAGGCAGTGGATGTGGATATGTTCCATGTGATGCTTGGATGATGATGTTCACATTTATCTTTTACAATACAAGATGAAGACCTTTCAGTAAAAAATATGTTTTAGATGCTTTTCAGACAATGTTGTTTAGAAGCATTTGTTGAATCATACGTTCTGTTGCTACTGTTCCAATCACATCTTTGCGATGGTACGCAGAGACCACTCAACAATGATCACAAATATGTGATTGTACACTTCAAAAGGTTAACATGAGCTCCAATGCTGATAAACGGGCATAACAAACTCATCATTACACTGTTGTTCTAAATTAAATCAACCTCTTCCCCCTCATCATTCAGTCAGGCCTAATTGAAATTAGATTGTGAAGTAACTTGCACAATTATCGCCCATTCCATCAATGTGTCTTTCATTCAGTGGGCTGGCATTGTTTGCTTCCTAGGATATCATCAAGAATATGTTTTGCATTATTCCAAAGGCCTACTGCAACATGTAGAATGTTTTTATTTCCCTTACAATAAATTCAATCAGTAATAGAGTCACAGTAAATACATCCCATACAGCTTATTTAGTAAAAATGTAAAAGACAATTATATCATCCCGCAAGGTGCACAGTCCAATTATTTGCTGCTGATAAACATGCAAAAGACAAACTCATCATTACTCTATCGTCTTTCTAAATTAAATCAACATCTTAACCCTTCTTATCATTCAGTTAGGACTAAATTGTGAAGGTGCACAAATATTTCCCATTCAGCTATTTGTCATTCATTCAGTGAGGAGAGAGAGACGTTGGGTACCAACGTTCTACAGCACAATGTCTTGGCATAGGGGGCAGTATTTCCCCTTTGGATGAATTGCGTGCCCATAGTGAACTGCATCAAAATCTGTCCTAAATTGCTAATATATGCATATTATAATTAATATTGGATAGAAAACACTCTGACGTTTCTAAAACCGTTTGAATTATGTCTGTGAGTATAACAGAACTCACAGGGCAGGCAATCTTGCAAACTAGTTTTGAAATCCTGAAAGTTGGGGCAACTTTGATGTCATCGCCCCCTCCCTTCCCAACAAGTTATGGATCTGGAAACACTTCCTATGTCTTCCACTAGATGTTCTCATTCAGTAGAAAGTGTAATGGAGCATTTGCATTTGAACTTTGACCTAATGGGAAGGAAAGTGCGAGAGTGTCGCAAAAGATTCATGTGCTTGAAGGCGCACATGCGTTGGAGTGCTTTGTCTGTTCCATTCAGCCCCAGATGAACTAGGATGGCCGGGTTGGAATGCTATTCGGTCTGTATGATTATAACATCCTGAAGATTGATTCTGCACTTAGTTTGACCAGTTTCGTCGACCTGTAATATGTAATTTGGAAGTTTTGATGCAAAATTATCCTGGACCAGAAGTAATTTTTTGGGCATTTGAGCTGAAAGTGGTAGCAGATGCTGCTACATGGACACTAGAATTGAACATTATGAAACAAAACAATTTATTCTTGAACTAGGACTCCTTGCACTACATTCTGATTGAATATCATCAAAGGTAAGGGATTATTTATGTTGTAATTTTTTTATTTCTGTTGACTCCAACATAGCGGAGAAATATTGTTACGTCTGAGCACCGTCTCAGATTATTGCATGGTAGGCTTTTTCCGTAACGTAAAAAAAATGTGACACAGCGGTTGCATTAAGAACCAGTGTATCTTTCTAACTATATGTAGAACATGTATCTTTAGTCAAAGTTTATGATGAGTATTTCTGTTATCTGGCCTAGCTTTCTATAATTCCTCCGGACATTTTGGAGAATTTTCTGAACATGGCATCAATGTAAACCGAGATTTATGGATAAAATGCATATTATCGAACAAAACGTAAATGTACTGTGTAACATGTCATATGACTGTCATCTGATGAAGATTTTCAAGAGGTTAGTGATTTTTTTTTTTTTAAATCCTGCTTTTGTGATTTTATCTTTTGTGGTACAAAATGGCTACGTTTTCTCTTTGTTTTGGTGGTGGTCTAACATAAATATATGCTGTGTTTTCGCCGTAAAACATTTTAAAAAATCTGACACGCTGGGTAGATGAACAAGGTGTTTTTCTTTCATTTGAGGTATTGGACTTGTCAATGTGTGGAGGTTAAATATTTCAAATAATTTTTTGCATTCCCTGTGCCACCGTTTCAGCTGAACGGGGGGGGGGGGGGGGTGTAGTTCCTGTAGGGGAACCCATAGGCTTAACAAGTTTAAGCATGTGTCCATGTATGCTGATGATTCAACCATATACGCATCAGCAACCACAGCTAATGAATTCACTAAAAACCCTTAACAAAGAGTTGCAGTCTGTTTTGGAATGGTGGCAAGTAATAAACTGGTCCTGAACATCTCTAAAACTAAGAGCATGTACACTGCTCAAAACAATAAAGGGAACACTTAAACAACACAATGTAACTCCAAGTCAATCACACTTCTGTGAAATCAAACTGTCCACTTAGGAAGCAACACTGATTGACGATAAATTGCACATGCTGTTGTGCAAATGGAATAGACAACGGGTGGAAATTACAGGCAATTAGCAGGTGGGGACCACAGACCACTTCTCAGTTCCTATGGTTCCTGGCTGATGTTTTGGTCACTTTTGAATGCTGGCGGTGCTTTCACTCTAAAGGTAGCATGAGACGGAGTCTACAACCCACACAAGTGGCTCAGGTAGTGCAGTTCATCCAGGTTGGCACATCAATGCGAGCTGTGGCAAGAAGGTTTGCTGTGTCTGTCAGCGTAGTGTCCAGAGCATGGAGGCGCTACAAGGAGACAGGCCAGTACATCAGGAGACGTGGAGGAGGCTGTAGGAGGGCAACAACCCAGCAGCAGGACTGCTACCTCCACCTTTGTGCAAGGAGGAGCAGGAGGAGCACTGCCAGAGCCCTGCAAAATGACCTCCAGCAGGTCACAAATGTGCATGTGTCTGCTCAAAAGGTCAGAAACAGACTCCATGAGGGTGGTATGAGGGCCCGACGTCCACAGGTGGTGGTTGTGCTTACAGCCCAACACCGTGCAGGACGTTTTTCATTTGCCAGAGAACACAAAGATTGGCAAATTCGCCACTGGCGCCCTGTGCTCTTCACAGATGACAGCAGGTTCACACTGAGCACATGTGACAGACGTGACAGTCTAGAGACGCCGTGGAGAACGTTCTGCTGCCTGCAACATCCTCCAGCATGACCGGTTTGGCGGTGGGTCAGTCATGGTGTGGGGTGGCATTTCTTTGGGGGGCCGCACAGCCCTCCATGTGCTCGCCAGAGGTAGCCTGACTGCCATTAGGTACCGAGATGAGATCCTCAGACCACTTGTGAGACCATATGCTGGTGCGGTTGGCCCTGGGTTCCTCCTAATGCAAGACAATGCTAGACCTCATGTGGCTGGAGTGTGTCAGCAGTTCCTGCAAGAGGAAGGCATTGATGCCATGGACTGGCCCGCCCGTTCCCCAAACCTGAATCCAGTTGAGCACATCTGGGACATCATGTCTCGCTCCATCCACCAGCGCCACGTTGCACCACAGACTGTCCAGGAGTTGGCGGATGCTTTAGTCCAGGTCTGGGAGGAGATCCCTCAGGAGACCACCCGCCACCTCATCAGGAGCATGCCCAGGCATTGTAGGGAGGTCATACAGGCACGTGGAGGCCACACACACTACTGAGCCTAATTTTGACTTCTTTTAAGGACGTTACATCAAAGTTGGATCAGCCTGTAGTGTGGTTTTCCACTTTAATTTTAAGTGTGACTCCAAATCCAGACCTTCATGTGTTGATACATTTGATTTCCATTGATAATTGTGTGATTTTGTTGTCAACACATTCAACTATGTAAAGAAAAAAGTATTTAATAAGAATATTTCATTCATTCAGATCTAGGATGTGTTATTTTAGTGTTCCCTTTATTTTTTGAGCAGTGTATTTGGTACAAATCATTCCTTAAGTTCTTGACCTCAGCTGAATCTGGTAATGAATGGTCTGGCTGTTGAACATCACTTGAAAAAGCAAGTCTGCTGGCTTTAGTTGTTACGCTTGGCGGAGCAGGTGAACCCAAGTGCAGACTCAGACGAGGAGACAGGGATAAGGTAACTAAGGCATGTATTTGTTTTAAAATCAGGGGGTAGATGAGGTGCAGGCCAGGGGAAGCTCGGGAGGGTAGCAGGGAACTGAGGCTGAGGATGTGGCAAGGTAAGTAGGAGAGAAATGTAGCAGAGAAAAATGCAGCGTCAGGCTAGGGAAAAAAAGGTAGGGATAGGATAACAAGATCTATGCAAAACAAATGGCTTGAAACACAAACTGACTGAGCAGAGGCTACGATCTGGCAGCGTGGAAGTGGCAGGGATCAGTAATTGTAAAGGTCTTGATTATGGAACAAGTTGCAGCTGGTGGGGATCTGCTCTGCCTCCAGCGCACCTGTCTCCAATCACACAATCACATACACCCACACAGAGAGAGAAGGCAGAGAACACTGGGGGAGTGGTGTCAGGTTAGGGAGACACAGGATGAGAAGTAGAGCGTGTGGCAGGAGCAGATGTAACACTAGTTTTGTCTTATCTTGATTATTGTCCAGTCCTGTGGTCGAGTGCTGCAAGCAAAGACCTAGTTAAGCTGCAGCTGGCCCAGAACAGAGAGGCACATCTTGCTCTTCATTGTAATCAGAGGGCTGATATAAATACTATTCATGCCAGTCTCTCTTGGTTGAAAATCCCAAATTGTTTGCATAGTCAACTTACACACAGCTCTGACACACACACTTACCCCACCAGACATGCCACAAGGGGTCTTTTCACAGTCCCCAAAGTCGAGAACAAATTCAAGAAAGCGTACAGTATTATATAGAACCATTATTTCATGGAATTCCATATTGCTCAAGTGAACAGCAAACCTGATTTAAAAAAAACGGATAAAACAAAACCTCACGGAACAACGCCTCTCCCCTATGTATGTGTGTAGATCTGTCCTTCAGCTGTTATTGTCCATTAATGTTCTCTTATGTCATGTTTCATGTTTTGTGTTGACCCCAGGAAGAATACCTGCTGCTTTTGCAACTGCTAATGGGGATCCTAATAAAATACCAAGTTGGGAACAGGTGTGAAAAAAACAGGTAGAAAGGCTCTAAATACTTTTCTGTTTCTGATTTAAAAACTCTGACAAACAAGTGGTGTAAAATACAAACATTTAGGAAAAGTCAGGGAAGTAGCAGGACATAGCTTGAACTGAGGCAGAACTAACCTCAGTGGCCATTGGCTTATGTCAGTTCTAGTGTTAATAAGAATCACCATATTTACTTCACAAACACTAATTATACCATTTGACCTCACACAGCATGGACACATTGTACAGCCACTCACTCCGCAGTTTTTGGAAATGTGTATGGGAGCTGAACATGCAGCGGCCCAGACCCCTAGTCATGTTCTGACCTTAGTTCTTTTGTTATGTCTTTGTTTTAGTATGGTCAGGGCGTGAGTTGGGTGGGTTGTCTATGTTCCTTTTTCTATGTTTTGGGATTTCTGTGTTTGGCCTGGTAAGGTTCTCAATCAGAGGCAGCTGTCAAACGTTGTCCCTGATTGAGAACCATACTTCGGTAGCCTGGTTTCACTTTTGAGTTGTGGGTGATTGTTTCCTGTGTCTGTGTTTGTACAATACGGAACTGTTTCGATTTTCGTTTGTTCATTCACGTTGTTCTTTTGTATTTTTGTAGTGTTCAGTTTTATATATTAAAATGGACACTTCCACGCTGCACATTGGTCCAACATCTCTTACTCCTCGTCAGAAGAAGAGGACAATCGTCACACCCCTCTACTGTCGGATATTACACATACAGTACTGTATGTGTAATTAATTTAAACAAATAAGTGTCTCAATTATTCCTAGTTGGGCAATACACACTGAGTGTATAAAACATTAGGAACACCTGCTTATTCAATGAAAGACTGACCAGGTGAATCCAGGTGAAAGCTATGATCCCTTGATTGATGTCACGTTAACCCTTTGACAAGTACAATCACATACAGTGGGGCAAAAAACTATTTAGTCAGCCACCAATTGTGCAAGTTCTCCCACTTAAAAAGATGAGAGAGGCCTGTAATTTTCATCATAGGTACAATTCAACTATGACAGACAAAATGAAAAAAAAAATCCAGAAAATCACATTGTAGGATTTTTAATGAATTTACTTGCAAATTATGGTGGAAAATAAGTATTTGGTCACCTACAAACAAGCAAGATTTCTGGCTCTCACAGACCTGTAACTTCTTCTTTAAGAGGCTCCTCTGTCCTCCACTCGTTATCTGTATTAATGGCACCTTTTTGAACTTATCAGTATAAAAGACACCTGTCCACAACCTCAAACAGTCACACTCCAAACTTCACTATGACCAAGACCTGACCTGTTACTGGAGCACATGACTAAATAAATAATTTACAGTGTTTGACAAAATCACAAAGCAAATAAAATGTTATCACCTTACAGATCATCACCCCAAATGCAAGCATAGTGCCAAGCCTAACCATAGCGCAATAGCTAAACAAGGTTGCCAGATTTGCTTGAAACTGTTTTAGTGGGGTTTGTGGGGGGGGGGGGGGTATATTCAATGTGTGGGGGATTTCAAGTCCATAGTGGGTAGAAATGGGGGAATGTTATGTGGGGCGATATGATGCAGGAAATATTAATATGATGGGGGATTTATCAATAAATGGGGGGCAAACACAGGATAATTTTGTAAGTTAAACCCCCTGGAACGAGGAATCTTAGCTGGCAACGCTGAGTCAGTCGAGTTTACCATCCTTTTGCGTAGTTTTGTTATAACATCTTTTTGTGACAACCAGAATGCATTGTATGATGTCTGCAAACATGATGCCCCACATACAGTGCATTCTGAAAGTATTCGGACACCTTGACTTTCTGCACATTTTCTTACTTTACAGCCTTATTCTAAAATGGATTAAATCGTGTTTTTCCTCATCAATCTACACACAACACCCCACACAACAAAGCAATAACTGTTTTTTAGAAATGTTTGCTAATTTATTAAATCAAGCCTTGAGAAAACCTACCTAATATTGAGTTGCACCCCCCTGTTGCTCTCAGAACAGTCTCAATTCATCGGGGCATGGACTAAAGGTGCCATTCTTGATACACATGGGAGCATGAAATAACCGGCAGCGTTGCAGTTGTTGACACAAATCGGTGCGCCTGGCTCCTACTACCTTACCCCGTTCAAAGGCACTTAAATCTTTTGTTTGGCCTATTCACCCTCTGAATGGTACATTTACACAATCTACCCAAGAGGAAACGTCAGTGTTACAAAGGCAAGAGAGGGGGGATCCGGGCAAGATTAAGGCAAAGTGTCACGCCCTGACCTTAGAGAGCTTTTTATGTCTCTATTTTGGTTTGGTCAGGGTGTGATTTGGGTGGGCATTCTATGTTCTATTTTCTATGTTTTTGTATTTCTTTGTTTTGGCTGGGTATGGTTCTCAATCAGGGACAGCTGTCATTCGTTGTCTCTGATTGAGAGTCATACTTAGGTAGCATTTTTCCCTTTGTTATTTGTGGGAAGTTATCTTTGTTAGTAGCACTCTAGCCCTTAAGCTTCACGGTCGCGTTGTATTGTTTATTGTTTTTGTCTGCGACATTATCCAAATAAAAAGTAATGTACACTCACCACAATGTGCTTTGGTCTCCTTCAACGACGGCCGTGACACAAAGTGAGAACTGGCCACCTCTTCCCTTATAATAAGATGGATTACCTCAGATTGCAGATTTGCTACCAAAGGGTACTATTATCTACTTTTCTGAAAAACCTTTCTTGGACAAGATACCCCCCATGGCTATCCAACTCAATGGATTCTCCATTCCCTGTGCCAACAGGGAAATCGATGAGGGGGGGGAGGTTGCCTCTTCGTGTGTGTCGACCCATTGCTCTCCTGTCTTGGAATACCTGATGGTAAAATGCTGACCCTTTTACCTCCAGAGGGACTTTTCAGCTGTTATCATGACTGTTGTATACGTTCCATCTCAGGACAAGAGAAATAACAAGCTGGCACTTAACGAACTGTACGAGGCTCCAGAATGTATCTCCAGAATCAGATATTATCCCTGGATTAAAACTGAGGTTGGCGCTAAAGTAAAGGATAGGGCTTCCGGACACAGGGCTATCGCAGACAACCCTGAGGATTCAGCTGAGGACAGGAATAAGTACAAGAAGTCCCACTATGACCTCTGCAGTCATCAAACAAGGAAAAGGAAAATATAGGAAAAAAGTTGAATATTTTTACACAGGCAAGTATGATTGAGAGACAAGCGCAGGAATACGTAATATGGGTTTTTATTTCACCCAAATTACGATGTGCCATGTAAAGGCACGGGGACGAAGACCAAACAACCACGTACACAAAACACAGGGTTGAAACCCAAACAAAAGAGCGAGGAGTACCACAAATAAATACACACTCGCACAATGATTAACACACGGGATGAGACCCGTAATCATCTGCACAATCCACAAGGGCACGAAAGCCCAAAACACACAGCACAGGTACTCACACAACCAACGGACACAGAAACAATAATCGACAGGACACTGGTAAAACCACTTATACAATTACTAAGGTCTGAGTAATGAAAGTTCTGGAGGTATCCGTGACAGTGCCCCCTGATGCACTGCACTAACAGTGCAACGACACCGGCCTCGATGGCGATCACAGGAACGCAGTGCGCGTCGATCAGGACCCAATGCAGCTGCCGAAGTTGCGGCAGCGTCGGATGGACCAGTTGTAGTGGCGTCGGACGGACCGGTTGTGGCGGCATCGGATGGGCCAGTTGTAGTGGCGTCGGACGGACCGGTTGTGGCGGCATCGGATGGGCCAGTTGTAGCTGCTGAAGTTGCATCGTTGGACAGACCAGTTGTGGCGATGACGGACAGCCCAGTTGCAGCTGCCGAGGTTGTGGCGGCGCCGGACGGATCAGTCACAGCATCGTCGGATGGGCCATTCCTGCTGTCTCCCTTAACCTTTTTGGGATAGGGGCAGCATTTTCACTTTTGGATGAATAGCGTGCCCAGAGTGAACTGCCTCCTACTGTCCCAGATGCTAATATATGCATATATTATTATTAGTATTGGATAGAAAACACTCTGAAGTTTCTAAAACTGCTTGAATGATGTCTGTGAGTATAACAGAACTCATATGGCAGGTGAAAACCTGAGAAAAATCCAACCAGGAAGTGGGACATCTGAGGTTTGTAGTTTTTCAAAGCTTGGCCTACACATTGAGATATGGATAAATTTGCACTTCCTACGGCTTCCACTAGATGTCAACCGTCTTTAAAAACTTGAATGAGGATTCTACTATAAAGGAGGGGCTCATGAGACCATTGGTCAGTGGTCTGGCATAATGCCTTGGTCTCATGACGCGCGCTCCCGACAGTTACCTCTCATTCCAGTGCTTTTCTGAAGACAAAGGAATTCTCAGGTTGGAATATTATGGATGTTTTACGTTAAAAACATCCTATCGATTGATTCCATACATCGTTTGACATGTTTCTAAAGGACTGTAACGGAAACCTTTCGAGTTTTTGTCTGGATGAAGTGCCTGCGCCCCATGAAGATGGATTCCTGGGCTGAACACGCCAACAACAAGTGGCTATTTGGACATAAATTATGGAACATTATGGAACAAATCAGTCATTTATTGTTGAACTGGGATTCCTGGGAGTGCCTTCTGATGAGGATCAAAATCAAATCAAATCAAATGTATTTATATAGCCCTTCGTACATCAGCTGATATCTCAAAGTGCTGTACAGAAACCCAGCCTAAAACCCCAAACAGCAAGCAATGCAGGTGTAGAAGCACGGTGGCTAGGAAAAACTCCCTAGAAAGGCCAATACCTAGGAAGAAACCTAGAGAGGAACCAGGCTATGTGGGGTGGCCAGTCCTCTTCTGGCTGTGCCGGGTGGAGATTATAACAGAACATGGCCAAAATGTTCAAATGTTCATAAATGACCAGCATGGTCGAATAATAATAAGGCAGAACAGTTGAAACTGGAGCAGCAGCACAGTCAGGTGGAAGTTGAAACTGGAGCAGCAGCATGGCCAGGTGGACTGGGGACAGCAAGGAGTCATCATGTCAGGTAGTCCTGGGGCATGGTCCTAGGGCTCAGGTCAGTTGAAACTGGAACAGCAGCATGGCCAGGTGGATTGGGGACAGCAAGGAGTCATCATGTCAGGTAGTCCTGGGGCATGGTCCTAGGGCTCAGGTCCTCCGAGAGAGAGAAAGAAAGAGAGAAGGAGAGAATTAGAGAACGCACACTTAGATTCACACAGGACACCGAATAGGACAGGAGAAGTACTCCAGATATAACAAACTGACCCCAGCCCCCCGACACATCAACTACTGCAGCATAAATACTGGAGGCTGAGACAGGAGGGGTCAGGAGACACTGTGGCCCCATCCGAGGACACCCCCGGACATCAAAGGTAAGTGAATATTTATGGTGTTGTTTCTAACTTTGTTGATTCCAAAATGGCGGATATTCCTCTGGCTGTTTTGGGTTCTGCTTTTGGTGACTCCTATCTTTGTTTGGAAAAATTGCTGTTTTTTTAACTTGGCTATGACCTAACATAATCATATGTTGTGCTTTAGCTGTAAAGCATTTTTGAAATCGGACATGATGGGAAGATTAACAAGTTGTTTATCTTTCATTTGCTGTATTGGACTTGTTAATGTGTGAAAGTTACATATTTCAAAAAAGTATTTTAGAATTTCGCTTGCTGCCTTTTCAGCGGAATGTTGTCGAGGGGTTCCGCTAGCGGTTAATGGTTGATTATTCTGTCACGTTGGTATAAAGGGTCGGGAGACAGGCACAGAAATGCGTTTTTTTACATTTTTATTACACCCAAATTACAGTGTGCCGTGTAAAGACACGGGGACGAAGACCAAACAAACACCATACAAAACAGAGGGTTTAAACCCAAACAAAAGAGCACCTCGAATAATTAACACAAGCGCACGATGATTAACACATGGGACGAGACCCAGTAATCATCTGCACAATCCAAAAGGGCACGAAAGCCCAAAACACACAGCACAGGTACTCACACGCACCAACGCACCAACGTACATTGTAACAATAACCGACAAAGACAGAGGTAACAGAGGGCACATACTAATCAGGGGGAATAGGGGACAGGTGTGCGTGATGAACGTTCCGGAGTTATACATGACAGTACCCTCCCCCTGACGTTCTGCACTAGCAGCGCAACGACACCAGCCTAGAGGGCGATCACAGGAATGCGTTGATCAGGGCCCGAGTCGCGTCGTCGTCAGATGTGCCAGTTGCCGCTGTCGAAGTTGTGGCGGTGTCGGACAGGCCAGTTGTGGTGGCATCAGACGGGCCAGTTGTGGCTGCTGAAGTTGTGGCGGCGTCGGACGGGCCAGTTGTGGTGGCATCAGACGGGCCAGTTGTGGCTGCTGAAGTTGTGGCGACGTCGGACGTCCCAGTTGCAGCTGGCGAAATTGCGGTGGCGCCGGACAGCCCAGTTGCAGCGTTGTCGGACGGGCCATTCCCGCTGTCTCTCTCAATGGTTGATCATTCTGTCACGTTTGCATGAAGGATTGGGAGACAGATGCAGGAATGCGTGATAAGGTTTTTTATTGTACCCAAATTACGATGTGCCATGTAAAGGCATGGGGACCAAGCAAACACTATACAAAAACACAGGGTTGAAACCCATACAAAAGAGCGAGGACTACCTTGAATAAATACACATGTGCACAATGATTAACACATGGGACAAGACCCGTAACCATCTGCGCAATCCCGAATGGCATGAAAGCTAACACACACAGCACAGGTACTCACACGCACCAATGGACAATGTAACAATAATCGACAGCACCATGGTGAACAAAGGGAACATATATACAACTACTAATCAGTGGGAATAGGGGACAGGTGTGCGTGATGAAAGCTCCGGGGGGATCCGTGACAGCAAGGGCTACAGTCCGTGATGTACTACAAAGGAAGACCCAGCCATGATCTGCCCAACGATACCTCTCTCTAGACAAACTCAATGCATTTTATGCATGCTTTGACAATATCAACATTGTGCCCGGGTGTGAGGACCTCCACCAACCCAGAAGATTGGGTGATCTCGCTCTCCGAGGCCGACATGAGTAAAGTCTTTAATCGGGTCAATACCCGAAGGCCACTGGGCCCGATGCTATTCCAGGGCATGTTCTCAGAGCATGCGCAGAAATCAAATCAAATCAAATTTATATAGCCCTTCGTACATCAGCTGATATCTCAAAGTGCTGAACAGAAACCCAGCCTAAAACCCCAAATAGCAAGCAATGCAGGTGTAGAAGCATGGTGGCTAGGAAAAACTCCCTAGAAAGGCCAAAACCTAGGAAGAAACCTAGAGAGGAACCAGGCTATGTGGGGTGGCCAGTCCTCTTCTGGCTGTGCCGGGAGGAGATTATAACAGAACATGGCCAAGATGTTCAAATGTTCATAAATGACCAGCATGGTCAAATAATAATAATCACAGGCAGAACAGTTGAAACTGGAGCAGCAGCACGGCCAGGCAGAACTCCTGGCAGGTACAAAACATGTCATTTCAATCTCTCCTTGTACCAGTCTGTAATCCCCACACATTTTAAGATGACCACCATTCCTGTTCCTAAGAACTCTAAGGCTTCATGTCACAATGACTACCGCCCTGTAGCACTCACTTCTGTAACCATGAAGTGCTTTGAGAGGCTGGTTATGGCACACATCAACTCCATCATCCCAGACACCCTAGACCCACTCCGATTTGCATACTGCCCTAACAGATCCATAGATGACACAATCTCAATTGCACTCCACACTTCCCTCACCCACCTAGATAAGAGGAATACCTGTGTGAGAATGCTGTTCATTGACTACAGCTCAGGACCTCTTTATCAGGCGGTGTGAAAGGAAAGCCCAGGAAAATCGTTAAAGACTCTAACCACCCAAGCCATAAACTGACTGTTCTCTATGTTTCCTCACAGCAACGGTACTGGGCATAAAGTCTGACACCAACAGGCTCCTGAAGAGCTAACAAAATGGCTACACAAACTATCTGAGTTGACCTTTGTATTTTATTCTCATTTTTTCTCTGTCTCTATGCACATTCACAGGGCCCTACACACTACACACATTGACACTCCAACACACATACACTCATTCCATAATTTGCTCTCACACACACATGCAAATACATTTATGCTGACTCTACACAACCCCACTCATGTACAATCATCATATACGCTGCTGCTATTCTGTTTATCATTCACCATCTATACAACAGTATGTGGAAACCCTTTCAAATTAGTGAATTTGGCTATTTCAGCCACACCCTTTGCTGAAAGGTGTATAAATCAAATCAAATCAAATCAAATTTATTTATATAGCCCTTCGTACATCAGCTGATATCTCAAAGTGCTGTACAGAAACCCAGCCTAAAACCCCAAACAGCAAGCAATGCAGGTGTAGAAGCACGGTGGCTAGGAAAAACTCCCTAGAAAGGCCAATACCTAGGAAGAAACCTAGAGAGGAACCAGGCTATGTGGGGTGGCCAGTCCTCTTCTGGCTGTGCCGGGTGGAGATTATAACAGAACATGGTCAAGATGTTCAATGTTCATAAATGACCAGCATGGTCGAATAATAATAAGGCAGAACAGTTGAAACTAGAGCAGCAGCACAGTCAGGTGGAAGTTGAAACTGGAGCAGCAGCATGGCCAGGTAGACTGGGGACAGCAAGGAGTCATCATGTCAGGTAGTCCTGGGGCATGGTCCTAGGGCTCAGGTCAGTTGAAACTGGAACAGCAGCATGGCCAGGTGGACTGGGGACAGCAAGGAGTCATCATGTCAGGTAGTCCTGGGGCATGGTCCTAGGGCTCAGGTCCTCCGAGAGAGAGAAAGAAAGAGAGAAGGAGAGAATTAGAGAACGCACACTTAGATTCACACAGGACACCGAATAGGACAGGAGAAGTACTCCAGATATAACAAACTGACCCCAGCCCCCCGACACATAAACTACTGCAGCATAAATACTGTAGGCTGAGACAGGAGGGGTCAGGAGACACTGTGGCCCCATCCGAGGACACCCCCGGACAGGGCCAAACAGGAAGGATATAACCCCACCCATTTTGCCAAAGCACAGCCCCCACACCACTAGAGGGATATCTTCAACCACCAACTTACCATCCTGAGACAAGGCTGAGTATAGCCCACAAAGATCTCCGCCACGGCACAACCCAAGGGGGGGGGGGCGCCAACCCAGACAGGATGACCACAATAGTGAATCAACCCACTCAGGTGACGCACCCCCTCCAGGGACGGCATGAGAGAGCCCCAGCAAGCCAGTGACTCAGCCCCTGTAATAGGGTTAGAGGCAGAGAATCCCAGTGGAAAGAGGGGAACCGGCCAGGCAGAGACAGCAAGGGCGGTTCGTTGCTCCAGAGCCTTTCCGTTCACCTTCCCACTCCTGGGCCAGACTACACTCAATCATATGACCCACTGAAGAGATGAGTCTTCAGTAAAGACTTAAAGGTTGAGACCGAGTTTGCGTCTCTGACATGGGTAGGCAGAACGTTCCATAAAAATGGAGCTCTATAGGAGAAAGCCCTGCCTCCAGCTGTTTGCTTAGAAATTCTAGGGACAATTAGGAGGCCTGCGTCTTGTGACCGTAGCGTACGTATAGGTATGTACGGCAGGACCAAATCAGAGAGATAGGTAGGAGCAAGCCCATGTAATGCTTTGTAGGTTAGCAGTAAAACCTTGAAATCAGCCCTTGCTTTGACAGGAAGCCAGTGTAGAGAGGCTAGCACTGGAGTAATATGATCAAATTTTTTGGTTCTAGTCAGGATTCTAGCAGCCGTATTTAGCACTAACTGAAGTTTATTTAGTGCTTATAGAATCGAGCATACCGCCATGCAATCTCCATAGACAAACATTGTTAGTAGTATGGCCTTACCGAAGTGACTTTCAATGTGTCATAGGATGCCACCTTTCCAACAAGTCAGTTCGTCAAATGTATGCCCTGCTAGAGCTGCCCCGGTCAACTGTAAGTGCTGTTATTGTGAAGTGGAAGCGTCTAGGCGCAACAAGTGGTAGGCCACACAAGCTCCCAGACAGGGACAGATGAGTGCTGAAGTGAGTAGCATGTAAAAATTGTCTGTCCTCGGTTGCAACACTCACTACCAAGTTCCAAACTGCCTCTGGAAGCAAGGTCAGCACGAGAACTGTTGGTCAGGGTTCTTCATGAAATGGGTTTCCATAGCGAAGATCACCATGCGTAATGCCAAGCTTCAGCTGGAGTGTTGTAAAGCCATTGGATTCTGGAGTAGTGGAAACGCGTTCTCTGGAGTGATGAATCACACTTCACCATCTGGCAGTATGACGGACTAATCTGGGTTTGGCAGATGCCAGAAGAATGCTACCTGCCCTAATGCATAGTGCCAACTGTAAAGTTTGGTGAAGGAGGAAAAATGGTCTGGGGCTGTTTTTCATGTTTCTGGCTAGGCCCCATATTTCCAGTGAAGGGATATTTTAACGCTACAGCATACAATGATATTCTAGAGGATTCTGTGCTTCCAACTTTGTGGCAACAGTTTGGGGAAGATCCTTTTCTGTTTCTGCATGACTATGCCCCCATGTACAAAGCGAGGTCCATACATAATGGTTTGTAGAGATCGGTGTGGAAGAACTTGACTGGCTTGCACAGAGCCCTGACCTCAAGCCTTTGGAATGAATTGGAACACTAACTGTGAGCCAAGCCTAATCGCCCAACATCAGTGCCCGACCTCACTAATGCTTTTGTGGCTGAATGGAAGGAAGTCCCCTCAGCAATGTTCCAACATCTAGTGGAAAGCCTTCCCAGAAGAGAGGAGGCAAAGAGGGTACCAACTCCTTATTAATGCCCATGATTTTGGAATGAGATGTTCGACAAGCAGGTTATCACATACTTTTGGTCATGTGGTGTTTATGCATCAAGGGTTTTAACGGATAAGCATCTAGTGACACTCATCTTTTCATATTGAACGCAATGTAATAACAAGCTTCAATACTTTTACACCCATCTTTTCCCATTGGCTGCAATGTATTATGACTGCTAACTTTTTGCAAAATCGCAGGATGACATTTTCCTATGATGTTATGTTGGCCGATCATCTCAACCTATATCTTACATCACTGAGCGACGCATGACATTACCAGGATACAGCCAAGTTCAACATGACAGTCTCTCAATGTTCACATTAGAAGATCTTGATCCCTTATATGATTCATGAAGGTGAGGAAGGAAAGCATGCTAATTGGTGCAGGTGGAAAGCCCGGGCAACGGTCGGCTTTCCCTGCAGGATCAGTGGCTGTGTGATCATCAGAGGGGGAGTTGCATGGGCCAGCACCAATGCTACTGCTACTCTCCCTTTCTACTTGTGTCACGTGTACATCAAACTCACACACCAGATGTTTGATGAGCAGGTGTCCACATAATTTTGGTAATGTAGTGTACATCCTGATGCCTAGTCACCGTACCACTCTATCTATCCAGTACATTGTAAGTATGGTCATGGAACTGACCCTGTATATAGTATGCTCGTAGTTCTCTTTTTTTTTCTCTTGCGTGTTTTTTTGTTCTACCTCGTTATTTTTAGTATTACACTGTTGATTAATGCATTGTTGGGGTTAGAGCTTGCATTCTGTCCCCTATCAACACATTTTAATATTTTGGTGCGAGAGAGAATGGCATAAGAAAGTAGTCAAGATGACTTGCTTGATTAAGCCTCTGCCATGTATATCTCACTAGGTCAGGGTATTTAAGTCTCCATTTATCCACAAATTCCAATATATCCATGACAGGAGACGGAGAGACAGCCTGGTGCGTGGGGCTGTCACAGGACCCACCAGACTAGGGAGACCTACAGGAGGCCTGGTGTGTGGAGGAGGCACTGGATACACAGGGCCGTGGAGGCGCACTGGCGGTCTCGACCGCATAGCTGGCTCCCCCGTTCTGGCTGGATGCCAGCTTCCACCCGGCAACTGGCAACTGGCACCAAGCACACCAGCCTGTGAATACTTGGCCGAGACACAGTGCGCATCACCCCATAGCACTGGGCCTGACCTGTCACCTGCTATCCCCAGTAAGCACGGGCAGGTCTTGTCCTCTACCATACTCTCCTCCCCGGTCCAACTCGCGCACACTGCTTGGTCTTCTTGTGGTGGGTAATTCTGTCACGCTCGCTATCCTCAAACTCCCTGTCATAAATCAACCAAGGCGCAGCGGCATGTAGTTCCACATCTTTTAATGAAAGTGAAGCCGAAATAACCAAAAAAACAAACAGGTAAACAGCAAAGAACGTGACGCAACCGAGGTGCACACAAACACACACAGGTGGGAAAAGGCTACCTAGGTATGGTTCTCAATCAGAGACAACGATTGACAGCTGCCTCTGATTGGGAACCATACCAGGCCAAACACATAGAAATAGAAAACATAGAAAAAACACATAGAATGCCCACCCCAACTCACGCCCTGACCAAACCAAAATAGAGACATAAAAAAGGAACTAAGGTCAGGACGTGACACCATCTATATATATATATATATATACACATATTTAAATCCTGTTTCTTACTTTCCATAATTAGCTATTAATATTTGTAGTAACGTAGGCAATTTATGCAAAGGATTTTACCTCTAACCAGTCTCTCCATTACCAAAATTACATTATTACAAGCAATTATTATATTAGCAAACAATTATTGTGAATCATCCTATATTGTCCCTAACATCTTTTACTCCTTCGCAACAGTTGTGGGATACGCACATACACCCACACACTCATACACACTCAACCCTTTCCCCCACACAACCATAGGCTCTCATTCTCAACAGTTGCACCATCCCAGAGCCCAACTCAAGAAAGGTCTTGATTTACGAATGCATATACAGTTGCAGCTGCATTAGAAGGCCTGCAAGACCGCGCACAAAAAATGAGCAGAAATAGAGAGATTTTATTAACCATTGTCACATCCTAGATGATTGAGGTCAAATGTACACCTTTTCACTGAGACACCCACAATACGGTTCCCCGTATGAACCATATTCTCAAGCATCTCCACGCAGTCAGCCTTTTGATTTTCTACCACAAGGGCCACAATAATATACCGCCTCTCTGAATGTCTGAGTGTGACGCCCTCTCCATGGGTTACTGCAGCTAGTGTTGCCAGCAATGCCAATGCCTGGGTGGGGGCACCCCACCGGAATCCCCACTGGCTAGGTACAAGGTCACCTAGGTTCTCATTAGCAGCTTTGAGAATTTCCTTGTATAGTATACTCTCCCTTTAGGGGGCTTTGGCTTTGCAGGACCAACCCTGCCAAGCAGGCTCAGAATCTTGAGGGGGCGGTGCTGCTCTAGAAGGTCTCTGACCGCATTTTGGCTGCATACAGGCTGCTTACAGCATGCACATAAAACAGTTAGGGACTTCTCCTTAGTTTCTGGGTCATTCAGGTGGGTGTCTAGGGTATAATGTTGTGGACCGTTCCATCAATATAGGGTCATAAATGAATAAATTAGATATATAATTGATTTAAAAAATGTAGTTCCCCATGATAGAACAATAAATAAATTAAATGTATAATTTATTTTAAAACAGTTCCACCATGATAGGATAATAAATAAGTAAATAAGACGTATAATTCATTATAAAAAAATATATCCATCATCTGAACAACATTGAAAGCTTGGTTCTGGGATACGCAACCATTTCCTTTCTCACTCAGCGCCACACTTTCCCAAACATAACAACAACCAAAATGATAATAAACTAAACACACACCACACCATCCACAAATACCGTGCCTTCTGTTTACTGAGTTTTTATCTTCACCATGTCCAATTAGTGCTTGTGTTTTCCAATTAGTTATATTTGAAGATATACAGAAAAGCTCTATATTTTTTATTGTATTGCTACAATCCATAACCGGGCTAGAATTGTGTTTAATTATTTTCCTCATCAATAACAAATGTGTAATTTTTTTAATAACCATGGAGTAGTCTTTGTGTCTCTGAACAACTGGTTATCATTATATAGTTTATCGACGACGAGAGCTACTCATTTCCCTTTTAGTCTATTTTCCTTGAAAATTGGATACAGAACTTTAAGCCGTTCTGCAATTTCCTTCGGGATCTGGTCATTCATGCCAATTTTGGTCCCAGCAAGTTTTTTTACCCTTATCTTTAAAGGAAGCAAATTTGGCAACGATTTGTGTGTTCATAACTTTGCCCTCTCTGTCCAAAGCTGTGTACACGTTCGAGTTATATTTTGTCGATAGCTTCGTGTGGAATCTGAAGCGCCTTTACCTTAACTACAGATTCAGGAACTTCTCCTTCTTTCTCTTGGATACCTGTAAGTGCCAGATTCTCTCTCATGGATCTAGTCTATATGTCAAGTAGGGCTTTTCTCAGAATGGTGTTCTCCTTTTTATGTTCATTCACTTCGGTTTCAATCTTATTGACTGTCCCTTTTAGCTTGTTTGTTTCCTTCTTCAATGTCGCAGCTTTTTCATCACTCATCTCGAGGCTTGCCTTCAACTCTTTTATATCCTTACAGATTAATTCAATATACCCAGTGTGTCATTTATTGATTTTAACAGATCGGTTTCGACCTTTACCATTCCCGGTGGTGAAAATATTAAATCGTCTTTGTCTGTAGAAGAGTCACATTTTCGTTTTGAAATCGGTTCCCCTGTCTTACTCTCCGTCGTGTTTTCGTAATGTTTGTCGATAAATGTCTCTAGTCTTAAGATTTGTTTCGTGTTATTATCCAGATTGAAGGTTATCACCCACCAGATTGTGTAGTGCTAATATTTAGTCTAACTTACCGATATTGAATATTACGTTTTTATCTTCAGGTGCTCTAAATAACTATGTTTAGTCAGCCATTACCTATCTCAGTCCCGCCCTCCTAGTCCCGCCCTCCTAGTGATGGCTCTCACAAGTTAATAATTGGCTACATGTTAATGTAAGTAAAAACAATATAGGATGCTAGCTCTATTCTGGTGCTACAGTGGACTAATTCTGTGGATAGAGAAAAGATCATAGGTTCAAATCTCACTGACTCTATCCTGCATTAAACAAATGTACGTCTTTGCATGACTAATTCCTAATGAAATAAATGTCCATGATGTGTCCCATCTGTGCTTGGAGTTCAAAACAGTTTACCTAAGCCAGCAATGTTATTAAAATTATTGTTGAAACATGTTTTCGGAACGTTACTTAATTACCTAAAACATTACCTATAATTTCTGTTCTCAGAACATTAATTAAACGTCCCAGGAAAACGTTTAGTGAGCAACCTAAAGACGTACGTTCCCAGAACCGGAAGAATTTCACTTCCATTCTCAGAACGTTTAAAAAACATTCAGTTTTACCGGTCAGGAAAGGTGTGGCTTCATTCCCAGAACCAATGGGAAACCTAAAACTTACTTTCCCACACCTTCCAAAGAACTAAACATGCTGGGTAGTTTTAAGGTCAGGCATTTTGCTATAGGAAGGTAGATTAATAGACAGCAGTTGTTTTCTGGCATCTGTTCTCACACACAGATCATTGGTTAAGTGCAAATCAAAATGATCACTTACAGCACTTAAGATTGTGAAGAGAGACGGTATGGTAATTTAATACATGATGATAGAATAAACAAGAAGCTATGGATTATTAAAGGATCATCATGTATATTTATTTTCTGTTTGGGAATAATCTACGATGACAGCCAACCAGAGCAGTGATGCTAATGATTGAGAGTTGAGACTTCCAAATTAAATGTTTTGGTTCCAATAGGAGTCTATGGGGATGCTAATGAAGAATACTGCTCAACAGCGCCTTGTGCCCCCAGTAGCGGGATTCTGTTTGGTTCCTCCCATCAACCTGTTGCTAGAATTCAGATTGCAAATCTCTTCGCTCTATCCCATACCCGCAAATGGAAATGCCAAGCCGATGGTGGCTGTGTGGTAAATATTGATGACAAATGCCAGCTGGATAGATTAGTGTGCATTTTTGATTGTGGTCAATCCCATTCCGTATCAGCGTGGGTAGATGATATAAATGAGGCTCATTGTCTTTTGGCTCAGTGTATGAATTCTTCATGATGCACACACTCTGGAGGAGGAATCAGGCTTAATCTTCACCTCCAGTTAATTAGGCCACTGCAGACAAACAGAATGGACCGCCAGAGAGACTTTCTGCTGGCAGCCTCAAACCAGGGGAGATTTCCCCCAACCAACTGATATGATTTAAACGCAGAGTAATCTTTTCTACAAAACAATCTGTTTGCCCTATTACCAAATGCATCCCTCTTTTTCACATGAGCTGATCGGGAAGAGAAGAGTGTGATGTGCTCACTACTTACAGCGATTATTACTCAGTGATTATCTAATAGGCACTCAAACAATTACTCTCTCCCCTCTACATATTGTTTCTGCGTCCCATCTGTCTCCCTCTGTCTCGTTCTCTTTCTCCCTCTCTCTGCCCTCCCTCTCTCTCTCTAGATGCCATTCTCCTTTATATCTCTCTCTCTCTGCCCTCCCTTTCTTTCTTTCTCTCTCTAGATGCCACTCTCCTTTATCTATCTCTCTCTCTCTCTCTCTCTCTCTCTCACATGTGGTTATATTTAAAAAAATTCGCACTCAAGTGTACGCTTATCTATGAATGTTGACACGCAGGCGAAACACAGACAGCTCACCGTGTACTGAATGCCAACTCTCTGAAACTCCAACATCTGCAGCTTCACCGGGAGCCAAGTCACTCCCCACTGGGCCCAACATGTTGATGGTGACACTCTTTTATAGGCCAAATTACAAGTCTGCTGATTTAACACATGGCTGTTCTTCACTCACACACAGACAAGAGGCCTGCTGCCTGCAGTCCAAATAACTATTGTACGCCAGAGGATCATTGGACTATTTCCCTTGACATAAATTCTTGTTCCCAAAGCACGCAATACAAGCAAAATGTTTGCTTTGGTATTTTTTGGGACAGAATATGTGCAACATAACCTTTCTATATGCATACATGTGTTGTATGTCCTCTTGTGAGACTTTGTATTAGAGTTAGGGAATATTTGATCACCAAGTCCTGAGGTCTAATATAAATTGGAATGGAACATTCCACACTAGACGGTTCTATCTTGACAGTCACTGGCTCTTCTCTGGGTGAGATTTGGATGCTGATCTGAGGGTGTTCACTGATGTCTCAAGCTAGGCATCTCCAGGTGCCATATGGCAGCATTGAGAGGCACGGCTGTGTTTGGAGTAGAGTGTGTTGTGAACGGGCCACATTAAACAGAGCCATGTGTGAGACCCCAGCAGTCATTATTCTATGAAAGTGCTGACCAAAGTGATCGCACCACAGCCTGTGATCTCAAACAACGGGAAACGGAACTGTCTTTTGTGGACGAAAACAGCGACGTCTGCAAAAAATGAAACCGTAAAGAAAAAGTATGCTGTAGCCTATCAGAAAGAAAGGGAATGTTCCCTTTATATTGTCAGTTGTTACGTTATGTAGTTATATATATTTCTTTATGTAGTGATGCATTTTTCATTGAAACAATACGCACCCCAAAAATACAGTTTATCAATACTCATCAAAAACAATACATGACACATTTTAACGTGTCATTTCCAAGGGTTGGAACAGGTTCAGGGAACTGTACAGAAAACTGGAAAATAGCAAAAGTATCAGACAAACAGAATCTGAACCGGAAACGAAAGTGATCTATACTTTCTAGAACAGAACTGTTATTTTGGGAACAGGTTATTAACATTATTTTATGCCTCTGTAACTTTCTCACTCATCATTATTCACGATTCGTTCATGATTATTCATGGTCATATCCACATTAATGTAGAAGTGTTCAGGAACATATTATTTTCTTATTTACAATAAAAGTGACTCACAAAATGACACATTACATTTTGTATCATTCATTTCTATTGGGCAGAACATAATCTGAAACACAACTAACACAAACTGCAAATGCATCCAACAAATTTGTAGAGTCACAAAGTTGATGTGGTCATTACTTACCATGAATATGGGACATATCATTGAATTTGCCCAAATACTTATGGCACCTTCAACTAGATACATAGTTTTTTTTCTTTTTCTAAATAGTAAAACAGGTATGTATGAAAATACCCTAAAATTAAAGGTGACATTCTGCACTGTCGCCTCATATGAAACATCTGATCTCATATCCAGAATTCTGGAGTATAGATCCGAATTAAAAGTTTTAGCTGCACTATCCAAATAAATACGTAGGGGAGTGTATATTACTGGACACTGCATCTCAATATAAAAAGTATAAATTGCTGCTGGCTTAGCACTGAAATGGAAGATTGCCTACCACTTGAGAGTCCTAACTCTGCGCACCAATGTGCCTGTTGATGGACTGTCTAATGTGAGTGCTGTGGCAATGCCTGCGAGGAGTTCCTCACTCAGCTCATATGGCTGCTTCATTGCATCCTGGGAAACATTTCACGAGCTTTAAGTGACTAAATCAGATCTTTATCAGATGTTTAAAAAGTGTGAATTTGAAAAAAATACCTTTTAGTTCTGTGCCCCCTGATTCATTATGCACACTTTGGCATTCCATTTTGAGGACTTTCTGCAGCCCACCATTGTTATTTTTGTATTATTAAACTCAGTAGAGACCGAGTACCCCTGAGTCTGGTCATCCTCCAGTGTCACATCGTAACGGTCCGGTACAGAACGTCTCCTGACTCTGGAGTCCTGTAAATGTTTTGGTACAACAACTTTGTTGGCAGACCTTGAGAGGGAACATGTGCACATTATCAGTGTGACAGGCAATAAACACCACGGGCTGTCTGATGATGGGCCACTCTGATTCTATTGTGTGATCAATCTTCAATCAGCCAACTCTCCCAGATTACACCAGACGTCTGGTGAACAGGACTCATCGATTTCTGTCCTGGATGTATATGTTTTCTTTGC
This sequence comes from Oncorhynchus kisutch, assembly GCF_002021735.2. NCBI lineage: Eukaryota > Metazoa > Chordata > Actinopteri > Salmoniformes > Salmonidae > Oncorhynchus > Oncorhynchus kisutch. Next base: position 11,501,623 of record NC_034201.2, on the reverse strand, counting down.
TGATTTTACTGGAACTTTCAACACACACAGACACAATCACACATTTTTTGGGCCTGAGATATGAAACTGTGGTGGAAGGATGCAGGTAATCAGGAGACCAAGGGTGTGCAGACAATCCGACATTACGTTTTGATCATACATAATGCATTCTGATTCTATGCTCCAGTCATTCATTGGGTGTGACTTATGGTGTGACTTATGCTGCTGAGAGGATAGTGTTTGCAGTCACTTCCTGACTAACAACACTAGTTATTACAATGGCGTCTTTGTGAATCTCTATGAACAGCATTCCAGTGAAGCAATCGAAAGGTCAAAAAATTGGCATACAAATTGTTGTGTCCAAGCATTGGCCCGTTATCCTTGTGATTTGAGAAGAAACTGGCTGACAGGACTGGCGATGATGAGATGATTGGGACTCACCAGTGTAGGGCAACAGAGACTTTAGACTTTCATCAGTGGCACACGCTCACACCTTGCCTGGTGTGTGAGTTTGATGTGCACATGACACAAGTAGAAAGGGAGTGTAGCAGTAGCATTGGTTCTGGCCCATGCAACTCCCCCTCTGATGATCACACAGCCACTGAATCCTGCAGGGAAAGCCGACCGTTGCCCGGGCTTTCCACCTGCACCAATTAGCATGCTTTCCTTCCTCACCTTCATGAATCATATAAGGGATCGAGATCTTCTAATGTGAACGTTGAGAGACTGTCATGTTGGACTTGGCTGTATCCCGGTAATGTCATGCGTCGCTCAGTGATGTAAGATATAGGTTGAGATGATCGGCCAACATAACATCATAGGAAAACATGACAATTTTGCAAAAAGTTTGCGGTCACAACATATTACTCCTACATCAATACATTGCAGTCAATGGGAAAAGATGGGTGTCACAGATGTTTCCATAGTGACACATAACAGGGACCATGGGATTCACTTGTTAAACAGTCATGACAAAATATGTGATCTGTTTCAGATTGAACTGTAGGTCAAGTTTAGCGATAGAAACATCACTGTGCAATTTAATACAGTACCATGCTGTATGTCAGCATGCTACTATACTGTTCATCTGATATTTCATACTGTAGGGAAGCATCAGGTTAAAACAAGTGCTGTAACCTGTCCAGTATACTGCATCTCTGCACATCTTCCTTCTCCATGCATTATACATTGTATATCTTTCTTGTTAATGCAACTCTCCATTTCATGTACTTTCTACTTCAAAGTAGTTGAATATATACCCAAAGTTATATGTTTGAGATATATGCATGTTGTCATGAAGACGTTATGTTCCTCACCTCCGGATGGGACTGTACATACTAGGCGGCATGCAGACCTGCAGCAGTACACACAGATGAGGAGGAGTGATGGTTGTGATGCGTTGTGATTGTGTTGTGTCTCTAGCCCTGTGCCTTCGTGGGGAGCAGATCAGCCTGGAGCTGCCTTGACGAGCTCATCCATCAGCGCGGCATGCTCAAGTCCCCGTCAGAGTGGCTGTGCTGCCTCGTAAAGCGGGGGAGGAGAGGTGTCACTCTTAAACAGGATATATGGCCTCGCACTGAGACACAAATTACAGAGTAAATACATTACAGTGGTGCAAGTCTCCTCCACGGTGACATCTCTATACTTCTGCCTCTGTGCTGGAAACAACGCTGCATGCCACGTTACATTAGGAGAGCCTGCCGACGTGTCATACACACTCACATTAGATTAGCCTGCACCCCATTCACGATCACATTAATATAACCCTATGATATAACCCTATGAACGTACTCAAATTAGAATAGTCAATCCATTACAATAACCCTATAAACATCCTCAAAATAGAATAATCAATCCATTACAATAGTGCATCCCCAATAGTGCATCCCTATTGTAAGGGCATTAGTTAGTAACGCAAGGGCATTAGTTCAGCCAACACCTGATACACCTCTATATATCCATTAATGTTTGGTATACGTGACATTAGAAAATACATCAACATCCTGGCCCTAGTAACACCCTGAGAAATCCAACAGAATTGACATCCATGTAATTTGATACATGCTTGTTTCAGACCATGATCAAGCTATGCTAGGCCCCTTTTTTCTCCACTTCCTGTCTGAATGATGTGCCCAAAGTAAACTGCATGTTGCTCGGGCCCTTTTTTTTTAAATTTTTTACCTTGGCAAGTCAGTTAAGAACAAATTCTTATTTTCAAAGACAGCCTAGGAACAGTGGGTTATAACTGCCTTGTTCAGGGGCAGAACAACAGAATTGTGCCTTGTCAGCTAGGGGATTCGAAATCGCAACCTTTCGGTTACTAGCCCAATGCTCTAACCACTAGGCTACCCTGCCGCCCTGAAGCCAGGAAATTCATATAATTGGTACCATTGGAAAGAAAACACGTGGATGCTTGTAGAAATGTTAAAATAATGTAGGAGAATACAACACAATAGATATGGTAGGAGAAAATCCAAAGAAAAACCAACCAGTTATTTTTTTGATGGATGTAATTCCAATACAGGGAGTCAGGAGTCGATGTTCAAAGTTTCAGGCTTGTAACTTCCAAAATGAATAAGAAATATTAGTTTTAGTACAGGGACAGAGTCTTGAAATAAGTGTGAAGACAGGACGCACCTGCTAAAATCGGTTTCCTATTGAACATACTTCTTTCCGTAAGAAATGTTATAGTTTGATTACATTTTAGGGTATCTGAGGAGTAGATAAAAACGTATTTTGACTTGTTGAAATAAAGTTTAGGGGTAGATTTTCGGATTCCTTTCTCTGCAAGTTGAACGAGTGGATTACTCAAATCGATGGCGCCAACTAAACAGACGTTTTGGGATATAAAGAAGGATTTTATCTAACTAAACAACACTACATGTTAATTATACCTAAGACCCTTTGGATGAAAAATCAGAGGAAGATTTTCAAAAAGTAAGTGAATATTTCATTGCTGTTTGTGAATTTATGAAACTTGTGCAGGTGGAAAAAGATTTTTGATGTGGGGCGCCGTCCTCAAATAATCACATGGCATGTTTTCACTGTAATAGCTACTGTAAATCAGACAGTGCAGTTAGATTAACAAGATGTTAAGCTTTCAACTGATATAAGACACATGTACCTAAATGTTTAATATCTATCATTTTTATGATTATTTATTTGAATTACTCGTCCTCCAGTTTCACCAGAAGTTGGTGACGGCACGCCTTGCCCTATTTAAACAAAACCTTTAATAAATAGGGTCTACCTCCATTCACCCAATTACTGTAAACACTTACCAGTTAACTTCAAAGAACATCCCACCAATCCCCTACCTATTATTGTAAAGATTTTGAATTATCCACATCTGACAAATAACCTCATACCCTCCTTCCTGAAAAAAAAATCGTAATATAAAAATAAGTAATATCCATCCAGGAATGACATTGACCACAACTTTACTGCATCCACAAAACGTACACCACTCCAACAAGGATGACATTCCACAGATCGCTCAAAATGCACTAGCCTCTCCACAATCATCATCCCCCAAAAAATCCGTACACAATATCCCCATCCATAACAGATGATGTTTTAACTTGGGAGAGCTCTTTGACATGAGTAATTGAATGTTTATTTGAAACACAGCTGTAATTTTCACAACTACTCCCGCAGAAAATAAAGTGCCATGAAAGACTGTCTGTCAGTGTGCTGGAGGACACAGACAGATGACATCTAGCCTGTTCTACTTCCTCCCTCATTCTCCCAATGAGCATGCCTTCTGACTCCTCCATTCTGACTCCACCTCCTTAAACATGGTGGTCCTATAATGTTATCAAACAGGGAATGTTTACTAGGATTAAATGTCAAGCATTGTGAAAACTCAGCCAAATACATTTGAACTAAGGTGTATGTAAACTTCTGACTTCAGCTGTATATACAGTTGAAGTTGGAAGTTTACATACACCTTAACCAAATACATTTAAACTCAGTTTTCACAATTCCTGACAGTTAATCCTAGTAAAGATTCCCTGTCTTAGGTCAGTTAGGATCACCAATTTATTTTAAGAATGTTAAATGTCAGAATAATAGTAGAGAGTTATTTATTTCAGCTTTTATTTCTTTCACCACATTCCCAGTGGGTCAAAAGTTTACATACACTCAATTAGTATTTGGTAGCATTGCCTTTAAAATGTTTAACTTGGGTCAAACGTTTTGGGTAGCCTTCCACAAGCTTCCCATAATAAGTTGGGTGATTTTGTCCCATTCCCCCTGACATAGCTGGTGTAACTGAGTCAGGATTGTAGGCCTCCTTGCTCGCACACGCTTTTTCAGTTCTGCCCACAAATGTTCTATAGGATTGAGGTCAGGGCTTTGTGATGGCCACTCCAATACCTTGACTTTGTTGTCCTTAAGCCATTTTGCCACAACTTTGGAAGTATGCTTGGGGTCATTGTCCATTTGGAAGACCCATTTGCGACAAAGCTTTAACTTCCTGACTGATGTTTTGAGATGTTCCTTCCTGACTGAGGTATTCAATATATCCAAGTACTTTTCCTCCCTCATGACGCCATCTATTTTGTGAAGTGCACCAGTCCCTCCTGCAGCAAAGCACCCACACAACATGATGCTGCCACCCCCGTGCTTCACGGTTGGGATGGTGTTCTTCTCCCCCTTTTCCCTCCAAACATAACAATGGTCATTAAGGCCAAACAGTTCTATTTTTGTTTCATCAGACCAGAGGACATTTCTCCAAAAAGTACGATCTTTGTCCCCATGTGCAGTTGCAAACCGTAGTCTAGCTTTTTTATGGCAGTTTTGGAGCAGAGGCTTCTTCCTTGTTGAGCAGCGTTTCAGGTTATGTCGATATAAGACTTGTTTTACTGTGGATATAGATACATTTGCACTTGTTTCCTCCAGCATCTTCACAAGGTCCTTTGCTGTTGTTCTGGAATTGATTTGCAGTTTTTGCATCAAGGTACGTTCATCTCTAGGAGACAGAACGCGTCTCCTTCCTGAGTGGTATGACGGCTGCGTGGCCCCATGGTGTTTATACTTGCATACTATTGTTTGTACAGATGAACGTGGTACCTTCAGGCATTTGGAAATTGCTCCCAAGGATGAACCAGACTTGTGGAGGTCTACAAAAACATTTCTGAGGTCTTAGCTGATTTCTTCTGATTTTCCCATGATGTCAAGCAAAGAGGCACTGAGTTTGAAGGTAGGCCTTGAAATACATCCACAGGCACACCTCCAATTGACTCAAATGACGTCAATTAGCCTATCAGAAGCTTCTAAAGCAATGACTTCATTTTCTGGAATTGTCCAAGCTGTTTAAAGGCATAGTCAACTTAGTGTATGTAAACTTCTGATCCACTGGAATTGTGATGCAGTCAATTATAAGTGAAATAATCTGTCTGTAAACAATTGTTGGAAAAATTACTTGTGTCATGCACAAAGTAGATGTCCTAACCGACTTGCTAAAACTATAGTTTGTTAACAAGAAAATTGTGGAGTGGTTGAAAAATTAGTTTTAATGGCTCCAACCGAAGTGTATGTAAACTTCCGACTTCAACGGTATATAAACAGACCATAATCTTTGAAAAGAGCAAAAAAATCTAAAATGGTCACATCTACAGTTTATTGTGTTACCGTGTTTATCCCCTTCAACTGGTTTTGAATGGATGTTTTGGTGTTGGGCTGCTTTTGTCTTGCTCTCGGGAAGGAGTGTTTGCTCATGAAATGAGTCTCATTTTGGCAGGACGGCAACACTGCTTTGCATGAGCGGCTGTAGCTCTCTGCTCTGCTCTCCCACCGCCGCAGGCATGCAGTTGATTTGTCACCAGCATCCAGCGAGTCATTGAAACACTGCAAAGACCGTCTGAGTAAATGTTCCTTATCTGCACGCTTCGTCACCACGGGAACAGGCTAAGGCATTAAAGTTACCTCACCATGAAGGGTGATTAGAGAAAACAAAAAATGAGATGAAAACCCTTCACATGGGAACGGACTGGACAATTCATCATCTCCGTGTGATAACAACAAACACTGTCACCAAGTCCACTGAAATTCCTCCTGAAAGGAGAAGCAAAGTTAAATGGCAACATTTAATTGACTTTAGAAGTATCTTCATTCATTGTAATTTCCAGGCTGAATCACAGGAACCTGACCACGCCTGTCAGATCTTCCTCACTCTTGCTGTGATGAGAGACAGAGAGAGCTAAAACGTCCTCCTCATAAGAGCTGGGAGAAAATAGAAGTTTAGTCAAGTGTGAAGGAACAACTCATTATAAAAGTGAAACATGTCAGTTCGGCGGCAACAGAAAAAAAATGATAATTTAAAAATGAATTTTGGCTTCACATATTCTCCAACAATGGAGAACTTTGTGGATAAATGATTCGTGTTACAGAGAAAAGGGAACTCTTCAACTCTTTATGCAGACAACTTATACCCATGAGGATATGTTTCCATTCCTCCAGGAAACTGTGAAGAGGAAGTCAGAAGGTTAAGGCCCTTTTCTCTTTCACTTCCATAAAATTTTACAATTTATCCCCTGTGGTTAAACCCAGAAAAATGAAGCCGTGAAGAGAATGTAATACAACAATGTCTATGAAGCTAACGCAGTTGAGAACCGGTTGTAAAACCAACTCCAAAATTCCCAGGCCTACTAAAAACACATTTCCATCAAAACATCTCACAGCATGTGGAATATAATGGTACTGAGAGAAACACATCTAATACCCAATCGGATTAGAACTTTACTGCACAGCTTTGTGGAGCCTGCAACAGAGGCGTGATGGTGTGGGTAGGTAAGTAGTTAGGTGTGATGTTTGTATCTCCCTGGTCGAACAGACTGTTTGTGTCTCCCTAGATGAACAGAATGCAAGACAAGTCCCAAACTGAGACCACAAAGAAAAGCCTCCCAATGGGGATCCAAGCCACCAGCAGTGGTGCAGCAAACAGATGAGACATACGGAGAGTGAGAGAGAAACACATCGCAAGTTTTTATGAAAGGAAAAAGTCCATTTTCAAAAAGGCTTTTTGGAGTTCCCGAGGATAAATCCAAAAGCAAATGAACAAGCTCGGTTTAGATTGGTTGGATGGCGAGGAGAGAGGTGTACTTTTAGGCTATTGAGACTCTTCAAAGCCCAAGGAGGTAGACAATGATCTTCAATTACCAATAGCTCTCTGTCTAATTTAGTAAGGACATGGGAAAGGAAAGAAAGAGAGGGGAAAGAGGGAGTTTTATTCAGTTAGGAGCTGCAGGGAGAGGAAGAGAGTGGTGAGACCTTTACTTGCAGGGAGAGGGAGATGGACACATGGGGAGAGAGGAAGAATGAGACTATTAATTAGACAAGATCGACATAGAGAGAAAGTGTGAGGTCTAATTAGATCTGATAGACAGAAAGAAACTGGGTTTCATTCTAAGAGTGAGATCGCTTGACTGAGAGAGAGAGAGAGATTTAATCAGAAAGCAGAAGCAGAACGTTGGTAGAGTGAGAAGAGAGAAGCAGAACGTTGGTAGAGTGAGAAGAGAGAAGCAGAACGTTGGTAGAGTGAGAAGAAAGAGAAGAGAGAGAAATAGAGAGAGCGAGAGATGAGAGTGTGTTCTTCCGTCACTGTAAAAATGACATTATTTGGCATCTTTTTCATTGTTGACAGCTGACATTTGGGGGTAAACCTGTCATAATATAAGAAAGGGATTGTGTTTTGTTTAGTGTGTCAGCTTTATTAATACATGTGTTGGGATTCGCGTTACCATAAAGATCTTTCATGTTTTCTAGAAAGATCCTTTCTTGGAAATAACTAATTTCTCCCTGAAAAATCAGGGCACTGTTGCTCACATGAATTGGAAAATTTCACCTTTTGATTCATAACAGAGAAATACAGTAGACTGAGATGCATTAAATCATTTTTAAAAAAGGATTGTGCCTGCATCACACAAGTAATACTTCAATGAAGTCAAAAGAGTCGAACTTTCACAACTTCAATCAAATCAAGGATGGGTGTGCACCTGCCATTTGAGAATGAATATGTACACACAGGCCTGTGGAAAATGGGCTAATCTAAAGCTGCCTAACAGCCCAGGTGCATAGTCTCTCCTTTTGATTTCAGATTGGACAGAAAGAGCAGGTCCTCTGGGAACCTCCCTCAGCATTCATCTTCTAAATGAGAATCCCTTCTCTCCTCCATCATGAAGGCTATGCATCCTTCTGCAGGTGCTGCCAATTCTGCTTTCTCTGGCAGTTACAGCATCCCTATAACCGAACGCAGTGCTCTCCATCTGAATCCCTCACAAACGTCTACACAAACCCACCAACCAGACATCAACCAAGCACGGCTTTGCTGCTTGAAATCCCCACCTGTCTCCATAAGTACGCCGTTAAGAGCTAACACGTTGCTCTTCCTCTTGTCTGAACATACACGCTGGTGTTGAAATGTTCCCATATCCACTTCCAGAGATCAGAGTGCCTCCAGAAAGTATTCATTCCCCTTAACCTATTCCACATGTTGTTGTGTTACGGCCTGAATTAAAAAATATATTAAATATATGTTTCAATAACCCATTATGACAAAGTGAAAATGTGTTTTTCGAAAAGTTTGCACATTTATTGAAAATTAAATCAATCAATATTTCATTTACATAAGTATTCACACCCATGCGTAAATACTTTGAAGAAGTATGTTTGGCAGTGATTACAGCTGTGAGTCTTTCTGGGTAAGTCTCTAAGTCTCTTCCATTACCTGGATTCTGCAACATTTGCCCATTATTCTTTTCAAAATTCTTCAAGCTCTGTCAATTTGGTTGTTGATCATTGCTATTTTCAGGTCTTGCCATAGATTTTCAAGTAGATTTAAGTCCAACTGTAACTCATCCACTCAGGAACATTCATTGTCTTCTTGGTAACCAACTGCAGTGTAGACTTGGCATTGTGCTTTAGGTTATTGTCCTGCTGACAGGTGAATTAATCTCCCTGTCTGGTGGAAAGTGTACTATTTGTTTTGTGGAGAACATCACCAGACAGGAGACAGGAGTTTACTGTTGTTTAGTTTAAAAAAACATCTTGTGCCATACAGCCTCCGGATCAAAAGTGGACATGTGCACTTTCTATTAGGTGTCGTAACATAACACTGCCTGTAATACATAACTGCTTAGTAACAGCATAGTAACTGATATAGACAGATATAGATCACCGATACTACAGAAAGCAGACGGAACCAGGTTTTCCTCTAGGTTGTTGCCTGTGCTTAGCTCCATTACGTTTCTTTTTTATTTTGATAAACTCCCCAGTCCTTAACGATTACAAGCATACCCATAACATGATGCAGCCTACACTATGCTTGAAAATATGGAGAGTGATATTCACCGATGTGTTGTACTGGATTTGCCTCAAACATAAAAATCAAATCAAATGTATTTGTCACATACACATGGTTAGCAGATGTTAATGCGAGTGTAGCGAAATGCTTGTGCTTCTAGTTCCGACAATGCAGTAATAACCAACGAGTAATCTAGTGATGGTACACTTCGCATTCAGGACAAAAAGTCAATTGCTTTCCCACATTATGTGCAGTGTAACTTTAGTGCTTTGTTGCAAACAGGATGCAGGTTTTGGAATATTTTTATTCTGTACAGGCTTCCTTCTTTTCACTCTGTCATTTAGGTTAGTATTGAGGAGTAACTACAATGTTGTTGATCCATCCTCATTTTTCTCCTGTCACAGCCATTAAACTTTGTAACTGTTTTAAAGTCACCATTATCCTCAAGGTGAAATCCCTGAGCGGTAGTGACTGGCATTGGAAGACCTCCCTGGTATTTGTGGTTGATTCTGTGTTTGAAATTTACTGCTCGACTGAGGGACCTTACAGATAATTGTATGTGTGGGGTACAGAGATCATTTAGTCACTCAAAAATCACAGAACACAAAAACACAAATGTTTCCTGAACTTATTTAGGCTTGCCATTTTTTTTACCTTTATTTAACTAGTTAAGTCAGTTAAGAACAAATTCTTATTTACAATGACGGCCTACCCAGGCCAAAACCGGATTGCCAATTGTGCGCCACCCAATCACAGCCTGACGTGATACAGCCTGGACTTAAACCAGGGACTGTTTTACCCCCCTTGGGTTGTGCCATGGCGGAGATCTTTGTGGGCTATACTCAGCCTTGCCTCAGGATGGTAAGTTGGTGGTTGAAGATATCCCTCTAGTGGTGTGGGGGCTGTGCTATGGCAAAGTGGGTGGGGTTATATCCTTCCTGTTTGTCCCTGTCCGGGGGTGTCCTCGGATGGGGCCACAGAGTCTCCTGACCCCTCCTGTCTCAGCCTCCAGTATTTATGCTGCAGTAGTTTATGTGTCGTGGGGCTAGGGTCAGTTTGTTATATCTGGAGTACTTCTCCTGTCCTATTCGGTGTCCTGTGTGAATCTAAGTGTGCGTTCTCTAATTCTCTCCTTCTCTCTTTCTTTCTCTCTCTCGGAGGACCTGAGCCCTAGGACCATGCCCCAGGACTACCTGACATGATGACTCCTTGCTGTCCCCAGTCCACCTGGTCGTGCTGCTGCTCCAGTTTCAACTGTTCTGCCTTATTATTATTCGACCATGCTGGTCATTTATGAACATTTGAACATCTTGGCCATGTTCTGTTATAATCTCCACCCGGCACAGCCAGAAGAGGACTGGCCACCCCACATAGCCTGGTTCCTCTCTAGGTTTCTTCCTAGGTTTTGGCCTTTCTAGGGAGTTTTTCCTAGCCACCGTGCTTCTACACCTGCATTGCTTGCTGTTTGGGGTTTTAGGCTGGGTTTCTGTACAGCACTTTGAGATATCAGCTGATGTACGAAGGGCTATATAAATACATTTGATTTGATTTGATGTCTCTTGCACTGAGATGCAGACTCAGTGCAAGTATTGGGCGCCACTCTGGAGCCCAATACTTCAGACATTTCAGCTTTTTGTTTTTGTATTAATTTGTAAACATTTTGAAAAACATAATTCCACTTTGACGTTATGGGGTATTGTGTGTAGGCCAGTGTAAAAAAAACAGATCTCAATTTAATCCAGTTGTATTTACACCACTTATCTTGCACACTCGTACACTATGGACTCTATTTTCGGCTGGCAGTAAATTGGTGCAAGTGTCAAACACACCTTAGTTTGCAATTTCATCATGTAAAAACTGGCACACTGGCATACTCCAGCAATTTACAAGTCTAATATGTCAAGGGTTGGAGAGGCTTGAGATTTTGTCCTTGAAAACCTGCGCCAATATGACAATTTCAGTGAACTCAACTAGGGTTATACTGTATATAGCGGAGGGAAGTAGTTTGGGTGTGGGGGTGATGGTGATGGTAACGTAATTGGTTATAGCATTGATTTTTGCCAGCAAAGGCGCACACAGCAACTGTATGTGCATCACACATTTGTTATTACAATATCACAATCAGAAAAAGAGTGAACCGATATTCCACTTTTTTATTTCTATACTTTAGGACAAGGTTTTTGTCTAGCTTCTGTTAAACAGTTGGCCTCATTATGTGCAATGCCCAAAGGTGTCAGTGACTGTAGGAAGCCTGTTTAGGAATATTACGTTTTTAAAAAATGCTTGTTTTTAAATTATAATTCTTTCAGAAACGTATCTTCCACTTTCCTCTGTTGGACCTAACTGTCAAATTGCTGTCTGTGGTGCTGAATCTGCTTGCTATATTTTCCTGTTTGTTGGTTTACCTTTAACGTGGCACAGTGACTACGGGCCATATCAACAGAAATGGTAAGCTATAGCTATATATATATATATATATTTATATTTGGGAGCAGTAACTGTGAGTGGACATTCCCCTTTCTCTTTATATTGGATCTTTTTCCAGCTCCTGTGAAAGTTTGGATGTACATAAAACCCTCCATAGTCTATGTTGTCTTAGTCCTAATAGTGTATGCCCACAGGGAGCAATTATGATGTCTGTTACTGTATTTAGAGATAGCCTATTTAAAACAAGTTGTTTCATTTTATTAGAATTATTCACTGTTTTTTCAAATGTCTTATCAATAGTGAATTTAATCTTGCTTTTTGACAACATTTGGCATGTCCATGGCTCAGACAAAATGCATTTTACAGTAGGCCTAGGACTATATCAGTGTGAATGGTATTTCCATATTGAAGCCATGCAATTACTGTTCAAAAACAAGTTCAACCTATTTAGCAAATATGGGACAGGCCTACATTTTGTTTGTGTAGACTATTTAACAAAACTAGGCTATACAGGACTAACATTTGAATTGGAGTTGAAGACAATGCAAAGACCGTAAATACACAACCACACATTTAGCCATGACACACATTCTGATTGGCCATTTAGAGTCAAGCCTCGACACACCTTGAACTTGTTTATTCATCAAAGGCAAGCCCTTTCACACCACCGCCAGCTACTGCGCCCATATTTCTGGTTGAGAGAATAGCCCAAAAACATCTGACACACCCCAAACCTAAAGAGCTACTGCCAGAGCTTAGATTTACCATTGAGTTAGCTTTGTTAAAATAGAGCCCTATATGTCTGTACATACCAATGAACAAAACAAAGTGCTGGACAACAGTAAGACAAGCTGTCCACTCGCATAGCCATTTACAGAGTGTAGTGCTATCCCAGCTAGCACATTTGGTTTCTTGGAAGTTTTGGGAATGTATGTTTTTGGTTTCACATTGGTTGTGGGAACGAAGCCATGCGTTTCCTGACCAGTAAAACAAAACATTTTTAGAACGTTCTGAGAACAAAAGTGAACATTTCACATGTTCTGAAAACTTTTATATTTTCGGTTGCAGGGAGGTTTTGAAAAAGTTTTACTCTGGTTCCTTTAAAACTTCTGAACTAAACACACCAACAAAACGGAGGTATTTGGACATAAAGATGTACTTTATCGAACAAAATACACATTTATTGTTTAACACTGAGTCCTGGGAGTGCCATCTGATGAAGATCATCAAAGGTTAGTGATTCATTTAATCGCTATTTCTGACTTTTGTGAGCCCTCTCCTTGGCTGGAAAATGGCGCTAGCGTCCCGCTTGTACCAGAGAGGTTAAAGTTTACCTGGGAGTTTTTATTAACGCTCTGACAAAAGAAAATAGATATTTGAAGGTAATTAAATAACATTCTGAGAGCATTCTCTAAATGTTGTGAAGGTTTTGTTATGCTTATTATTGAACACTTTGTTAACAGTCTAAGAAATACATTTTAAGGTTGAAATAATACTTTAATAACACTGCAAGCACCGACATGGAAATGAAATTGATTGGGTGTTAACCATACAGTTTGTGTTTTTGTGACACTTCATCAGTGAAATTTGAACCTATCATCTTCTGTTCTCTGTGCCTGAAAATAATCCATTATGCCACCAGGATGGAGCTAGCACACCATGTTTTTTACACATACTAAGCTGTTCATTTTTGTACATTCACACAGACACCGTTTCAAGGAGTGCAATGTCAAAAACGTATTGTTAAATCATTTAACAGTGCATTTGACCTTGACAATTAGTGAATGACTTTATTAAGCACTCATCAATAAAAACACTGAAAAACATCTACCATGCTTCACCATAAGGATGAGACCAGGTTTCCTCCAGACGTGACTGGTTTCATCAGACCAGAGAATCTGGTTTCTCGTGATCTGAGAGTCTTTAGGTGCCTTTTGGCAAACTCCAAGTGGGCTTCCATGTGCCTTTTACTGAGGAGTGGCTTCCGTCTAGCCACTCTACTATAAAGGCCTGATTGGTGGAGTGCTGCAGAGATGGTTGTCCTCCTGGAAGGTTCTCCCATCTCCAGAGGAATTCTGGAGCTCTGTCAGAGTGACCATTGGTTTCTTGGTCACCTCCCTGACCAAGGCCCTTCTCCCCAATTGCTCAGTTTGGCCACCTGTCAGCTCTAGGCAGAAGAGTCTTGGTGGTTCCAATCTTCTTCCATTTAAGAATGATGGAGGCCACTGTGTTCTTGGGGACCTTCAATGTTGCAGACATTTTGTGGTGCCCTTCCCCAGATCTGTGCCTCGATAATCGACAATTCCTTCGACCTCACGGCTTGGTTTTTGCTCTGACATGCACTGTCAACTGTGGGACCTTATATAGACAGGTGTGTGCCTTTCCAAATCATGTCCAATCAATTGAATTTACCACAGGTGGAGTGCAATCAAGTTGGAAAAACGTATCAAGGATGGTCAATGGAAACAGGATGCACCTGAGCTCAATTTCGAGTCTCATAACAAAGGGTCTGAATACTTATGTAAATAAGTGTTTGCGCCTGTTTCGCTTCGGCAATATGGGGTATTGTGATTGGATTGATTATGAAAAATGTATATTTCAGTCATTTAGAATAAGGCTGTAACGTAACAAAAATGTTTAAAACGTCAAGGGGTCTGAAAACTTCCCGAATGCACTGTATATGAGTGACTGTGTATATTGGTTGGTGATATGGTTTCGGACATGTCCTTACACTTTGAAAAGCGATGATTTTGAGGCGAGTGAAATAAGTAAACAGCAGATATATGTTTAGTGTCGTCGATGTGTGATGCTGTGAAACTTGGGGGGTAGCCCTCAAATTAGCAAGTCCGGTCATGTAATAAATAACTTGGTTGGCACAGGTGAGCACATCAGTATCTACTGACGTACTGACATTCATACGGAAACGACAGAAGCTGCTTGACATAGCTAGCTACCAAGCTAACAAACTCAACAAAAAAATAAACATCCCCTTTTCAGGACCCTGTCTTTCAAAGATAATTCGTAAAAATCCAAATAACTTTACAGATCTTCATTGTAAAAGGTTTAAACACAGTTTTAAAAAATTAATGAACATGCACCAGTGGAATGGTCATTGAGACACTAACAGCTTACAGATGGTATGCAATTAAGGTCACTGTTATGAAAACGTAGGACACTAAAGAGGCCTTTCTGTTGACTCTAAAAAACATCAAAGGAAAGATGCCTTGGCTCCGTGCTCATCTGCATGAAGGTAACTTAAACATGCTGCAAGGAGGCATGAGGACTGCAGATGTGGTCCTCGGGGCAATAAATTGCAATGTCTGTACTGTCAGAAGCCTAAGACAGTACTACAGGGAGACATGACGGACAGCTGACCGTCCTCACAGTGGCAGACCCAGTGTAACAACACCTGCACAGGATCGGTACATCCGAACATTACACCTGCAGGACAGGTACAGGATGGCAATAACAACTACCCGAGTTACACCAGGAACGCACAATCCCTCCATCAGTGCTCAGACTGTCCACAATAGGATGAGAGAGGCTGGACTGAGGGCTTATAGGCCTGTTGTAAGGCAGGTGCTCACCAGACATAACCAGCAACAATGTTGCCTATGGGCACAAACCCACCATCGCTGGACCAGACAGGACTGGCAAAAAGTGCTCTTCACTGATAAGTCGCGGTTTTGTCTCACCAGGGGTGATGGTTGGATTCGTGTATATCGTTGAAGGAATGAGCGTTACAGAGGCCTGTACTCTGGAGCGGGATCGATTTGGAGGTGGAGGATCTGTCATTGTCTGGGGCAGTGTGTCACAGTATCATTGGACTGAGCTTGTTGTCATTGCAGGCAATCTCAACAATGTGCGTTACAGGGAAGACATCCTCCTCCCTCATGTGGTACCCTCCCTGCAGGCTCATCCTGACATGACTCTCCAGCATGACAATGCCACCAGCCATACTGCTCGTTCTGTGCATGATTTCCAGCAAGACAGGAATGTCAGTGTTCTGCCATGGCCAGAGAAGAGCCCATGTCTGGGACCTGTTGGATCGGAGTGTGAGGGCTAGGGCCATTCCCCCCAGAAATGTCCGGGAACTTGCAGGTGGAAGAGTGTGATAACATCTCACAGCAAGAACTGGCAAATCTGGTGCAGTCCATGAGGAGGAGATGCACTGCAGTACTTAATGCAGATGGTGGCCACATCAGATACTGACTGTTGCTTTAGATTTTGACCCCCCCCTTTGTTCAGTGACACATTATTCCATTTCTGTTAGTCACGTGTCTGTGGAACTTGTTCAGATATGTCTCAGTTGTTGAATCTTGTTTGTTTGTTGAAAATAAACGCAGTTGACAGAGAGAGGACATTTCCTTTTTTGCTGAGTTTAGTTAATCATGCCAGAAAAGTTGTACAATGAGTTGGATATTTGATGAATTGGAATATTTGAATGGGATGTGATGATGAGTTGAATATAACGAGTTGGATATTTGTATACATAGCCAGCGAACAAGTAGCTTTTTTTTGTCCTGTTTCTACCAATGCAATTTATTTGGAAACTGTTTTATCTTCGTAACTAAATTGCAAATAATAAGTCTGCTAGGCAAGAAAGTTGATTGGAGAAGAGAGAGAGCGAGTGTGTGTGTGTGTGTGTGTGTGTGTGTGTGTGTGTGTGTGTGTGTGTGTGTGTGTGTGTGTGTGTGTGTGTGTGTGTGTGTGTGTGTGTGTGTGTGTGTGTGTGTGTGTGTGTGTGTGTGGGGCATGGGGCATGGGAAGTGCGTAACTGTATCACACTATTTATTTTGGAAACCCCTTATTAGGAAGAGAGTAATGTGTATGGTTGAGAAAAACAAAGGGAGGAGGGAAAAGAGAGAGACAGTGTGACAGGGAGAGAGATTATGTTCCTGACTACAATTGTATCCTATTTGCTGCTCTTCTCCTCTCCCTCTTTAACTCTATTCCTATAGGTCAGTGGTAGTGAAGGAATTTTTGTGGAGAGTCAGGGCTCAGCAGCAAAAGGCAGGGAGGAAGAGGAGTTAGAGATGATTGGAAGGATAGAGATGTGGAGTGAGAGGATAGTGGAGGGTAGAGAGGAAAAGGAGAGTGAATGGGAGGGAGTGGAGAGTGGAGGGAGTAGGAGGCAGAGGAGGAGGAATAGAGAGGGGAAGAGGGAGAGTACACTCAAGAAAGGAGGCTGGCTACATTTCCATGGAGTGTGTCTGCCACAGGTCCCACCATTCACTATACCACACAGCCTGGGCCTAAAGTGACAGTGGCAAGGGTTTTTGGATATATGTAGAAAAAGCGTCAAACTTTAAAAAACCCAGAAATACCTTATTTACATAGGTATTCAGAGCCTTTGCTGTGAGACGAAATTGAGCTCAGGTGCATCCTGTTTCAATTGATCATCCTTGAGATGTTTCTACAACTTGATTGGTAAGTCCACCTGTGGTAGGAATTTATATGGTTGACCATCTTGTCTAACTGTAATGTATATGCCGGGACCCAGAAAGCAGGTGCAGAAGGTCAATTTAATACTGAAGAGATACAAAATAACAAATATGGGAAGCATACTGAACGTTAGAGAAAACCAATAAAAAGTCCAGGTGTGCGTAATAATGGGTTGCCAGGACTAATGGTTGGTAAACCAGCACTCGACGTCGAGCACCGGAGCGGTGGAGCGGGAGTAGACGTGACACCAACTGCGGAGCTATTACAATGTTGGACGCACAGGCAGAAAATGGTGGAAGTATGTGTTTTGGGGCATGCTCAACATTGACATCATAAATGCTTTCATTGTGTGGGGGGACAAGGCCCTTTCCCAGAAACCACAGGCTCTGGTCCCTGTAGGCATTCAAAATGAAGCTTGTGCATTCACTTGGTGATTGACTACAGTGGCAGGAAGAGAGTGCCACCAGGACATGTGGACTTATTTGTAACTCTATTTGAAAGCAGGTGCAGTTTGAAGGATGCAAGAAAGTGTGTGTGGTGTGCATCCGGAGTGGACGCAGGGCAAGAGTGGGAGATGTGTAGAAATCTCCTTTGTGTGTTCTACGTGTTCTGAGCAACTTTGCAGGATGGGGCCATACATCCAGAAGTTCCATGACATGTGGTAGGCTAAATGCAAACACTAAAGTGACAGTGTTGTCACGCCCTGATCTGTTTCACCTGTTCTTGTTATTGTCTCCACCTCCTCCAGGTGTCGCTTATTTCCCCCAGTGTATTTATCCCAGTGTTTCCTGTCTCGCTGTGCCAGTTCGTCTTGTATGTTTTCAAGTCAACCAGCGTGTTTTCCTGTCCTCCTGTTTTCTATTATTTCTCCCGGTTTTGACCCTTGCTTGTTTATTCTGGACTCCGTACCCGCCTGTCTGACCCTTCTGCCTGCCCTGACATCGAGCTTGTCTGCCAATCTTTACCTCTTGGACTCAGAATCTGGTTTTGACCTTTTGCCTGTCCACGACCATTCTATTGTCTACTCCTTTTGGATTATAAACAAACTATAAAGACTCTAACCAGCTGCCTCCTGTGTCTGCATCTGGGTCTCGCCTTGTGCCCTTATAGTATGAACTGGCCATGAGAGACCCAGCAGACTTGGACAAGCTCCACCACATTGTCTCCCTGCAGGGAGACACCATTGCGAGACATGAGAAGCTGGTACAGGGCCTTTTGGAAGGGCTCAGGTTCTTGATGGAATGCCATGACCATGGGTTAAAGGCTATTATGGAGCAAATCAGGGAGTTAGCTCAGAGGCTACCTGTCACCTCTGACAAACCCCACTCAACCAGTTAATTTTTCCCTTATCTGTGTTGAGTTTGTACAGACTATCCCGGCTCCCCGAGAACCCCGCTTACCTCCTCCGGAGCGATATTCGTGGAATCCTTTTACCTGCCGGGGTTTTCTTTCTCAGTGCTCGCTTATTTTTGAGCTAAAGCCATCTTTGTTTCCTTCAGACAGCTCGAAGATGGCGTATATTATTACGCTAATGTCGGGAAGTGCCCTCCTGGGCTACAGCAGTTTGGGAGCAACACTCTGCCATTTGTGGTCATCTGGAGGAATTCATGGCAGAAGTGAGAAGGGTATCTGAGTTTCCGGTTTCCGAGAGAAACCTTCAAAACTCCCATAGTGTTGCAGACTACCCTGTTGATTTTCGCCCGTTTGCCGCCGAGAGTGTCTGGAATCTGGAGTCTCTTTTCTATACATTTTTGCACAGATTATCTAAGGAGGTAAAGGATGAGCTAGCTGCTCGGGAATTCCCGATGGATCTCGACTCCCTTATCGCCCTTCCCATTCAAATTGATGGATGCCTAAGGGAACGCAAGAGTGAGAGGAGATCTGGTCTTTGGCACACTTGTGCTCCCGCTATGGTGCGTTCACCTCCAATGGAATCCGAAGTTTCCAAAGGCAGCACTTCAGAGAGGATTCGAAGCCACCCGAGCCCTCTACGACGGGTGAGGAATCTACGAGGGGTAGGTTGGATACTCCTGAGCCTGTGTAGTTGGGAAGAGCTAGGTTTTCAGTTGGGGAACGCTCAGGAAGGCTGAATAATAACTGTTGTATGTACTATGGAGGGGCAGGACATTTTATAGCTACCTGCCCTATTTGGAAACCCTTGTATCTAGTGGGTACCTGTACTATGGTGAGTCAGACTGGGAGTTCCCTAATTCCCATCCCCCGCACACCCCTTTTTGCTCTTGTGCTGTGGAGAGACCAATCTAAGTTTCTCCGAGTGCTCATTGACTCTGGGGCTAATGAATGTCTTATGGATGCCACGATAGTTTCATAGCTTGGTATTCCCACTCAGCCTCTCTCTGTGCCCATGGATGCTAAGGCACTGGACGGCCACTCTGTAGGGGAAGTCACCCATGGTACTGTGCCCGTTCAATTACGAGTTTCTGGTAACCACAGTGAGACAATACAGTTCCTCCTCATTGCATCTCCCCATGTTCCGGTTGTTTTGGGATTTTCCTGGCTTCAAAAGCGCAATCTGAAGATTGATTGGACCACAAGCTCCATCCTGGGTTGGAGCCCATGTTGCCATCCCACTGCCTTCAAGCAGCACAGCCTTCCTCAAGTCTTCTTCCTCTGGATGTAAGCAAGACTGTGGATGTCTCCTCTGTGTTTGAACCTCTCCAGGGGGCTGGACTCCCCAACGCCCCCTCTGTTTTCCAGGCTTTGGTCAATGATGTGCTTCAGGACATGCTAAACTGGTTTGTGTTCATGTACCTTGATGTCATCCTGTTTTTTTACCGATATGCACATCTTCTTTATGTCAGACTGGTCCTTCAGCGCCTCCTGGAGAACCAACTGTTCGTGAAAGCCGAGAAGTGAGTTCCACCGCTCTACAATGTCATTGCTGAGGGCAATGTTCAGATGGATCCTGGAAAGATGAAAGCAGCGGTGGATTGGCCTCAACCAGCGTGCAGTTACAACAGTTTCTTGGGTTTGGAAACTTCTACCGCCATTTCATTCGGGACTACAGCACCCTGATGGCCCCCCTCTTGGCACTCACCTCTCCCAAGGTACCATTCAAATGGTCTCCAGCTGTCGACAAAGCCTTTGTGGACCTGAAGTATCGGTTCACAACAGCACCCATCCTCATCTTTCCGGACCCTTCGCGTCAATTTGTGGTGGAAGTGGAAGCTTTGGATGTTGGAGTGGGGGCCATCCTGTCCCAGCGATCTGCCCAGGACCAGCTTCATCCCTGTGTCTTCTTGTCCCATCTTCTCAATCTTGCTGAAAGGAACTACGATTTTGGCATCCGAGAACTCCTGGCAGTGAAGATAGCGTTGGAAGAGTAGAGGCACTGGCTGAAAGGAGCAGAACAGCCATTCCTGGTCTGGACCGACCATAAATCTGTTCACCAGATTTAACTTCACCATCTCCTACTGCCCAGGGTCAAAGAATGTGAAGCCTGACGCCCTCGATCTCTGAAAGCGTTCTCCCTACCTCATGCCTTGCTGCCACAGTGGATTGGGGTATTGAGAGGCACAACGCTCCCAGCCTGGACCTGAAGGGGGCCCGGCTAACTGGGTGTTTGTCCCTAATCAAGTCAGGTCCCAGGTCCTGGAATGGGTTCATTCTTCCAGGCAGACCTGTCATACAGGGTCCCGTCTTACACTAGCCTTCCTACGACAATGTTTCTGGTGGCCCACAATGGTCCCTGACGTCTCTGCCTTTGTCGCCGCATGCACAGCGTGTGCTCAGAACAAGACTCTGCAAGCTCCTGCTGGTCTCCATCGGCCCCTCATGGTCCCTGGTCTCATATATCTCTGGACTTTGTCACTGGGGCTCTCTCAATCTGATGGCAACACTGTCATTCTGATGGTGGTCGATCGATTCTCCAAGGCCGCCCATTTCATCACTCTCCCCAAACTACCTTCTGCCAAGGAGACGGCCCAGCTTATGGTTCAGCATGTCTTCCAGATCTATGAACTCCCGGTAGACATGGTCTCCGATCGGGGTCCTCAGTTCTCGTCTCAGTTCTGGAAGGCATTCTGCACCCTTTATTGGGTCGTCGGCCAGTCTGTCATCCGGATTCCATCCCCAAACAGTTGGAGCGAGCCAACCAAGACCTGGAGACCACCTTAAGGTGCCTGGTCTCAACCAACCACACTACCTGGGTCAGTCAACTGGTCTGGGTGGAGTATGCCCGGAATGCCCTTCCTAGGTCTGCCACGGGACTCTCGCCTTTCGGGTGCTCCATGGGGTATCAACCTCCATTCTTCCCGGAACATGAGCAGGAGGTCAGCGTACCCTCGGCCCAAAACAAATTGAGATGGTTTGGGATGAGTCGGACTGGAGAGTAAAGGAAAAGCAGCCAACTAGTGTTCAGCATATGTGGGAACTCCTTCAAAACTGTTGGAAAAGCATTCCAGGTGAAGCTGGTCGAGAGAATGCCAAAAGTGTACAAAGTTGTCATCAAGGCAAAGGGTGGCTATTTGAAGAATCTCAATATAAAATAGATAAAACACTTTTTTGGCCACAACATGATTCCATATGTGTTATTTTTGATGTCTTCACTATTATTCTACAATTTAGAAAGTAGTAAAATAAAGAAAACCCCTTGAATGAGTAGGTCTTCTAAAAATGTTGACCGTAGTGTATGAAATTGCAGCAAAAGAAGCAAACTGTTATGGAAGAGACAAAAACATTCACACAGAAGAGAAAAGGTAGGTTTTCCATGCAATTTTTTTTTGCTTTTTAGTTACAGATTGTGCTAGGTAGCCTGGCTTTGCTAGCCAACTGCCTATGCTAAATTGTCCAACATAATATCAAAAAATCACTGGCTGACATTTTTGGTAGGTCTACAAGCTAGGCTAGCTAGCTAGCTTAGTTAACATCTACAGAATAGACCTTCCATGCCTTGGCAGTTAACATTAGCTAGCCAGTTACCAAAAGCTGCTAAATAGCAAGCTAGCTGGAATCAGTGGTCTTATCTTCCCTGAACCTTGTTCCCAGGATATCCATATCCATATCCAGACAGATCCAGCTGGCTAGCTACTTGTGTCAATACACCTATGAGTAATTCCTTTTCAATGTAAACACGAGCTAGCTTATTAGTGTTAGCAAGCACCATTATCAGTATAACCCTAGCTGGATAACACAACAACTAGGTAGCTAGGCCCATCTATAAGCCTTAACCCTAAATTATAGAAATCATGATAATGATGATTGCAGAGATATTGGAGGAAGGTTTCTATACCATCTCCGATGATAGATAGCTAGTAGGCGAATTTGAAAGTGACTTTGTTAAATTGTCATACATTCTTCTTCTCTATCTTAGACTCCGGGATTGGAAATTGCTTACAAGAAAGAGACAGATGAAGACACAAGCTAGGTTTCCATCCAATGGCCAACAGATTTTCATGGAAATATTCTCAAATCTGCATGAAGAAAATATGTGCATTTTCCCAACAGTGGTCTGTTTCCAGCAAACAACTTGTTGCAGATAAAAATCTGTGTGCTGGGTTTTGGCCCATGCGCTCTAGATAACAGCTCCCAGTCACAGTGTTGGTAGACCATGCGGGTAGGCTAGTCTACATGACGAGATTATAATGGATAAGAGCGAGAATATGAATATTTTGTCAAATGTGCGTCAAGCATCGATCATCATGTCACCAGACTTAGACACTCAACATTTATTGGAAAGGAGCATCAAGATCAACGGGCACGGGGAATTTTATCATAACTCGTTTAATCTGTAGCCTCATAAACTGCATGGTTTCCAGAGTTCCAGTAGGAGGACCACACACCATTTCGTTGTGTGACTCGAAGTTTACTTCAATAGAATGGTTATTATATAAATATTTCTGTATAAAGGCATTTACACTGCCATTTCTCACATAATTAATTTCAGACACAAAAATACCCCACCATGTCACCAACAGTTGATCTATCGGCATTTATAAAATTGTCCCAAAACTTTCTGTTTCCATCACAGCTGTTGTGACTTTTTTTATATGGTATGATAGTATGGTATTGTTACAGACGTTGTCAATTTCCTTCGTTACTTGTAATGTTAAAAAGGAGAGGAAAGACAAGCCTTTTTTCTCTTAATTTGCTAGCTAGCTAGGCAAATAACTATATTGTAGGCTTAGCTACAGATTAAATATATGTGTTGTTACTGAGTAGGCCTATATACTTGTGTATTCTAATTAATCAAATTATAAATCCAACAATAGCAATTCTTATTTTGGAAGAATTTTTACATATTGCAATAAAGTTGACAATAGCAGAAGCACAAATGTAGTATGTTTTCCCTATGGTAATGAGTATTAAACAGCTGGAAGCAGGCATTTCTCCAATAGAGCTCAGTTTTTATGGAATGATCTGCCTATCCATGTCAGAGACGTAGACTCAGTCTCGACCTTTAAGACTTTACTGAAGACTCATCTTTTCAGTAGGTCCTATGATTGAGTGTAGTCTGGCCAAGGGGTGCGAAGGTGAACAGTAAGGCACTGGAGCGACGAACTACCCTTGCTGTCTCTGCATGGTCGGCTCCCCTCTCTCCAGTAGGATTCTCTGCCTCTGACCCTATTACGTAGGCTGATTCACTGGCTTACAAGCGCTCTTCCATGCTGTCCCTAGGATGGTTGCAGCACTTGAGTGGGTTGAGTCACAGACTTGATCTTCCTGACCGGTTTTGTGCAACCTCGGGCTCGTGCAGTGGAGGAGATCTTTGTGGGCTATACTCATCCTTGTTTCAGAGTAGTAAGTTGGTGGTCTGTTGATATCCCTCTAGTCATGTGGAGCCTGTGCTTTGACAAAGTGGGTGGGGTTATATCCTGCCTGGTTGGCCCTGAGCGGAGGTGTCGTCATACAGGGCCACAGTGTCCCCTGACCAACCCCTCTTAGTATCTATGCTGCAAAAGTCTATGGGGGGTTAGAGTCACTCGGTGTCACGAACCGTCTCGAAGCCCGTAACAAAAAGGAAGACAACGTGGAGATAAGGAATAACAAAAATATATTTATTAACTGAGGTAACCTATATACAAATAAACAATGGTGTGTGTAGTCAGTAATCAGTAGTGTAAGTGAGTGGTTGCGTGTATAGATGTGATAATGAGTGTTGAAAGATGCAAAAGTAAGGCCCCCCCATAAAACCGTGGACGAACAAGGACCCCCGAACACCACTCCAATCACACAAACAACAATATACTGCCCTGGATCCTAGTAGAAGACCCAGCCTGCATCCCAAATGACCTAACAATTGGCAGCAGAGCCAGAACCTGTACACCTGGACCAAAGTGAGAAGGCTCAGCTCGCCGATCAAATATGCCCTTCATCCTCCCCTGTGAAGATGAGAGTTTCTCTTTAGCCATTTCACCAGAAGGGGTACAGGCGTCGCCGGAAATCACACACATAAAATAACAGGGACTGAGGTGGCTCGGAAGACTTCCAGTCATCCTGGAGTACTGCTAGAAGTCCACACACCCTATGTCCAAACACAAGGTCATTTGGACTGAAACCCGTGCTCTCCTGTGAAACCTCCCAAGAGGCTAACAGTAACCAAGGCAACCCCTCCTCCCAATCCCTATTAATCTCCGTACAATAAGCTCTCAACAAAGACTTAAGTGTTTGATGGAAACATTCCAGCACTCCTTGACTCTGCACGTCATAGGCACTAGCCAAATTGTGTTTAATATGGAGCTGTTTGAGAACCTGACCAAACAGATTAGAGGTGAAATTAGATCCTTGGTCATTCTGAATGACCTTGGGGACTCCAAACAGTGAGATAAACAAAGCTTTTAGCACAGACTTAGTCGTGATAGACCGGAGAGGATAGGCAGCAGGAAACCTAGTGGTCTGACAGGTCTCACATTGAACTACCATTATTATTGAACTACCAATAACTCCACCCTAGTCTTCATGGAGTTTCGCGGTGGGTAATTACGCACTATAGCCCGCTGGCAAGGAAAAAAGTACATGCAGATTCCCCCCATGCTAGTGATATGCCCCCGGACACCACACAAAAATAACTAACAAAATAACCGTGCCAAAAGTGGAACACGTCGCCTAAGCCTAACAGGGAAAAAGAAAGGCTATAGTTCCAGGTAGGAAATGGTACTACCCTACCCAAATCTCCCATTGAGCTAAACAGCAGATTGTATTCACCTCAGACCGATGTCCCAACAGTGAGTAGAGCAAGAGTTTCCAGCCTGGGCAGGGGCCTGGAAACTAACCAATGTACCCTCTCCAACACAACCAACTTTCCACCGCAGTGGCAAGTTCACCAAATGAATAAAGGAAACCAACACTGGGCACAAAACATTACAACTAAAAAAAAACGAACAAAAGATGCAGACAAAGCACCAACAGAGTTTATCGAACAATAACTCCATGTTTTCCCCTAAACAAAATAATCATACCAGTTAGCCTAACGACACTAGTATTAGTCCTTCATCATGCAACAATGTGCTATACGCTAAAATGTCTAGGAACCAACCTTATGATCCCGGATGACTCGCACCACAACACGAGAAACACACCTTCAAAGTCACAGATGAGCCCCCACTTGTTACGAACCGGCTCGAAGCCAAAAAGGGAGACAACGTGGAGATAAGGAATAACAAAAATAGATGTATTAACTGAGGTAACCTATATACATATAAATAATGGTGTGTGCAATCAGTAATCAGTAGTGTAAGTGAGTGGTTGGCGTGTATACCTGTACATGTGATAATGAGGAATGTCGAAAGATGCCAAAGCAAGTCACAAGAATGCCAAAACCAAATTCAAACAGTGTTTCATGCAGAAACAGAGAGAGTCTCCTCAATGAATGGGTAAAAGGTGTATTTATCCCGGGACCCAGGTGTGTGTCCCATTTTGCTGACGAGCCTCCCGGCTCCACCAACCGAACTCCTATTAAGGAAAACAAGAACAAAGAGAAAGAATTTGGCAGACAGAGTAGGAGGTTCATCACAGTCTGTTATATCTGGTGTAATTCTCCTGTCTTATCTGGTGTCCTGTGGGTGGGGTTATATCCTGCCTGTTTGGCCCTGTCCGGATGTATCGTCAAATGGTGCCACAGTGTCCCCCGACCAACCCCTGTCTCAGTCTCCAGTATCTATGCTGCAATAGTCTATGTGCCTGAGGGCTAGTCAGTCTGTTATATCTGGTGTAATTCTCCTGTCTTATCTGTTGTCCTGTGTGAATTTAAGTATGCTCCCTCTAATTCTCTTTCTCTCCCTCCCAGACGACGTGAGCCCTAGGATCATGCCTCAGGACTACCTGACCTGATGGCAGTTCCCAGTCCACCTGGTCATGCTGCTGTTCTGGTTTCAACTTTTCTGCCTGTGGCTAGGGAACTCTGACCTGGTCACCGGACGTGCTACCTTGTCGGCTGTTTTCGACTCTCTCTCTGTCTACAGCACCTGTTGTATCGACCTCTGAATGCTCGGCTATGAAAAGCCATCTGACATTTACTCCTCAGGTACTGACCTGTTGCACCCTCTAAAACCACTGTGATTGTTGTTTGACCTTGCTGGCCATCTACGTTTTAACATCTTGAAGAACAATCTGGCCTTAAATGGCTCATAATCTACCCCGGCAGATCCAGAAGAGGGCTGGCCACCCCTCAGAGCCTGATTCCTCTCTAGGTATGATTGATTGATTTGATTGATAGTAAGTACTTATATGGTAATTGCTCATAGGTAACTATGTAGGTAACGTACTATGTAGGTCCACAATAATTGCAAGTAAGTGCCCTCAGGTTACACTACATTTAAACTAGAGAAGTCCTGTGTAACACCTGGTAATTACATTGTATTCTGGGGTGTACTAATGTGTTTATCATCCCACTTGGACGGCAAGGAGGTTCAGGTTGTCATAATGGGTAACATACACATTAATTAAAGTAAAAAAATCGATATCATCTGGGATGACACCCGTATGGTAGACCCCAGTCAGTGAGGTTGATCTATATCTGATCTGTTTCTGTGAACTCAACCAAGTCAACCCAGATTATATACTTCTGGGGGGCAACTTCTAACCACAACATTGAGTAAAGATTTTGAAGAGTACCCATTCACTGGTAAGTACGTATGGCCTATTGAGCCTTCAACCTTATTCATCTTGGACACCCAGCGCATCTGTCCGTGAAAGAAGAAACAGCTCAGCTGAGAAGAAACTTAACACTAAATTGGTGAATTTAGTGGAAACTTGCCCATTTGTAACAAGCCTGGCAACAAACAAACTTGTTACACCTCTTTAATAACAGACTGCAATTATCACCAGTTACATGTTGTTATTATAAGTTATTACAATTAACTACAATACTTCTTACAGTGTACTTAGACATGTAATTACACTGCAATAAGGACCCCTTAAAGTGTTACCCAAATTCATTATATTAAGCAACGCATACAGCACGATTTTCTTGTTCTTGATTTATTTACGGATAGCCATTGGCACACTACAATACTAAGGCATCATTTACTAATAATAGTAATAATAATTGATTGCATTTTTATAACTCCTTTCCACCTATAGAAGGTGCTCACTTTCCATAGTAAGGGAGAAACTCACCTCTTCCACCACCAATGTGTAGCACCCACTTAAACACTAGAACGCTCACAACAAATCAGCTATCATGGTGGAGCGTTTATCTTAGTCCGCCAGATCAGAGGCAGTTAGGGATGACCACGTTTTCTCATGATAACTGCGTAAATTGGACCATTTTCCTGTATTGCTAAGCATTCGAAATGTAACAAGTACTTTTGGGTGTCAGGGAAAATGTAGTGGATTACACACTCCTTATGTCTCACTTTCACACACACACTCTTCCTCTTTCACACACACACACGCACACGCACACAAACACACCCTCTTTCACACACGCACACAAACACACACACACTCCCTCTTTCGCACACACACACAGAATCCCCTCTTTCACACACACACACTCCTACTATTTGTCCTTTTTTCTTCCCAATGTGCACCTGCTCCCACTCACGTTTATAGCTTCAGCTTTTCGGCATCCCTGGGGAAACACTTTTCACAGAACTCCGTGTTTTCACTGGATTAAATAAGTCCCCTGCCGATTACTGTTTTTTCTGATTGCTTAGGCACTATCTTTGAAACTATAGGCTATTTTTGCAAAACTCTACACACTAACCACAAAACCTTACACCAAACCAGCAAAATATTATACATCTCTTGCGAAAGCAAACAATTCTTGCAAAACTCTTTTAAACAATTTTAAACAATTGTGTTTTTGTGTCAATACAGTAAACACAAACCATCATTTGAATGAGCTCATGAAGCACCAACTATGCACTGAGAGTATAAATGAAAAACACTTGTGGCTTTTTTCTTTATAGCAGTTTGCAATAAAGTTTTGTCATACATGTAGTAGACACACATACACACAGGTATCCAAATGTGTAAAGTATCGATGTGTATTCCAAACATAACACACTATCAATACAAATAAGGGGGTAAAGTTTTTATTTTTTTCTCAAAATGTTCTAACACTCCTCAAACAACAAAAGCGCAGTAGAAGAAAACAAAAATATTTGTGCTAGAAAAATTAAAACAGATAAAAATGAGGCTACATCTCGCCTTTTTTTATGGGTCAAGCCAGACGACTTCATCCACATCACATGCGATGTTGTCTTGAGCTAGGCAGCGTGGAAAGTATCGCCTGGGGTGCCGTATCCAGGCCTGGCATGGCCCCTGATTGATGTCTCCACAAGCCTCCAACCACCGCCTGATGACGGGGTATGTGTTGGTGGGGCTGGCAATCATACACTTTCCAACGCCACGCAGAGAAGAATTCTTCGATAGGATTCAAGAACAGAGTATGGGGGGAGATTGAGTGTCGATGAAAAGTGGGTGACCTGTGAACCAATTGCAGACCACAGCAGAACGGTGGAAACTAGCATTGTCCTAGATGATAACATACCTGGGCTGCTCTGGCCCTTGGTCATTAGGGATTAGTCTGTTGTGGAGGGTGTCCAGAAATGTGATAATGTGTGCAGTGTTGTATGGGCCTAGGTGTCTGATGATATATCTGCCGCGGCCCCTTGTTTTTGCAAGGTTGAAACCTGCCTCGTCCACATATATTAGCTCATGATGCACTGCATCTCCAAGCTCCATGACTCTCTGAAAGTGACAAAACAATGTAGTACAGTAGTAAAAGACAGGAATCTGTCAATATGATGTAGCACCATACACTTCCAGATCCAGTACCAATGATATGATAGTATAGCTTACCTGCACATATTCATATCTCAGTTGTTTTACACGGTCTGAGTTTCTTTCGAAAGTGATTCAGTACTGCTGCTTCATCCTAATTCTATTGCGTTTCAGTAGACGAGACAGTGCAGAGAGACTCACTCCGTTGACGTTTTGGAATATGGTGTTATCTACCATTATGTGGTCCTGCAGTTCTCTGAGTCTGATGCAGTTATTTGCAATGATCATATTTACAATGCGGGTCTCCTGCTCTGGGGTGAACAGTCGACGTCTTCCACCAGATACTGGTTTTCATGCAGTTCTGTAAAAACATTTAAATGGTTCTAGTGATAGATCCTTCTCATTATGAAAGTACAGTACATATTACTGTACCAGTAAGACTACAGCACTTACTGTTACTTACCGGTTCTCATTTCAAAATATCCGGATGATACCTGCAACAGTATAGCTGCTCAGATATGGTTGAACCTGTTGCCCAGCCTCCCTCATGCTCATCCCATGACTGACAACATGGTCAACCAATCAATCTCTCTGATTTCATCAGTTATTGTGTTCCTGACTCCTCTTCCTCTTCCACGTCCTCTCCTTCTCCCCGTTCTACTTCACCTCCTCGTCCTCCTCCTCCCCGTCCTCCTCTAGTTCTCACCCCTCTTACTCTCTGTCCAATATTGGCCTCCATTGTTGTCCAAACCAAATGTTTACCTGTGGCCTATTTATAGTGCTCAAGCTCTGATTTGTAAGTGAACTCATTATCTAAAAGTGTTTTCACGTGTCAATGTGGAAAGGCAATTGGCGAAATAGTGTAGCAATGCAGAGACCAATCTTTACAGTATTGATAGAAGTGTGTTATTAAAACCTTTTGTGACTAGGGGGCAGTATTTTCATTTTTGGAAAAATACCGTGAGGATTGATTATAAACAACGTTTGCCATGTTTCTGTCGATATTATGGAGCTAATTTGGAATATTTTCAGGCGTTTTCGTGACTGCTATTTCCGGGCGATTTCTCAGCCAAAAGTGAAGAACAAACGGAGCTATTTCGCCTACAAAAATAATATTTTTGGAAAAAAGGAACATTGGCTATCTAACTGGGAGTCTCTTGAGTGAAAACATCCGAAGCTCATCAAAGGTAAACGATTTAAATAGATTGCTTTTCTGATTTCCGTGACCAAGTTACCTGCTGCTAGCTGGACAAAATGCTATGCTAGGCTATCGATAAACTTACACAAATGCTTGTCTAGCTTCGGCTGTAAAGCATATTTTGAAAATCTAAGCTGTGTCTCAATATATTTCACTTGTGATTTTCATTAATGGGAATATTTTCTGGGAATATTTATGTCCGTTGCGTTATGCTAATTAGTGTCAGTCGATGATTACGCTCCCTCATGCGGGATGGGGAGTTACTATTGCAACTGTGTGTAAAGCAGTGAGTTGTGTTCACAGTTTTGCAAAACGTGCGTTATAAAATTACAAACGGAGTGTAAAGCAGAGAACATGCATTCAGTTTTGCACACTTGGTCAATGCATTGGCTACAAGTGTTAATGGTTTCAGAGATAGTGCTTCAAGAATCACTGTTAGTGTTTAAGCATTCAGAAAAAAATGCAATTAAAGCTACCAGGAAAATGGTTGCCATAGATAGATAGCACACTGCTGGTAAGACAACATACTGCAGCACATGGTTCCATCATGGTTCACAAAACCAGAAATATACAACTGACCACAGCACCTGAAATAAATACAGTAAGCAACTGACCACAGCACCGGAAATAAATACACTAAGCAACTGAACACAGAACCGGAAATAAATCCACGAAGCAACTGACCACAGCACCAAAATAGATACAGGAAGCAACTGACCACAGCACCGGAAATAAATACACTAAGCAACTGACCACAGCACCAGAAATAAATACACTAAGCAACTGAACACAGAACCGGAAATAAATCCACGAAGCAACTGACCACAGCACCGAAATAGATACAGGAAGCAACTGACTACAGCACCGGAAATAAATACACAAAGCAACTGACCACAGCACCGGAAATAAATACAGGAAGCAACTGACCACAGCACCGGAAATAAATACAGGAAACAACTGACCACAGCACCGGAAATAAATACAGGAAACAACTGACCAAAGCACTGGCAATAAATGAGTGAAAATTAGACCCAAAATAAATTATTGGGCTCAGACCACAGGAGGGGAACTAGATGACTGACCATCAAGTGAGGAGCGGGCTTAATGCAGAGGACTTGACAGCCGTGGGCCGTGCATGCACTCCCTGACTGTGCTCAGCAACTCAGTGGCTCTACTGTGCGTACAGCATCAGTCACAACTCCTAGTCCAAGCTAGCTGTCCCTGAAGATATGGGTCAGCCACTCCTAAAGGTTGGAGTCTGTCACTACAGAGGAGCCAGGTCAGCTGTTTGAAGAGATTACTAGAGTCTGTAGAGTGTCACTGACAAAGGCCTGTAGCTGATACAAGTGGGTAGAGTAGGTAGCTCTTCAGCTGTGACTGTGTTGACTGTGAATCTATTAGAAGGAACTACGAATACATGATATGAGGCTTGGAAAAAGCATAATGAGGAAGGTGCATACGGCCATGAGAGGATGCGAGACTCTGAAGGTAGAACAGATTGCATAATGGACAGTGATGGTAGATGATTTACCTCTACGGGTATAAGGTATGAGTATATGTGAGAATATTATGCCCTGAAAAGCATGTGAGTCAATGAGAGCCTGTGACAGTCAGAACACTATCTCCTGGGCCTGTGTGTGTTATTGCGTACAGTAGTAGACATTGTGCACAGTATGAGCCTCTAATGGCTAGAAGAGTGTGAGGTGGAAGGGAAGAAAATGCTCATCTACGCCGACGATGGAAAAGGCAAACAACGCTAATTCCATTTGGATTTATAGTTATGGCTAATTAGATTACTGCTTAAGTGTCATGTTTGTCAGGTTTAGAGATGTAAATGGGAGCGGTTTAAGTGTATCCTAGGAGGCAGGCGACGGGCAGGCAGGGAAGTGATAAGCGAGCTATCACAGCTAACACAGAGTTCTTGTAGCCTTTATACAGGCTATAGTACTGCACGTTAATCCCTAACGGATAGATGCTAGGCCTCCATGATATACAGCATATAATACTAAACCTTTTGGAGCGTAGAGGGCATAAAAAACATTGTGTAAAAATATTTTATTGACGATATAATGAGATATAAAGCATCCCATTGGTCTGTCCAGCCAAAACGAACATTTTAACCGTCTTGATGAAAATAATTAACCAAATTCAGCAAAAAAAGAAACTCCCCTTGTTTAGGACCCGGTCTTTCAAAGATAATTCGTAAAAAAATACAAATAACTTAACAGATCATTGTAAAGGGTTTAAACACTGTTTCCCATGCTTGTTCAATAAAACATAAACAATTAATGAACATGCACCTGTGGAACGGTCGTTAAGACACTAACAGCTTAAAGAAGGTAGGCAATTAAGGTCACAATTATGAGAACTTAGGACACTAAAGAGGTCTTTCTACTGACTCTGAAAAACGTCAAAGGAAAGATGCCCAGCGTCCGTGCTCATCTGCGTGAACGTGCCTTAGGCATGCTGCAAGGAGACATGAGGACTGCAGATGTGGCTAGGGCAATAAATTTCAATGTCCGTACTGTGAGATGCCTAAGACAGCGCTACAGGGAGACAGGACGGACAGCTGGTCGCAGTGGCAGACCACGTATAACAACACCTGCACAGGATCGGTACATCCAAACCTCACACCTGCAGGACAGGTACAGCATGGCAACAACAACTACCCGAATTACACCAGGAATGCACAATCCCTCCATCAGTGCTCAGACTGTCCGCAATAGGCTGTGAGAGGCTGGACTAAGGGCTTGTAGGCCTGTTGTAAGGCAGGTCCTCACCAGACATCACCGGCAACAACGTTGCCTATGGGCACAAACCCACCATCACTGGACCAGATAAGACTGGCAAAAAGTGTTCTTCACTGACGAATGGCGGTTTTGTCTCACCAGGGGTGATGGTCGGATTCACGTTTATCGCCGAAGGAATGAGCGTTACACCGAGGCCTGTAATCTGGAACCGGATCGATTTGGGGGTGGAGGATCCGTCATGGTCTGGGGCGGTGTGTCACAGCATCATTGGACTGAGCTTGTTGTCATTGCAGGCAATCTCAACACTGTGCATTTCAGGGAAGATATCCTCCTCCCTCATGTGGTACCCTTCCTGCAGGCTCATCCTGACATGAACCTCCAGTATGACAATGCCACCAGTCATACTGCTCGTTCTGTGCGTGATTTCCTGCAAGACAGGAATGTCAGTGTTTTGTCATGGCCAGCGAATAGCTCAGATCTCAATCCCATTGAGCATGTCTGGGACCTGTTGGATTGGAGGGTGAGGGCTACAGCCATTCCCCTGAGAAATGTCCAGAAACATGCAGGTGCATTGGTGGAAGAGTGGGGTAACATCTCACAGCAAGAACTGACAAATCTGGTGCAGTCCATGAGGAGGAGATGCACTGCAGTACTTAATGCAGCTGGTGGCCACACAGGATACTGACTGTCACTTTTTATTTTGACCCTCCCCTTTGTTCAGGGACACATTAGTCCATTTCTGTTAGTCACATGTCT
Source organism: Oncorhynchus kisutch (assembly GCF_002021735.2). Classification (NCBI taxonomy): domain Eukaryota; kingdom Metazoa; phylum Chordata; class Actinopteri; order Salmoniformes; family Salmonidae; genus Oncorhynchus; species Oncorhynchus kisutch. The sequence goes on along the minus strand of NC_034201.2, from coordinate 11,467,575 downwards.
GTGGAACTTGTTGAGTTGTTTAATCTTGTTATGTTCATACAAATATTTACACGTTAGGTTTGCTGAAAATTAACGCAGTTGACAGTGAGAGGACGTTTCTTTTTTGATGTGGAATTTTATCATGTAACAATATTGTAGAAGTCTGCGCCAAAGCCTGCCACCCTATTTTCCAAAGGAGATGTTACTTATTAGGTGCCTAATTTAATTTAATTTTCCCACTATACATCGTTTTTTTGTGATTTTTGTTGTTGTTGTTTATGCATATATGTGTATATATTATTTAATGCATTATAGATGACGGCTGTACCATGTTTGACCATGATTGTTTTTAGTGTCTTAAAACTTAATTTGGGTGACACAAAATTAGGTTGAAAAAAATCTGTACTTCGTATTGTTGTGTCATTTTGGGGTGACACTTAACCTCCTGCTGTGTTTCGGTTGAATTGGACCAATTTACAAGTTTTCTCTCTGAAAAATGTAGTTCATTTATTCTGATTGCCATAAGGTTCCATGACTTTGTCCACACAGGGCATTTGAACACACAAAATACATTTTGATGATTTTCATTACATTTTGGGTGTTTTATTGAACTTTTGTACACCTGTGGTGTTCCTCGTCAAAAATGACCTGTCATTAGAAAGGAATGGGTGAGACTACAATTTGTGAATAAAATTGAGTTCAGGCACATGCCCATTCATCAGATGGACACACTTCCTCTCCCAGACCCCCACATGTACGTGTGGACACACACACACATAAACACGCACACACACACACACACACACACACACACACACACACACACACACACACACACACACACACACACACACACACACACACACACACACACACACACACACACACACACATACACACACACACACACACACCCCTCACTTCCCTTCTTGGCTTTCCCCAATATAATCTTTCCCCTACGGGAACCACACCTGCTGGCATTCTCACAAACAGTAATATCTATAACTTTTCGCGCAGCTCTGGTATATAAAGCTTTTTTGAGGCCTTGTTTACAATTCATTCTGTGGCAGCACAATTACCAAAGATATACAGTATGTGAGGCTCTTGATAATATCTTTGATCATTACACTGGTGAGGAGGAGAGAGGCCAGGAACCTGACAGTGAAGATGTATTCGAGGAGGAAGTGTCAGAAGTTGAAGACAACACAGAATATGATCCAGACCATGAGATGTGGAACAATCCAGTGATGAGGAAGAGGGCCCTGCTGATGTTGTTGTTACATTCCAGTCAAAGAATGGGAATTTGTCCTGGTCTTCATCCCCACCTGAGAGGAGAGATCGGCTGTCGGTTGACAATGTTATCAGGATGATCCCAGGGCCAACGAGATACGCCATATCCCAGGATGATGACATAAAATTCTGCCACTATTGAACAATGTGAAATGGTTTCAAAACAAAAATCCTTCTTAAACTTTGACACAAAGTAGTCTGTGATAAATAGCACAATATGTTTCATCTGAGTATTTGTTACAGTCAAAATAATCCATAGATGATGCTTTTTTTAAACTCAAAAACAAGTTGTATGAGCTCAGGTCAATGAGGCCTACAGGCCATTGTCATGCCTTGACCTTAGATATCTCTGTTTTCCTTATATTTTGGTTAGGTCAGGGCGTGACTAGGGTGGGTAGGCTAGTTTTTGTATTGTCTAGGGTTTTTTGTATGTCTAGGGTTTTTGTAGGTCTAGGTGGCCTGATATGGTTCCCAATCAGAGGCAGCTGTTTATCGTTGTCTCTAATTGGGGATCATATTTAGGTAGCCATTTCCCTTTGGTGTTTGTGGGATCTTGTTCTATGTTTAGTTGCCTGTCTGCCCTACTCGTATAGCGTTTTGTTTGTTTTGGTGAGTTTCGGTTTTATTAAAAACATGTGGAACTCTACTCACGCTGCGCCTTGGTCTCATCTTTATAACGAACGTGACAGCCATAAATAGCAAATAGAAGTTCAAAACTTGTAATGTTCACAAGAACTTAAGTTGAGTAAAAAGATCGAACACAACATTAGGTGATAATATACGTATATTATTATGGATTTATAATCAGCTATGATGGGGTGGGCATTTAGTAAACATTAGAATTAGTAAACATGAAACGAGCACAACTGGAGGGTTTTAAATCCATTTTTATATATTGATTCATGATATTGATTCATTAACGCCATAGTCTGTCCATATTTATGTTAAAAGTGTACTGTTTCACTCTGTTCTTTAAAAACAGTAACGTTACAATGGAGCAGGGCTGGCTGCAAAACCCCATATTTCGGTCACTTTACTTCACAAACAGCAAATGTTGCCTGTTGCAGCCATTGGCCCTGGTATGCTAATGAAATGCAGGACAGAATCTCTTTTACAGATGCCTCAATGTTTTTTGTGTGTGTGACAATATCCTATTGGAGGCTGTAGGATTGGAAATTGAGGGTAACAGCTATTTGTTATACTTAATCAGCTGTGTAAGGCCAAATTTGAATGGAATATTGCTGAATCGGCAAGTACTGTCAAAATTGAAAATGTTTCAGCAACAGCTTTGAGAGGAAAGAGGATCATGTTGCAAAAAAAAATGTATTGTGGTTTTTGTATGGTGATTTTCATATATTTTGATTAGTGCAGCAAGGCATAGAATTCCAATGGCCAATATGCTAACATTAGCTGTTTGCAAGTAAATTGGGAATTGCAGCCAGCCCTCCTTCATACACCATGTATCCAGAACCTATAACAATTAAGCAACACAGACAGCGTTAAACTGTGGGGGAACGGAGTGGAACAGATGGGAGACAGCACATAGTGGGAATAGGATAGACTACAGTTTAAAATCATCATGAAAAAGCAATAAGTCTACATATTGGGGACACCTAACAACATTTCAATGTAGTCCCCCATCAATCTAACAATCCAATGGTATAAGGGATTTATGAGGGATTTATCCCCGTGTGCATTTTCATTGGTGAATATTTCAGTAGTACAATCTAACAACTCTGTGTGGGCCTGGCTATGTGCCTCAGACTGATCCTGATTCTGGGTGATCCCATTGGATGGTCAGAGTCACATGGATATGTGGATGATTATGTGATTGATTCCTGATGTGTCTGGGTCTAGACGATTGGGAGATTGAGGTGGGCGGTAATAGACTGTCACATGAGTATGATATAGCTCTTTCAACACAGTAGAGAGAGGTTGCTTATAGAAATGGGTTGATAAGTGTGTGTTTTTATTCCTCACAGAACCTGCGTGTGTGTGTGTGTGTGTGTGTGTGTGTGTGTGTGTGTGTGTGTGTGTGTGTGTGTGTGTGTGTGTTTTAAATAATGAAGTTGGTTTATGTAGGACATGCAGTGCGGAGTCTTCTCAAGTGTAGTTATCGACTTTACACAAAAAAACTCTGTAATTATGACGCACTTTAAATTTGTCCATTGATTTTAACCCAGCAATTACATCTTTAGTGTATGAAAGTCAATACACAAGACAGTAATACAAATGGCTGGCTACGACTATACACCAGTGATTTTCTATGGGAGTTAAGGCCTTATGAAACACAAAACTTACTTCACTGAAATATATGCTCTGTTAGTATTGATGGACAGTCATGCATAATCAAATATATGGTAATTGAAGGCACGTTTGAATGAATGTGTATCTGGGTGTGGAATGTACTGTAGCTCCTGTATGAATCGTCAAGGGGAAAAAAGAAAACTAAATGTTCACGTGTGCATTACCAGGGCACACATGATGTGTATCAATCAACCATCAAGTTTTTTTTTACAAATCATGTTTAGATGGTGTTAAATGTTGTTGGGAACATGTTCCTGCCTAAAGGAGCATGGATAATGCTTCTGAAAACATAGCATTTGGAACAATAACATCCTAAAATGGAACCTGATCCATTTTGTAAATGTACTTAGTATATTTGTAAGAAAGATGGCTTTTGGACATTCTCATCTTCCAAAGCAAGTAGCACACAGTTCAGGCTTTTAGAAACATTGCTGTGGGGCACATGGTCTATTATATAGAGAGTGGATGTAGCTCTAAGAAACATTGCTATTTGACAGTGTTTAATTGGAGAGTTCGTTTCAAGGCAGCCAGCCCTGCCGCTGGTTTTATTTCTAATTGCCAGCAGCAGAGCGTTTAACGAAGCGAGCGTGCGTGGGTGAAAGAGAGAGAGAGAGCGGCCAGGTTTCCACGGCAACGGCAGATCTACAGCAGCAGTAGCCAAGGCGTAGTTTCATCTTGAGGAAATGGCTACAGGAGCACAGTGTTTTTTCCCTACCGGAGCTGTTGAATCGCAGTACTGACTGTCCCTGCATGCATCAAAGACTTGTCATTGCATCCCCATAACTAGTCATCTAATAATGGTGTTCAAACTCTATCTTCAATCTGAGAAACCTAATGGATAAGGATGAGTAGAGAGAGAGAAATTAATGCAATATGTCTCAGTAAAACCTGGGAGTCCCAAGATTGGAATGACTGTATCTTTCCTCCATATCCTCATTGTTTTTGTCCAACAGTTCCCTGTGCAGTTTCTTCAGCATCCAGAAGGGGTCAGTTTGGTCTGCCTCGACTTGCATTGTGTCAAATGATTTTGTAGCAGGTTTAGCATTTTCGCTAACCCTATCCACCTTAACCTCAGTCTCTTAACCTACAACGGTAATTCTGCAAACCTGCTGCGTAAGTTACCTGTAATAACCTGTTATGAAAAAGTCACTTCGGTAACGAAGTGCAGTAATAGAGTGTTTCCCGTGAGGCTGCATTGTGCTCTTCTGACCATTGCTGTTTAAAATCTCTGACCAGTTTGAATTTACACTTTCCTACTCATGAGTTGGTGTAAACAATTTACACCATAACTTAAGACTAGGTAATAATTGACTTACTAAAAAGTATTGGAACCACTACCTAAAATGCTGCACATGTAATATGGATTCACTTATTAACTAATGTTTTACAGTGCCATCTTCATAGCCCTGGCTTTATTGTATGGTTTTAGGTCTGTCCCTCTATCTGGTTAGCTGACAAAACAGTGAGTGACTTCTCTGAATAGCAATGTAGACACTTCCATGAGTCCTAAAATGAGGTAATATCCTTGACATTGAGCCAGCACATTCCCTCAAGTGAGAGGGTCTCCTTCATATTTGCAGAGTGCAGACACATTAATAATTGATTGATAGACAGTCAGCACTACAGTGTAGTTCTGAAATGCGATGTCTTACCCTCATACATGAGCCACATTGCAGCACGATAGGTCCTAGAGGTGTCAGATAAATCTTTCACCCAAGGCTGAAATGCATTACCTACCATGTCCAAAAAAGCAATAGACACTAGCAGTCAGAGAATGTGCTTTTCGGAGAAAATTTTCTGAAAAATCAAAATATGGCGAACTGCAAGAGCAAAGGGTATGAGTCATCACCTATCGACGCTATAAGAATACTAAACAGTTCCAAGCTACATGTGATGTTTTTTTTGTTATGTACCAGTAGAAACAATTACTCCAATATTCTACCAATAACCACACTCAACACTCAACAAGTCACTGAAACCATTGTTTTTACAGGACTCATTTTATTACAAAGTTCTTGAGGACTTTTATTACAAGGGATTTTTCCTTAACATGCGAAAACAGAACGAAACGGAACACATGGGAATTGAACAAACAGGTAGAGGATCCGACAATCCACTGTTCACGATAAACAGAAGTTCTGATAAAGCCCTCGGGAGCAGGGAGCCAGTGAAGGACTACGGTGCAGGCATAGAACGGCCACATTCACACTGACTCAGCAAAGATCAATCCAACCAAGGCAAGATGTGCACATCTCAAGAAACACATTACAATGTTTATATGTCATCGGCTTTTGTCATACGTTTTAAAAAGCTTCACTTGCATGTACATAAAACTGTACAGAAACATGGCATCACAAGCATTTTGTCCTATATAAATATAACCAACAATTAGGATAACAACTTGGTACTCTCCTGCTAAGACATACTTTCAAGGTAGCTGTCTTTATTTGAGTGTGAACTGTCTGTGACAGTGATGAAATGTGCAGTGAAGTGAATGTCAGCTCATTTGGGGAGAGGGGTCTTGAACAGAAACCAGCACTAACACCCCAGCAAAAAACAGTAAACAATTTCTACCAATTATCTTTGGAATTCATGCTAAACTCATAGCCTGCCTGACAGCACACACGGGGACGTGTAGATCTACATATGTACAGTTCACCTTCAGGAGAGATTTGCCACATACAGCTCACTTTGATTTACTATGTCAGGAGGCTTAGTCTTATGTAACACCTGCAAAGAAAATCCTTTGCCCATTCTCCAGTGTTTCATAATGTCCCGACAATCTATAGCCACAATCACCATATAATACCACTACAGAGAGGCAGAGGATACTCAGGTGAACTTCACATGAAATAAAATATCAAAAATATAAAACTAAACATGACTGGACATACTGTGGAGTGTATCAAAGATTTTCATGCTGTCCTCTACTTTGATAAAGGACAACAACCCCTGCTTTCTCTAGAGAGCAGTCAACGCAAATAAGAAATTCAGCATGAGTTCAAACGACAGGTAAAACCATGTGATTCAGTATATTCAACGACTCAGAACAATTGATATAGGCTGGAGAAAAGGAGTAGAACACAGTTATTCAGGCTGAAAAAAACTAACAAGAAAATGGATGCAAAGACCGGTGATGGTAAGGACTCAAACTCAGTGGTTTGATTTTAATATGGTCTTGAGTCAAAACCAGTGATTCAGTCAAGCCAGAGAGAAGTGATTCAGACTCTCATTAGTAAAGAGATAAAACCAGTGATTCAGTCAAGCCAGAGAGAAGTGATTCAGACTCTCATTAGTAAAGAGATAAAACTGGTGATTCATGCCAGATCACTCAGGAGATTCAGGCTCGAGTCAGAGGAGTCGGTGAATCACAGTAAGTCAGACGAGTCAACGCCAGTGAATCTGAAAGGAGTCAGACATAGCGTAGGAGCCAAAGCCAGTGATTGAGTCTGTGTGACGTTGGCTTTATCACTCATCGCCATCTTTCACACTTATCAGTAATTCCAGGTCAGTGAACTCACCCGCAGCTGTAGCTCTGTAAAGCTGCTCTGTTCCACACTGAGAAGGGATTGGGGGGGGCCGCGAAGGGGCTTCATCACAGTGTATCATGACTCGCTGTATTTTATTTCAGCGGCTAAACCCTTGCAAAATAAAAACATGTACAAGTTGCAGCTTCGCATCTACATTTTGTATGTGATTTAATCACACGTGTCCGAAACCACATATTTTTCCACATGTGATTCTTTTCTCTGTTTTTTATGTCGTAAGGGAATGGCTTTGAAAACAGCATCATGTGAATTTTTCCCTCAAGGCTAGGATAATCACCCACCTTATTTAGTCATTGCCATGTCCAGTAAATTCCATATGTTCTGAGTTTAATTATTCTACATGTGCTGCCGACGGCAGTGCGATGAGGTAAGTGCAGATAAAAATACCCCTTTTTAACTGATTTTGCAGATGGATTTGGATTATCTGGCTGCTGTGTTGTCCTCAGGGTGTGTGCTCAGTGCTCACATATGCCCTGGCTCAGGACTCATTACTCACAGTAATTAGGGGAGCGGAGCATCAATTCTAGGCCCTTCCACCCTTACTCAGACCATACCCACGGTTTCTCTCTCTATAGAAATACACTGAGGTCAAAACTAAGGTACAAATCTAATTGAATCAGTGTACAAATCAAAACGCTATGAGTAATGCTACTGTGCTGCGAGGCGGGCTGGTGGCATAATCATCATCCAATTACATACTAATATTCCTGTGTCCTCCAGACGTCTGATTTTAAATGACTTTGAAATTGTGTATTTGTAAAAGATAGCTGCTGCAACCTACAGGAATGTCCTCTATCTACATCATACTCAATTGAAGAGTGAGGAACAACAGCTAACAAGCTAATATAACCTGTTGGCCTCAATGAAAGTCAACTGGAAATGGACTGGAAATATGGGACAGTAAATACACTCCTGCTACCAATATTTCACTTTATTTGAAATGGCACCATTTCACCATTGTTTATAACATGCACCAATGGATGCAACAGGTCTATTCAAACAAAATGGTGACCAGAGTGTTTTCTAAGGCATTGACAACCGCTTCCCTTCTTTGCAAATTGAAATGTCTCTTAGTCCCAGATTACTGAAGCCGTTCAGGAGTCAGCCTGGGAATGTAAAAAGCTTAGTTTCTGTGAGACAGGGGAGTTCAGTCACAGCACTCTCAGTCACTTCAGTGGTTCTCAGGACTGAAGAGTTCTGTGCTGAAACTCGTGTGAATAACTCCTCATGCATTCATCAGAACCATTGAAATTCATGCGGATCGTGAAGAGAAACCCTAACGAGGCTGGAGACACAGGGTTGAAGTTAATGGTGACCTCTACGTGGAGAGCCACTGATTAGCATAGTGTTGTTTCGGCATAGGGAGGCCTAGCATTGGAGAGGAGCTTTTCACACATGACAGAGAATATAGTCTCATCTAGGTGGAGAACCACAGGTTCTAAAGGAACTAAAGTATTAAGGATTGGATAAAGGATTGGGAAAGGATTGGGAATGGTCAGTGCGACCAGGTGCGGTGGCCTCTAAGTGTACTGTTTCCAGGAAAAGAGACAAGTCACAGTGCTGAGACTCAGTGGAACACACATTGTCCGATTAAATGCTGCCACACAGCTCTCTTCACTGGCTGAAGAGCTCTCCAGAGAGCATGAGGTACAAGGCCATGGTTCTATCATGATTGGGGGTCACGGGTGTGTATTCATTCAATAGCTTTTCCACACAGTCCGTCCAAGCTTTAGGGAAACATTTCAATCAAGTTTTAAACAGCAGCAGCTCAAATGAAAGAAAAGCTCAACTGCAAAAATTCTGAGGCTATTGTTATCAGCTTGAGCCAGACAGAAATATATACAGGATACAGTGTACACCATTCAAATGTATTTACAGCACTGTACATTAAGAAAGACCATTCAATTTGATTTGTAATCAAAAGCATTAAGTCTACCCTAGGGATGTATTGCCTGTCAGTTGAATGTTATCTGGTTATGGCACTAAAGCACTGATCACACATTAAAAGTTCCAGAGAACATTCCACAGGCTGGGGCTAAGCTAAGTAAATCAGTAGCGTTTGAGGGATTGATTGTATATTTTTTTGTGTGATATTACCACAAGTGTTCAACCAATGCTTTCAAATAAGCTGCATCAATAAATGAATACATTAACTAATTAATACATTATTGAACCAATAAATATGTAAATAAATAAAATAAATAAACTGAAAAACTCCTATTGCACATACCAATGGTTCCACGAATTACAGACCATATTTCCTACAGAACGGATATTTATTTAAATAAATGGACATTTCAGAGCCTCATGCTGAGTTCTTAACCAAATGGGAAGGTGCTAATTACCAGTTGTGAAGTTGTAAATACCAGTTGGATGCATTCACATGCTTTAAATCTTTTGAAAAATGCAGATTGGCTAAAGGCCAACAAGCTGCTTCAACCATAAACTCAAAGTACAGCTATCATGCTTGTAAACAAACTATAGTGTTAAAAAACTATATGAATAGATTGCTTTTTATAAATACTATTGTGTTGTTGCATTTAACTGCCGAAAATGCTGTTATCAAGGTAATTTCCTTAGTAAGTGACAGAGGTGAGCATGTGGGAGAAGTCAGAGTTTAGGGATGATAGATGTGATTCCCACTAGTAATTACCAGTGGAGAGGCGTTCAAGACGATTTTTACCAATCTTATGAGGTAATTACCACCTTCCCACTTTGTTATGAATGCAGCATAAGAGCATGTTTCTTTTTATAAAGTGGGTGTGTCTCTGTGGCTCCTCTATCTGTGCACCAATCAGACATGGGAGATGGGGCTTTCTCACAGGTAGATCTCTCGTTTGGGGGTGTGGCTAGGAGGGGAGGTGGACGGGAACTCGGTGGCCACGCTCAGGGGCACCTCCTCCAGGGGAAAGTCCTGACTTGGGGCGTGGCCGCTGTTGGAATAGGCACTCCGGGAAGGTGGAAGGTGGGCTCGGTGCTCCTCTCCACCCAGCCTGGCGCTCCCGTTGGCCAAGCGGCCCAGGCTGCCTCTCTCCTGGTAAGGCACGAAGGTGGAGAGTTTAGGGGGGTTTCTGGTCTTGCGCACTGGGGAGGGCTGCCCAGGCATCCAGCAGGCGTCAGAGTGGCCCAGCTCGCTGCACTCTTGAGTACAGTTCCCCGTCATTGCCACATCAGGAATGGATCGTATATCTGCAAGGAGAGAAGAACACCCATGTTCAGAGAGGTTCAAATGTTAACAGACAAGAAAGACAATAGAGGGAGTTTCACTGCTGATATAACAACACCCAGTCTGTGAAAACCTTCCTGCTCTGTCTGCTATTTCCCTTGTAGTTGTTGCTATGCACAGTACAGCTGTTGCTATGTAGCTGTTGCTATGCACCGTGCCATTGATGCTACAGTAGTTGCAGTCCAGTGGTGTGTTCTATGAAGTCCTTTCACTGATTTGGGCAATCATTGCTAAGCATTGAGCAAAGGTTACGACCGTGTGTCTAGTGGTGATTGATAGTTGCCATAATTTTCCTGTTGTTGCCATGTTCTGTGCTGCCCCGTGGCTGTATTGTGTTGTATGTAGGTTGCCATCTAGAATGCAGTGGGTGTAAATGGTGCCCCGAATGTGTTTCCAGGGAGAGAAAAAAAGTTTAACACACAAACACGCATGCATGATCAGACAACACACCCACACACAATGCTGCATGTGGCTCCACAGGGATCCCTGCAGGGCCCCAGGGTAAACCCATCGTGGTATGGTTGTTATTGACTGGCAGGTCTGAAATGAGTCCATGTCCTTGATTGTTATACATTTTCCATTCTACCGTTCCTAATTAATTAAATAGGTCCACGACCTACTGACCTCATTCCAAACAGCACAGATCAAAATCAATAGCTGGACTGCATACCTACGCCCTTCTTGGGCAGGCACAGAAAATACAAGGTATGGTGACTGGGTCACAGGGAACACCCTCTCGGTCAATATGTACAGTAACTCGATAGCACCTATGAATCTCAAAACACAAACAACAGAGATATTCTGTCAGTTCAGCTTTCTGTGCAGTTCACAGGGAAACAAGCATGCAGAGCAACCCTTACATGTGTTTGCCTGGAAATTGGAGGCGGCAGCCTGTAGGCCTGCTTAGCAGCCCAGGGGACCTGTTCCCCACTGGTCTCTCTGTGTCTGTACACACAGCTAGCTCTAATACAGCCATTATGTAGGACTTCTGGGCTGTTCCACCTGCACAACACAAAGCCACAGTATTGACCCTTTTACCTACTGTGCACATTCAGCTCAGCACAGCTCACACTGCTGAAATAAACAGACCCCAAACACACAGTGGACATGGAAGATACATCAAAGAAGTTGCACAGTAGGTTAAAGGAGCAGCCATAGAAAGGTGAGGGAAAAGGAAGATTTTTTTTCTCCTGGAGTGGAGCCTGGAATAAATCAAGCTCTAGGCCTGAAACAAACCCTTTAAGAGTTCACAGTCTCATGTGTCACGGAAGGAGAGTGCAGCTCCAAAAGGCCGGGAGCAGGAAGAGAGCGGGCAGCCCAGAGAGTGGATGGGTGAGCCGCAGCACTGGCAGGGCACTGACTTTAACAGGGAGGTGATTGGATTTAGAGAGCAGGTGATTGGGTTTTGAAGAAAGGTGACTCAATGCCATTTTTTCTCCCTACACAGCAAGTCCTGAACTCTCCAGATCTGGAGACAGCCCAGTGCAGCCCATGTAGCTATCGCTCATTCACTTACAGTCGGTTTCATTTTTAAGCATATCTATTTCATATATTCCATTCATTACATCAGACACACTTAGCCATGAACAACAGGAAACCCTGCCGAGCAACATTCAATATCCCATTCACCTCTCACTTTTTGATTCCCAGTGAACTTCATCATTGATTTCAAATGCACTTCCTTCACACATGTGTAATACACACTCTACCATGCAAGACCACGGAGGAGAGGAGAAGGGGAGTACGTGCAGAATTCAACCCCCCCAGCTGATACACATGTGAGGGGTGGGTTTGCATGCTGCTTGCATCAGGGTGCCAGTGGGAGGTGTTGGCTGTCTGAGCCAGGCTTCCTCTCCGTCTGATCCCCTGCCCATGGGCATGGGGGGGAAGCTGCTCTTCCTGAGATTTCACACTGCTCCTCTCTGTTTGATTGCAAATCCTCCCTCTCCCCATCAGCTGCTTTCCAGTGTGTGCCACAGCGCTTGTGATCGATGGGGAACAGACATTAGAGACCCGCAGTTCATAGAAAGATGGAGGAGAACAAAATGAAGTCATTATAGCTGGAAATTGACTGTGTGGTCTTATAATTATATAATTGTGGTTAATGCTCAAATGTTAATTTATGAATGAAACATTTATTCAAGGCACCCCAAGGAGAGTGGAAACAACACCCAATGTATTCATATATCTTTACATACTCTAGGCCTTCTCAATAGAGATGGAGCGTGCTATCAAAACAGGCTGTGATTAGATAGTGATCTGTTCATGCATAGTAGGATAAATACAATTCCGGGGTCGTGTTTGTTTTCCAGTGACATATTGAGCGTGTTTCCTAAAGCATTCACAACAGTTCCCTTCGGTAAGCAGTGATACCTGACACTTTGTCTCCCTCAAAAAGAGGGAGTGAGAAAACAAGAGGGAAATAAAATATGTTGCTAAACAGAAACGCAACAAAACACTAAATATATCACACGTATCACAAGGAATACACCATTTTCACGAATCAAATTGGGACTTTTCCTTGTTTTCTAGAAATATTGTTTTGACGTGTTTGGGATCATTTAGCATATACATTCTGCATACGCACTCATTATATAACAGTCAAATTGTCATGGGAATTGTGGGGATTCTCTTTGAGAGGCTGACACTCGAGTGGAAGGAGAGGCAAACAGCATATCCTCCCAGTGATCATCCCTGCCCATCCTCCAGTCTTTAGCTGCTCTGTGGAGCCTTTCCTCAGGCTAAGGAAGCAAATCTCAGCTTCTGAATTTTTTACACCAAAAAAATGAGAAGTGGGTACATTTCAAGAGAATATTTGATTAATTATTGAACCTGTGTTTGGTTTACTTTCTCACCGATAACGATCTCCTTGAAGAGAGAAAGCGTCAGTAGAGCTTCTCTGAAGGCCAGTCGGCCCCGGCCTATCCCTCCCACCCTCCCCAGTAGTTCCTGTCTGTGGACTAATCCCTTTCATTCAGCTTCCTGTGTTTCTGACCAACTTTTACCTATGAGGAAGAGAGGTCAGCGCAAAGGCCCTTTGAAGAAAGCCTTGGAATCCTTAGATAGACATAACCAATGTACAAAACCACGGCAGATCTAAGAGTGGCTCAGATGTGGCAGAATGGGCAAGAGAGGAGAGACACAAAGGCTCAGGTGTTTCTGTGAAGCCAAATGTTTTGGTTAAATGACCTTTAAAGTGCATAACAGAGCTCCCAACTGCCCTTCACTGATGGTTTTGTGGGATCAGCTGTCTACTGCTGCAAGAAATCATGCACTATAGAGTGTAGTTTAATATAGGCCTACATTCAATGCTGCATGCTATTTTTAGTATTGGCATGACATTGGCCTTATTACACTAGCAGGATGTTTGGAATGGTTTGTTTTGTCCTAATACATTTGTATGTGCTTTGGCTGAGTAAGGACACTGGCTCTAACTTGAGGCTTATCATACTGATATTTGCCTAATATGGTATCTTGGGATCTTTGAGATCAATGCTACTTACATTTGGCTATGATAGTAGCCTATGTTTTGGTTTTATGATGCTTCAGTAATATTTGTCAGTTTGGTGAGAGCGTGTTTGGAGAGCAATTGGGGAGATCTTCTGTGTGACTGCAATGCTGCGCTGTTCCTTGTTGAGGAGGCAGTGGCCATGAACCCCAGTGAATTGTGGGACACACTCCACTGGCTGTGAGAAAGCCTTAAAGGCCACAGCGGCTCCATTCCACAGTGACTCGCTGGAAATAAGGAAGTACATGTCAGACCCACACAGTTCCAGTCCCTCAAGTGCTATCCATCATGGAAGGTCAGTGCACTAGTTCGAGAGCTGTTAAGCGGCTTTCGGTCCCCGTCGCACTGTGATGGAGAGATGACCCCCAGGGCCTCTCTCTAATGCCCGTCTGAGCAGCCCAACTGGGGCGGAAGACGATGTGGCCCCAAGCCAGCTCCCCTCCCCAAATGACTGTGTGTTACCTGCTCTATGAACCCAGGGATGGTGAGACTGGGCAAACCAACGCCTCTAAGGCCCACAGAACTCCATCACCACTTTCTATATCTGATCCTCTAATGACCCCCTCCCATGCCTACCCCTGTCTGCCGTGGGACCCCCAGCCGAATGGGCCCTCTCCAGTGGCTGAGAGCAGAGATAGGCTAATGGAGACATTGTTCTGCCTTTCTCTTTATAACCACATACTCTCAGGTCCCAGCTCTCACAGATATCATCACTTCCAAATCTGCAGCTTCAGCTCGCCGGTTCCTGCTGATAAGGTGCGAGCAGGCGCAATCCTATCCGAGATTTCTCTATGGACAGAGAATGATATATTTCTATTAAAGTAATACATGCACACACATTGTAAATAGAGCTTTGAGATACTGGCACACACGTCCACTTTGCAAGCTTAGCCGTAAAACCGTACATTTACAGTGAGTGCGTGGTATTAAGAGCAGTCATTTAATACTTGGAGAGTGTAGTTAGAAAGATTATTTAAGGGACCTAATGTGTATTCATATCCGTGTGCTCTGACTCTGACAAATAGCTACACTAATTCATAGTGATCATCTATGTTTCACAGCACTGGCATGGCTTTAAAGAGGCTTATTCATTCACCCAGTTTTAATTTCAAGTGAAAAGGATTTGGGGATTTTGTCAATAGAAACAGAAAGAATGTCAAAAATGTGAATAATATGAGTATGTTAATAAGCACTGTTTGATTCAATCACGTCCCTCGTGATTTACGCTCTTCTCATAATACTGTGGCTGAAACCCCAAAAGTGACTTTGATGAACACAACAGTGAAGAAATGGAAATACAGAACAATCTCCCTGACATCCATTTCAAATGCGACATGGAATATAGCCAAAATTAATTTAAGTTTCTGTCAAAGCAGCGCTGTTATCAACAGTATTATCAAAGCCTTACAGCGAACTGGACTGGCCTCACTGAATGATGAAACTTTGGGGAAATCTTTTTAACTGGAAGAAAACATTTGTGAAATTGCCGGCAATGGGTAGAATTTGGGTAGTAGAATAATAAGGACAGCATCGTAATGTGGATGCTACTGCATGTTGTGGCCGCAATCTGTTTTATAAACTTCCATGCCAATTCTCCAGGAAGGACAATGAGCCAATCTCCTATATGATACGGTCAATGGTTTGGTCCTTGATACCCTGTCCTCACTTAAGTCCATCCCAATGGTCTCTCTTCTCTTTAGGGGTATAATTTACAGCCATTGCAGTGAGTGGGTCGATGCATTGACTGTGTTGTGGAATAGGCCATGTTGCCAGTGATCACAGACAGATAGGAGTTTTCCAGATTGATATTTTATTTAACCTTTATTTAACTAGGCAAGTCAGTTAATTAAGAACAAATTATTATTTACAATGACGGCCTACTCCGGCCAAACCCGGACGATGCTGGGCCAATTGTGCGCCGCCCTATGGGACTCCCAATCATGGCGGGATGTGATACAGCCTGGATTCGAACCAGTGACTATAGTGACACCTCTTGCACTGACATGCAGTGACTTAGACCACTGCGCCACTCGGGAGCCGAGGGGCCTCTAGAGACACCTATGACACCCTAAAACATCATCACAACACTAGCCTTTTGTCTTCAGCTTCATTGCCTCATAAACGCATCACCAAAAGGGATATTGTGAAACATTGTCCATAGTGTCAAAGCTCGTGGCAGGTTAAAGAATGCAATTCTACTACAGTAAGAAAGGTCTCTACCACTGACCTGCTGGCTCTGCAGTAAAGATACCAACAACAACTTCAAGAATTGGGGGCAACAAACAGCAGCAGCTGATTGGAACTGAGCACAATAGCTGTGCCAGAATGTGCTCTGTATTAAGGCCAGATTGCTCATGACAACTTGCCTCAGGGGGACCCTTTGCATGGGACTGCATTGTTCACACATTTTCAACCAGGCCCAAAATAAGCTGTGAGTCACATGACCTATCGCCTCAAAGGTGGTGGCAGTCCCATGATATGCCTGCATAGGCCACTGTCCTGGGAGAGGCTGGCACAGGCCTCTGCAATCAATTCTACTAACAGGCAGGGACTCTGACAAGGCCCAGCACCATCTGTCTGGGCAAAACCATGCCCCCGCATCTCCACGCCACACTGGCACCCGGGCAGCAGCCCAAACTGGCACCCGCAAGACAAACAAGCCCCCTCAGACTCACACTGTCTCTCAGTCTGTCTCATTCTCTTTCTCCATGTCCCCCTCTCTCTCCCTTGTTCTCCTTCATTCTCCCTCAAACACAACAAAAATCAGTGCAGTACACACACGCGCGCACATGCACACACTGCACTCACATACACACACACAAGTATGAACATGGACATACGCACAGACAGAAAAACATGCATCCACCCACCCACCCACGCACAGCCACACATACAGGTGTTCAGTGGCATCCATGTATGGCACCATAGTGTGACATTAATTAGTTACATGTAGTCTGTTGGGCAGAAGGTGGGTGCAGAGCTTTTGAAACAACCACAGAACAAAACAATCTCTGCTAGGAGTTCAAAAGAACAGAAATACAAGGCTACATGCATCATCGGAGACATCTGAGGGAGAAAAATCACACAGCATCGCTAATGGTCCTCATTATTATGCAAATGCCATTTTATTCAATTTTATCCCTTTCTCTCACTGGCCCATATATGCAGTGAGTCCGCACAGAGGCAGACAGAGTGAGGCTCCATGCTGAGCACCTAGCCACATGGAAATAACTCCATCTGGGTGCCCAGAGAGACTGTGTGTGTCAGTGTGTGTGAGCATGCCCTGGTACCGGTCTCCAATACACAAGGGGTCCCAACTGTGCCAGTGCCCACGCCACCACAGCCAGGGGGCTGAGCACTGATCCTAGTGGGAATCAGCACCAACCCGGGGGAAAGAGGACATATCTAGAACACTGGGAGTAATGTTTTCACTGAACCAGAGTTTATGAGCATCCTAATTATACTGCTGGTCACCACTGACCCAGAGTATGCTGCAGCAGTCACTGACCTAGAGTGTATCAGCTATGAGTGGGGGCTGTGGGCCCATCCAGGGTCCCCAGTGACCCGGACAGAGGGGATGTAATGGGGACAGTGGAGTGTCAAACACTTGAGGTCATTGATAATGTGAGGCAATGGCTGCGCTGGGGCTCGTTACTGGTCTGGGTTACTGCCTCATTGATTTAGATATGATGGAAATTAGCTAATAGAAGCTGCGATGAGCGTAGCTTCTCATAGTCATGACAGAAAGACTGGCGGCATTTCAGAACTCATATGAAGCAGAATCAAAACGACTCAACTAAGCTTCAAGGAAGTGGCAATGGACTGCTGTCACTCAGAGTAGCTGGACGCTGTTTTCTAACTTTCATCACGTATTTTGTTTTGACAGAAATAAGATGTCGAATATGACTAATGATAACTGAGAAAAGTCACAATTAGACAATGGTAGATCAGTGATGATGTTTGGCTTTAGGATTAGGAAGCCTATCAGAATATTAAATATTAAGATACTATTTTACATCTGCAAAGACTTAGCTTGTGAACACCCCCACCACACACACACACACACACATACTCCTAACACACACGTGTGTGCACATGCACACTCAAACAGTCACACCCACTGCTTTAGATGCTTGTTGCAGATGTGCTAAAGTGTAAAAGGGTGAAAAAGGCATTTGAATAAAGCAGAATTCATGCACATGTATACCCCACAGTGGAGAATGCACATGGGAGAACGAAACCTAATGTAGAGCACTCCAACACAGCCTGGAGTCAAGAATGGAAATACAGAGGAGGCCTACAAAGAAAGGAACTGTAGAAATCAATAGCTGCAGATCATGTAGCATACAAATCAAATATCATAGATCTTCCGAACGCTGTCTGAACCTGCTCTCTGAAGACAAGAGGCTTAGCGCCAGGGAAGTGCATGCTTCCGTCTCTATCAGTGATCCAGAGCCTGAGTCAAAGACCACACACTCCCACCCACACCACACAGGCTTATACCACCCGAGCAAGAGAACACATTCCATTACACAGTATCAACCCAAATTGCTTTCACAAAACTAGCGTTAATATAGTGGTTAATTAAAAAGCCACAAGAAACTACCACACAGTTTCTTAGGTCAATCAGACTAGACAGGGAAACCTAGGAAATGTGTTTTTTGCATTACATTTTCTCACATATGGTGAGCAGGAGAGATATTTCTGTATAAGATAGTTTTATGATATTGAAGGGTGTTGAGAACTCTACCAGAGTAGTTTGGGATTCACGTTGGCACTCAAACAGATTTGTGATTGTTGTAGTGTGGGTTAGCACAAAGTTAATTGAAGGTCTAGTTTCAGTTTTTTTCCCCAGAAAGATTAACTTCATCCGACCTTCAAGGCATCCTGAACAACATGAACAAAGGGGGAAGTGTTACAAAAGACAACAGTGAACCATAACATCACTGAGTCATCCTAACTTCAATCTGCTGATACAGACAGACTATCAGTCCACCCAGCGAAGGACAGAGCAGGACATCAACCATTACAGCAGGCAGCAGCACTGATACAGACAGATACAGGAAATCCAGAGCTCATAGAACAGAAGGCCAGAGTGAATCATAAACCACAGTTCCTCCTGCTGTGGGCCATAGACACACTTTTAAAATGTAGATTTCCCATAACAAAAGGCCAGCCTGCATCGTAAACCACATCCACGTCATTCCATCTGCGGGGCCAACGACGCACACGCTTGAATGTTTCGAGTTCACATATTGCTTTTCATCCAGCTTAAATGCAGTGACACACAGAGTGCTCACCTCCCTGCTTTCCACCTGTCAATCATCTCAGGAGACGTGAATAAATCCCGGCATTGGTACAGTCGGTCACCCTGTCGCTCAACTTCGTTCTAACAGAGCAGGAAAAAGACCAGGTGAGGATGGGGAGGGAGGTATCCCTCTGTCTCGCTCCATTCCTTTCACATCCATCATTTTCTGTGGGCCTTCTCTGTAATCTCCCTGAAGTGAGAATCACATTTTAATTAGGTCTATCCATTGTTAGCGGTTCATCTCCCAGCTCCCAGTCCCTACATGCTGCTACGTGCTCACCCTGTTGGCGTTGCATCTCTGTCAAAGACGACACAGTCCCAGCTCCCTGTCAGCATCCAACATCTCCCTCATCTCTCTCTGTCTTTTCATTCTTTAACCGCTCCAGCTCCGATCACAATCTTGTCCTCCTGCCACCAACAACAAACCAGACAACAAAGTCCTCTGTTCTTTAAATGGAGTTTTGTTTTTTTGCTCAGCCAATATGCTTCCTTGGAAAGAATACAACACAACAACCGAGCCAGAAAATAAAGCATAATATATCATATGTGAGGGAAGTGGCTGTGAACGCACAGAGCAGGAGACTGGCCCCACCTGTTAGCGTGTCACTCATCCTCTCCCCCTAACACACATCGTTCCCGGGTGGAGCTGACATTTCTCTCCCTAACGTTTCCTTTCTCTTCCCTGTCTGCTGCTGGGCGGCTGACAGCCACTCCCCACATGGGGCGACTGAGGCTCTGGGAGAAAGCCACAGGAAGCCATGTTTTACCCAGACAAAAAGGAAACAAAGACGAAGCCATGCTTTGGAGTAAAAGCAGTGGAATAGGTAAAAGGCTTAATATTGGAGACGAAACCAATGAGGACATGTTGTGGAACAGTAAACTATTGGCAAGCAAACAGAGTTGAAGCAGTGCCCTTCTGGCTGGTGCTTGCATCCAGTGTATGATTTAGTGCATTGTGGTACAGGACTAACAATGCACTACGCTGAGCCTTAAGGACCCGTGGTTCTTACTGTCAGTGCATGCATGGATAATCTTAATAGGGTTATTGCTCTTTGCTATGGGTAAAGGCTTTTCCATGGACCTAGATGTCTGTGTGTATTAGGCATAGTGCACAGCACAGGAGGTTGATGGCACCTTAATTGGGGAGGACGGGCTCACGGTAATGGCTGGAGCAGGATAGGTGGAATGGTATCAAACACATCAAACAGAAGGTTTCCATGTGTTTGATGCCTTTCCATTTGAGCCGTTCCAGCCACTATTATGAGCCGTCCTCCCGTCATCAGCCTCTACTGGTGCACAGCATATATGGATGTAGTATTGTGGTTTGAGCACTCTATACACAGCAA
Source organism: Oncorhynchus kisutch (assembly GCF_002021735.2). Lineage (NCBI taxonomy): Eukaryota > Metazoa > Chordata > Actinopteri > Salmoniformes > Salmonidae > Oncorhynchus > Oncorhynchus kisutch. Next base: position 11,447,063 of record NC_034201.2, on the reverse strand, counting down.
AGGGAAACGCATATCTCTGTAACTGGCACACCTAAGTACACTTGGCTGCAGAGAGAACGCTTGGCGAAAGGAGGGGAAAATGTTTACGGCAAACACACTGTTGTCTACACAAATATCACAGTGCAGATTTATTTGGAGGCCAAACGCTCCATTAGTTGGGTTTTTTAATTAGCACACTTGTGAGGGAGGGTCATTAGGAATGACTTACAGCTCTGAGAGAGGGATGAGAGGGCCTGCTAAGGGAAAAGACAGAAACACTGCTGACTCCACCTCTGACAGCACAACACAAAGATCTATCTACCCACTGGTCACAGACGTCAATTCAAAGTCTATTCCACGTTGGTTCAATGTAATTTCATTGAAATGACCTGGAAACAACGTTGATTCAACCAGTGTGTGCCCAGTGGGTATCTATCTATCTATCCATCTGTGCCACCAGCCAAAACAACAGCAAAAATGTCAATACAACGCTGTGCAAACACAACACACATAAGATGGTACCGGAGAAGAAGGCTGACAGTTTACGTGTCCCTAATCGATTATGTTTTTACTTATTTTGTATATAATGTTGCCGCTACCATCTCTTATGTCTGAAAATAACTTGTGGGCATCAGAACTGCAATTACTCACCACGAACTGGCAGAATCCTTTTTTTTCCTTTAAACGAGCCCGACGTGTATGACATACTGCTTTCCCGGGAACAGGGCCAGATACAGGTCATTTGTGTGAAGAGAAGGCTGAGAATTGAAAGGCGATCGAATAAACCCCCAATGCCTTCCATTCTGCTAGCAAAAAAATAAAATCAATGACCTACGCGGAAGATTAAACTACCAACGGGACATTAATAACTGTAATATCTTATACTTCACGGAGTCGTGGCTGAACGACGACATTATCAACATCCAGCTGGCTGGTTATATACTGTATCGGCAGGATAGAACAGTGGCGTCTGGTAAGACAAGGAGCGGCGGACTATGTATTTTTGTAAACAACAGCTGGTGCATGATATCTAAGGAAGTCTCAAGGTTTTGCTCACCTGAGGAAGAGTATTTCATGATAAGCTGTAGACCACACTATCTACCTAGAGATTTTTCATCTGTTTTTATCGTAGCTGTCTACATACCACCACAGACTGAAGCTGGCACTAAGACCGCACTCGATGAGCTGTATATCGCCGTAAGCAAACAGGAAAATGCTCATCCAGAGGTGGCGCGCCTAGCGGCCGGGGACTTTAATGCAGAGAAACTGAAATCTGTCTTACCAAATTTCTAACAGCATGTTAAATGTGCAAACAGAGGGAAAAAGTCTGGACCACCTTTACTCCACACACAGAGACACATACAAAGCTCTCCCTCGCCCTCCATTTGTCAAATCTGACCATAATGCAAAAATTAAAGCAGGAAGCACAGACTGGAATATGTTCAGAGATTTCTCCAATGGCATTGAGGCGTACACCACATAATTTTGGCTTCATCAATAAGTGCATCGATGACGTCGTCCCCACAGAGACCGTATGTACATACCCCAACCAGAAGCCATGGATTATAGGCAACATCCGCAATGAGCTAAAGGCTAGAGCGGCCGCTTTCAAGGAGTGGGACTCCAACCTGGAAGCTTATAAGAAATCTCGCTATGCCCTCTGATGAACCATCAAACAGGCAAAACGTTAATACTGGACTAAGATCGAATCGTACTACACCGGCTCTGACACTCGTCGGATGTAGCAGGGCTTGCAAACCATTACAGACTACAAAGGGAAGTACAGCCGAGAACTGCCCAGTGACACGAGACTACCAGACGAGCTAAACTACTTCTATGCTCGCTTCGAGGCAAATAACACTGAAACATGCATGAGAACCCCAGCTGTTCTGGAAGACTGTGTGATCACGCTCTCCGCAGCAGATGTAAGTAAGACCGTTAATACTTCTTAGGGATCAGGCCCCTTTTTCTCCATTTCCGCCTGAATGATGTGCCCAAAGCAAACTGCCTGTCGCTCAGGACCTGAAGCCAGGATATCCATATTATTGGTACCATTAGAAAGAAAACACTTTTAAGTTTGTAAAAATGTTTAAATAATGTAGGAAAATATAACACAATAGATATGGAAGGAGAATATCCAAAGAAAAAACAACTGGTTTCTTTTTTTTTTTAAGAGACCATCCTCTTATAAAAATGCAAGAGAAAGCTCATAATGTAAAATAGCTCCCTGGGTGTCAGCGGTCTATGTTCAAAGTTTCAGGCTTGGAAAACACGAATATGAATTAAAAGTTTTTGTATGAGGACACAGTCTTGAAAATCTGTTGAGCTCCTGCTAAAATCTGTTTCCTATTGAACATACTTCTTTCCGAAGGATATATCATATTTTGATTACATTTTAGGGTGTAGAGTAAATACAAATGTATTGTGACTTGTTGAAACAAAGTTTAGGGGTAGATTTTCAGATTCCTTTCTCTGCAAGTTGGTCACCATAGCATCTCCCACCTGTGGCACACGCTCCAGCAGGTATATCTCTCTAGTCACCCCCAGAACCAATTCTTTCTTTGGCCGCCTCTCCTTCCAGTTCTCTGCTGCCAATGACTGGAACGAACTACAAAAATCTCTGAAACTGGAAACACTTATCTCCCTCCCTAGCTTTAAGCACCAACTGTCAGAGCAGCTCACAGATTACTGCACCTGTACATAGCCCACCTATAATTTAGCCCAAACAACTACCTCTTTCCCAACTGTATTTAATTTTATTTATTTATTTATTTTGCTCCTTTGCACCCCATTATTTTTATTTCTATTTTGCACATTCTTCCATTGCAAAATTACCATTCCAGTGTTTTACTTGCTATATTGTATTTAATTTGCCACCATGGCCTTTTTGCCTTTACCTCCCTTCCCACCTCATTTGCTCACATTGTATATAGACTTGTTTATACTGTATTATTGACTGTATGTCTGTTTTACTCCATGTGTAACTCTGTGTCGTTGTATCTGTCGAACTGCTTTGCTTTATCTTGGCCAGGTCGCAATTGTAAATGAGAACTTGTTCTCAACTTGCCTACCTGGTTAAATAAAGGTAAAATAAAAAATTAATAAATAAAGTTGAATGAGTGGATTACTCAAATAGATATACAGACTTGACACTACATATTATCTCTGGCACCCTTTGGATGACAAATCAGAGGAAGATTTTCAAACATATTTAATCTTTATGTATGAAACCTGTGCAGGTGGAAACATATTTGGATGTGGGGCGCCGTCCTCAAACAATCAACTGGCATGTTTTCGCTGTAAATTGGACAGTGCAATTAGATTAACAAGATTTTAATATTTCGGGTGATATAAGACACTTATATGTACCTGAATGTTTAACCACTATAATAACTATGAGAATTTATTTGAATATACGCGCCCTCCAGTTTCAACGGAAGTTGACTCACTAGCAGGACACTAAACAGGTCAGCATTCACAAGACCGCAGGGCCAGATGGATTACCAGGACATGTACTGCAATAATGCGTTGACCAACTGGCAAGTGTCTTCACTGACATTTTCAACTCTCCCTGTCTGAGTCTATAATACCAACATGTTTAGGGCAGACAACAATAGTCCCTGTGCCCAAGAACACTAAGATAACCTGCCCAAATGACTACTGACCCGTAGTACTCACGTATGAAGCCAAGAAGTGCTTTGAAAGGCTGATCATATGAACAACATCATCCCAGAAACCCTAGACCCACTCCAATTTGCATACCACCCCAACAGATCCACAGATGATGCAATCTCTATTGCACCTCACATTGCCCTTTCCCACATGGACAAAAGTAACACCTATGTGAGAATGCTATTCATTGACTACAGCTCAGCTTTCAACACCATAGTGCCCTAAAAGCTCATCAATCAAAAAGGTGGGACTAAACACCTCCCTCTGCAACTGGATCCTGGACTTCCTGACGGTCCGCCCCCAGGTGGTAAGGGTAGGTAACAACACATTCGCCATGCTGATCCTCGAAACAGGGGCCCCTCAGGGGTGCGTGCTCAGTCCCCTCCTGTGCTCCCTGTTCACTCATGACTGCATGGCCAGGCACGAATCCAACACCATTATTAAGTTTGCTGATGACACGACAGTGGTGGGCCTGATAACCGACAATGACAAGACAGCCTATAGGGAGGAGGTCAGAGACCTGGCCATGTGGTGCCAGGACAACAACCTCTCCCTCAACATGATCAAGACAAAGGAGACGATTAAGGACTACAGGAAAAAGAGGATCTAGCACACCCACATTGTCATCGACGGGGCTGTAGTGGAGCAGGTTGAGAGCTTCAAGTTCCTTGGTGTCCACATCACCAACAAACGAACATCGTCCAAGCAAACCAAGACAGTCGTCAAAAGGGCATGACAAAACCTATTCCCCCTCAGTAGACAGAAAAGATGTGGCATGGGTCCTCAGATCCTCAAAAGGTTCTACAGCTGCACCATTGAGAGCATCCTGACTAGTTGCATCACTGCCTGGTATGGCAACTGCTCTGCCTCTGACCGCAATGCACTACAGAATGTAGTGCGTATGGCCCAGTACATCCCTGGGGCCAAGCTTCCTGCCATCCAGGACCTCTATACCAGGCGGTGTCAGAGGAAGGCCCTAAAAATGGTCAAAGACTCCAGCCACCCTAGTCATAGACTGTTCTCTATGCTACGGCACGGCAAGCGGTACCGGAGCTCTTGGTCCAAGAGGTTTCTAAACAGCTTCTACCCCCAAGCCATAAGACTCCTGAACATCTAATCTTTTACACCGCTGCTACTCTCTGTTGTTATCATCTATGCATAGTCACTTTAATAACTCCACCTACATGTACATATTACCTCGACTAATCTGTGCCCCTGCACGTTGACTCTGTACTGGTACCCCCCTGTATGTAGTCTCGCTTTTGCTATTTATTTCTAAACTGCATTGTTGGTTAGGGGCTCGTAAGTAAGCATTTCACGGTAAGATCTACACCTGTTGTATTCGGCGCATGTGACTAATACAATTAGATTTTGATTTGATTTGTCACCAACACTGTCTGCACATGTCTACCCTCTAAAAAACACACAAATAGCCCAAACAAATCCCCGCCTTAGTTCACAACCCTGAGTCACTCATTTTACAAACACAAAACACCAGACTACAAACTACTATTAGATACAACGCACACACTGCAACTCACAGAGAATTCAGGATCGTACCGTTTTCAGGGTGCTCCATTTCCCCGATGCTGCCATCCGGGGTGGTCCTCTCGTAGTGGTCCTCAGGCAGGGTCAGTGGCCCAATGCGGGGGCCTGATGATGACTTACTGCTGGGCGTTTCGGATTCCTCCAGGCCACTGTCATAGTAACTGTGCTGAGATGCATCCTGCAGATCCTGCACCGGATTGGCTGTGGAGAATGTCACTCTGCGATGGGGGAGCTGAAACCAGAATAGAGCTCCATCAACATAAAAGTCTAACAGAAACCTTCTTCATAGAGGAGCATAAGGATAAACGACAGAAGACCATGTCCTATATAAAAGCATAGACTCAACTCTATTAGCTGTAATGGAGTTGACTGCAGGGGGAATCTCCCTCTTACAGAGATACATTTACTAAATGGCCAGTTGCCATCTTCAACAATGGAAAGATGACTTCTCATGGCACAAACACAAGCACACTCCCTCGCCCACGCACACCCCTCGTAAAACTGAGGAAACCTCTGATACAGCAGAAAATGCCTTATTGCCTATTCTGTGCTGCTAAGAGTCTGTGGTGGAGATCAATAACCCAGGTCTGTACTCCACTCTCCCCTTCTCCATCCTCCCCTCTTCTTTCAGGCAAACTAAACAGATCCATTTTAGCAGTGATTGGAAGCATTTGGACAGTCATTTTAGCACGTATACTGTACAGGAACCAGCTTTAAGAGCATACATTACCATCAACACTGGGTTGTTAATCAGGCCTACCAGACCACTAATGCTGCCACGATGGTTTTGCTATTATCAATCATTTATAACCTAGCAACTTTTAATTTACTCTCTCCTCTGTTTCATTCATTCATTCTGTCTTTCTTTCTTTCTTTCTTTCACTCACAATCAGTACTTCCTATCTGTGTTCTGAAGTGCTGGCCAACATATGCTGTGTGTAAACTTCCTCCTCCCACATGCCCCAGTGCAAATGGTCATGGCCATACAAAAAGCCCATCGTTAACATTTGCACGGGAAAAGTTAGTGAGCTTTATCCATCAATTTAAGCCTTACTGAACGAGATGTTTACTACTTCTAAAATCTCTCTCTCTCACTGCGTTTGTGTTTGTAATGTATGTGTTTGTGAGTGTGTCTTAGAGCATAATCTTTCATGTGTTTCCTCCCTTAATTACATTATTTGATTTGAAATAAGGACCATAATGTGACGTCTTGACGACTGGTAAAATACATGTCTTGCGAACCTCTTACAAACATCCTAACATGCTTCTTAACGACGTCCTGGTAACTGACAGGGAACTACACAAAGGTCCACCAGAGAACATTCCCTTGGGACCATTACGTGATGTCCCACCCTGCAAACAAAAATGTATCGTCAGGACATCCCTGGAGCAAGTGGTCAGGATGTTGTGTCATGGTCCCCTGCAGGTTTTGTCTAGTTCCCAGTTTGTCCCGGAGATGTCCGCAATAATGTTTTTAGGATGTTCTTGGGATGTCGTGTCATGGTCCCCTGGAGGTTTTGTCTAGTTCCCAGTTTTATTACAGGGATGTCCCAAGGACATTTTATGACATTCTCGGAATGTTGTGTCATGGTCCCCTGGCATCCTAAAAATGATCCAGGAACTAGACAAAAGCTCCAGGGGACCATTTATTTTGATTTATTTAACCAGGCAAGTCAGTTAAGAACAAATTATTATTTATAATGACGGCCTAGGAACAGTGGGTTGTTCAAGGGCAGAACGACAGATTCTTACCTTGTCAGCTTGGGGATTCAATCTAGCAACCTATCGGTTACTGGCCCAACCATAACATAACGTCCTGACTACTTTAGGTGACCATGTTGTGACGTTCTAGGGACATCTTAACAGCAAATGTTGTTTTCAGGGACGTTCCTTTGGGACATTCACGCAATGTCCTGAGGACGAGTAAAATTAAAGTCCTGAGAGCAACCTAAAAAGGTAATGACATGGTCTTCTGGGGCACCTGGACACTTACAGGTAACTAGACAAAGGTTCCCCAGAGAATGTTCCCTTGGGACCATCATGCAACGTCCCCTTGACAATCATGAAACGTCCCCTTGTGGTCATCGAATGTCCCACAGATAACGTCCTGTATGTACCAAATAGGAACCTTTTCGCAACATTGTCTAATTGACATCAAAACGTTCTCAGAACGTCAGTGGGACAACGTCTGGCCAAGACTTAATGGGACCTAATCGAAATGTCGTCTAATGTCCTTAGGACAACCCCTCTCTTTGCTGGTTTGCTTTACTAGGACGAACCGAGGTAATGGTATTCTCAAGGAGAACTCTCAGACTGTGATTAAAGGTCTCCAAGGCAGACACATTACTATTTAAATGTAAGGGGGCATTTAGTTGTTTAAATATGGATTCTTGCTTAAACTGCTCCTCCAGGCATAGCTACAGAGTCAGCATTTTGGTAGGCTGGGAGGCCGAGAGGCTGGGGCTACGCAGATGGGAAATAAGATTCTCCCTTTTAGTCTGAACACAACTACTCCATCAAGCCTAGAGGAGTTACAAAGAGGAGACAGAGGGGGGGGGGGGCAGTAGAGGGATCAACGCTTGGGACTAGAGGCGACTTGGAGGAGATTCTAGAGGACTGGAGGCTGGAAACTCAGAAAGACTTAGAGCTGGGGGTGGGGCTAAAGCAAAATCCGAGAGGACTGTATGTAAATGTGAATATCTAATCAATCTGATCAGTGTCACAAAGAATTATCCTTCCTTGCGCAATGTCACATGGTTTGATCATGATATGAGTGCAAAAGAATATACAGATGGGATTTGTCTGAATCAGAGAGTTTGATGCCCAGACTGAGGATTCGTCTGGCCTGGCACAGTAGAGCGTAAATTATGCCCTGTAGCTGGCTGATGGAGCTGGCTGTTCTTCTCACAGTAGGTGTGGTCTGGTGAGAAGTGTTGCTCTAATGGAAGGAGAGACATTCTCAGTTCAGCATGGGCCTGTTGAGGCCAGTGGGAGCGCGTTTTTTGTTGTTGTCTGTGAGTGATTCATTCACACCATTACTCCTGCATCCTGTCATTTGAAACGGTGTGAACAGTGAGATTCGTCATTAGTGGCAGCTACATTCACACTGGCTGATGCTGGCTACAATAATGCAGGGCTTCACTGTGACAACATTACGGCATTTCAAGGCCACTGCACTCCTTGTTAAGTGCATGATTTCCTGGGTATAGAAAGGTTATCCCATGGAGGGAAAGGTAGTCTCAGAGACAGTGAAGAGCATGAATACAACTCACCAAATGGCAATATATAAGGGTTTGTTAATCTAGCCATCTATGTGCTCCCTCTCTCCTCTCTGTCCCTATCCCTTTCTTTATAAAAAATCATGTTTTCTCCTTCATCCTTATCCTCTGTTCTCCATCCTATCTAGTCTCATCTCCCTCTTCCCTAATTCATGTTGACCCCCGTATAGTGTCTCCCTCTTGTCCCTGCCTCTTGCCCCTGTCCCCCTCCCTCCCCCTCTGTCTCTTGTCCTCTAGTTTTCTGGTAGCTGTGTCTCTTTGATAAGCCTGCAGTTTTGAAGACTCCAGTTCCAGACTACTTGCCTCCAAGCTATTGCACCTACAATACAAAAACAACTATATGATAGAGAAAGAGAGAGAGAGAGCGAGAGCGAGAGCGAGAGCGAGAGAGAGAGAGAGAGAGAGAGAGAGAGAGAGAGAGAGAGAGAGCGAGAGCGAGAGAGAGAGAGAGAGAGAGAGAGAGAGAGAGAGAGAGAGCGAGAGAGAGCGAGAGAGAGAGAGAGCGAGAGAGAGAGAGAGAGAGAGAGAGAGAGAGAGAGAGAGAGAGCGAGAGAGAGAGAGAGAGAGAGAGAGAGAGAGAGAGCGAGAGAGAGAGAGAGAGAGAGAGAGAGCGAGAGAGGCGAGAGAGAGAGAGAGAGAGAGAGAGAGAGAGAGAGAGAGAGAGAGAGAGAGAGAGAGAGAGAGAGAGAGCGAGAGAGAGAGAGCGAGAGAGAGAGAGAGAGAGAGAGAGAGAGAGAGAGAGAGAGAGAGAAGAGAGAGAGAGAGAGAGAGAGAGAGAGAGAGAGAGAGAGAGCGAGAGAGAGAGAGAGAGAGAGAGAGAGAGAGAGAGAGAGAGAGAGAGAGAGAGCAAGAGAGAAAACAAGAGGGGATTCGGTCAGCAACAGAGGAGACGGAGTGAAATCTAAAAATAAAAACAGATCTGAATGCAATTCTTTCACTTCTGCTTCACTTTCTATGATTTTATGCTTGCTGCATCTCTTCAGAGGTGCACTCCTTCATTGTCATATTTGTTCGTGCAGCTCATCTTTCCTGTGCTCTCCTCCACGCCTTCAGAGAACGCGGCTCATTGATCCCCCCGTACACGCCCAGACTGCCAGAGCCACAGCGTACTCACAACACACTGTAACTAACTGGGAATGCTGCTAGGATTTACATGCAGGGTGGCTAATAAACTGTCAAGAGTTTACAAAACATACAGGGACTCCAACTAACGCCAGAGCTTGAGTTGAACAAGGCACTGTTTATACTGCTATAAACCTATACGACAGTATTGGATAGAGAGTTACAGACACACATGCATTGCATTTTGTTATGCTAGGATTTAATTGATCTTGGCAAAACTAGGTCAAATGATTATGTAATGAACCTCCAGATTAACTTTCAAGAAAAATCCTTGACTCCCTTACACATACAGTGAACCAAAATAGATCACAAGAGGCATCTCCCATACTAGAACTAGCCATGCAGTAAAGCATCTGACTTTGATCAGTTAGAAAAGAGGTAAATTGCTAAACTCCCCGTCTCTAAAAAAAACTCCTCTTACTGCAATTGGTAGTTGTTACAAGCCCATTTACCCCCACTTCCTTCTAAATCGCTACCATGGCTCTGATTGTCCTAGCTAGACCATTACCCCTTCCTATCCCTTCTCTCTCTCTTTCTCTGCTGCCTGTTCAATGCTCCCTGCAATTCTCTCTACCTCCCTGGAAAAATCCTACTCTCCCACCATACTCTCCCCATTGTCTCAGTCTCAATCTCTCTCCGCACTGCTCTCTCTCCCTCCATCTTCCTCTATCCATCCTTTTCTGTCTCTCTGTCACTCTCCCTCTCTTTGGCAGAGTAGCTTGCCATTGGGATTTAGAGGAAATTGAATTGAATTATGAAGGAATTTCTCTGCAGTACGATTGGCATAATTTCCCCCCTCACAATAAAACATCATTCTCATATCTCTCGGTGTGGGAGAATGAAAATAGGCCGTGCACAATTTTTTCTCTCATCCTTTTAAATTGAATTTTTCATATCACAAGGCCACGGAGACATCTGCCATTTCCTTTAAGATGGGCAGCAAACCCATTTCATAACATCCGAAAGGCACAAACTGTGATTCAATGGGGAAAAGTTCTACATCCAACAGCAGTGTCTGTATTCCTCAACACTGAATGATAACAAAGGGCAGCATAGATCTCTGCAACTTGAAAAGGTAAAAGCATACCAGTACTATGATTTGTATATGTTTGCCTTCACAACCCATTTGGAGCACTTCATTCAAACCTTAGTGGAGCTGAGTGTCTTATTCCTAACCTCACTCTCTCTCTCTCCCACTCATGTTGTCTCTGCCTCTCCCTTGGGCATGTGAGGCTTTCTGTGTTTTTTTCTATATTACACTGTACTGTATACAAATAAAGAGGAAATGGGTCTCATTCAATCTCCACTCCTTTTGTTTTAAGAGACCTAGTGCTGAATTGACAAACAAGGTAGGCTTTTACAGAAGATGAGAAAATGCTGCCTACATTATTATAATGAGAAAATGACAGTAATTGTCATCATTTACAATACCTCACCCATTCCAAGTAATGAGAAATGTTAAAAAACCTCCCTGTAGAATATGAAATATAGTCACACAAGGCTTTGTCAATCAGGCCAGAAAGAGGGTGTGGAGGAGAGGAGAGATGGAGAAAGCCAGACACCAGAGAAATTAATCCGCAATATCCACTCCCTAGTGGGTACCTTAGTCCCCCTCAAAGTTCTCTTTTTCAGGGTGAATATCTCTATTCCTGCGCTATCGGGCTGGGAGGCATGCATGGAGCTCCAATTGCTTAAAAGAAGTGGAACATAATGGGGTTGTGAAGTGAGATGACAAAGCCTTCAAGCATGCTTAAAACTTTTTTCTGGGCTTCCTCTTCCTCCCCCCCCCTTTAGTCTTTTTTCCCGGAATGTCTATTAATAGCGTCTCATATCCTTGGTGATCGTCTTCATTTGTTAGCCTACATAGGAGATGGAAGTTCTGATTGACAAGTCATTTTATAAGGAAGAGGATCTTGGAAATGCATCTGCATCTCATTCCTGCGCTCTAAGTAATCCGTTGGAAACAACTTGACGGGCATTCCATGTGTCCCTTCATCTGATCAAATCAAGGAACTGGTGACATTAAAAAATCATGCTTAATTAGATCCGGAGCTGCCTTTTTCATCTCTGGCTACAAGCACCCTGCCACTGCCAAAGCAGTGGGACATGTTCCCTCCATTGATCTATCTCAGCAGACCAGGGGATTCAGCAGGGCCCTAACACTGTGAAACGAGGCAGGAAAAAAAACGACATACCAAAAATCATCAGATCAAGAGATTATTCCATCTGAGCTAGCGAGATGTGCTGTGTGTCCTCTATTGCCTCTCAATCACATTGCTTGGCAGGCTAGCTAGAATGTAGTCGGGGAAAAATCTAAAGGTATCAAAGGCTGAGAAGCATCAAAGCCTAGGAAACAAACAGTCCAAATGATCCCGTGGTAAATGCATACTGTAGCAGTGTTTATTAGTGGTGTGAGGGTTAGCTGTTTGTTCACCCACATCTGACCGCAATTGCAAACATCCCAACCTATCTGCAACCCCCAACTATATGTGATAAAGTGAAAATCTGAGGCCCGCACCCAACCCTAACTCGCAAATATAAAATGAGCTGTTGGCTACAGTCACAGACCGCATAATGATTTATTTGACAGAGGGTGCATGATTTTCTTTTGCCTGACTTAGATATGTTTCCGCTTATAATTTCCAACATTTTGGTAGGCTATTTGTTAGTCAACTTGTCCATAATTAGATACATGCATCTTCACTTCTGTCATTATACAGTATGTTGCCCTAGAAGACTACATAAACCCTTGCTCAGCAGAATAATGTCATAAATCGATCAAATGAATGCTTCAATCTAGATGACATCAGTAAAGTTCTCTGTCATCTTTTGTGGGCGCATCTTTCGTGTTTAGTGTTTGGGGAGAAAAATACTTACGACATTAGTTTGACTGGTTGTAATGAAATAGAAAGCTCTAAAATCGACCTGTTTTGATAAGATTTCAGTTCAGCATATTAAGCAAGAAGCAAGAGTTCATATTAAGGCTATGTGAGAGAACATAGACCTATTGTCATTGTCCAGATTTCTGTTTCCGTTGAACCCATCTGAACAGTAGGCTACAGTTCCCTTGACATGCCATAGGCCTTTTTCAAGTCCCCGTCTTGTGACTGCCGAATTTGTATAGCGCCTCACAATCATCACACATAACATAGCCTGCTATCATCCTCTTTTACAACTTCACCAAATCTTTCTCAAACATGACTTTTCTGGCCCTCCCTTCTCTTTATTTCCAACTCTCCAATTCACAGCTTTTCTTTTATTGAATGAAATTCCGACATTGTCCTTCTTCTGCCCGTTCCCAAAAGCATTTGGTGATTGGATGTGTAGGATATTTGGACTACGAACAGTTAGGCCCTGAATCTCAGGCAGACACACTAATGCCAGATAGCCTAAGATAATGAAAGAAAAACCTTAAATGTAGCCTATGGATATAAATTGCACAAGAATTATACATGTATGTATTTTTTGAGGTATTGTTTTCTCTTTGTTCAATGTGCCGCCACCCACCCTTCTTTCATCAACACAATATATCATGACACTAAACCCACCCGTGGATATAGCCGCGGGGACTGTGGGTTATGAGTCAACCCGCGCATCACTGGTGTTTATCCAGCACGCTGTGAAGAGGCCAGGCTCAGATAGATGCCAGGCTGATGAATCTGCAACTTTCTCCACTTAATGAATTAAAAGCTGATTAGTGATCGATAGGGACAGGGTTGGCTGTTGGGGGAAAGGGTGCTAGGCCACATCATAGAAGAAGAGGTTTTGTGAGGAAAACCACAGGTCAACGGTTGAAAAGCACTGTTGTAAACAATAAACAAACTATCCAATGAAGCCTTGTAATCAGAAAGCATTGATCCAGCATTTCCAATTAAGTGGGAATGGATGTTGGGGTGAAAAGTTTGGAGAAGTGCTCACTCGCGGTCGTGTTAGCAGGGTGAAGTAAAGCTCTGATGGGGGCTTGGTAAATAAGGCAGGATTTTGAATATCTCTCTCTAAAACATAAATCACATAAGCTTTTTTTCTCTAGTGTTGTGCCCAGAGTATGTTAAATAAACTCACTCTAACACGCCAATGGTTTAACATCTGGCCACAAAGCCACAAGCAACCTAACTGGAGAGACATGCAGTAATACTGTCTTTTTAAAAAGATTGCTGAGAGCATTGCTATGGCCTTAAAAATGAAACACAGTATGTCTTAAAGAGAGTAGTATTGAGTTGGATACAATAACTAATAACAGTGCCCAGGCTAGGCCGTCTGATAATGTGTTATTGTTGAAATAGGTCCAGCATAAGATTGATGACAGATCTGATTAAATGATGGCTGAACTAATAACACTGTTGGTGGAAGTCCCTAAGCACAATATCCCAATGTCCCTTCACAGCTCATTTGAAACCTATGTGACATATTCATGGCTCATCGTGTCAAATTCTGGTCATCAGAGGACAAAGAACGATGAACCCTATAATTACTGAGGGCCATTCTGTCATCTCCTGTTAGAAAAACACTGCAGATGCTTCTGGAACAACTTGAGTGTCTGATGTTAAGACTACTGCATGCGTGAGAAGCTAACTTCATCGCTGTGGATTTAGTGGTTAGTAGGGTCAAGTAGGACAGGGACTGTAGTCCTGAGAGGTTAAAACATGTTGTACTGTCTATGGTGTATAAGGGTTGTAGTTTACAGGACCATAAGACAAAGCCAATGTAGAGATGTCAAAACGTACTGTTTTATAAGGGGGGAAGGTTGTTATCCGAGTTCACTGTGTATGAACAACCCCGTGCACTGCTGCTACTCGCTGCTCATTATCTATGCATTGTCTCTTTACCTCTACCTACATGTATAAATGACCTCAACTAACCTGTACCTCCGCACATTGACTCGGTACCGGTACCCCCTTCGTAAATGTTATTTTATTGTGTTACTTTTTTAAAAACTTTTGCTTATTTAGTCAATATTTTCTTAAAACTGCATTATTGGTTAAGGGCTTGTGCACCTGTTGTATTCGGTGCACGTGACAAATACAATTTGATTTGATTCGATATCACATTGAAGTTGATATAACCAGCATGTCAAGTTTACCTTTAACTTTTAATGAACAACGTTGGATGCATAAGGGTCACTAGAGGTACAAGTTATCACAGCGCTCATAAATCCAATTCCTTTACAGTGAATTAAAGTGCCAAACTATAAACACATCCCTGTAACCCACAGGCTACAACATTGATTTACTGTTAAACAGTGGGAATTCCTTAGACTGAAGCCTTTAAACTATTAGCTAAGGTGGGCAAAGACTTCAAAAAAGAGAATCCTCTATTCTCTGCATGCTTATTAATAATGGGAGCAAAGCAATATTGCCTTTGCTGTTGTAGGTGGCAAAGCAACGCAGCAACAGAAATAATTGGCTTTCAGTAGCTGGCTGTAATTGCTACCTATTGTGCACCTAGGCCTGGAGGGTTACCGTTTTTGTCATCACACAGGATTATATAGCATGCGATAACGAATATGATCCGTGGGGGATGTACTGTAAGAGATAGTGGAAAGTGATAGGCAGGGTAGGATGAATGGCTGTTGCCCCTCCATTCTTTTAAATAATTGATCAGAGCTCTAGAGTTAAAACTAATTTGTATTTTCATTCTATATGTGTCTCCCAATAACTAGCCCATCAATTACACATCAAAACATGGCTGCATCAGAAAACACAACTGTACGTCTGTCAATGAGGCTGTTGTCTATAAAATGAATATAGAACTGACAAGCTGACAAGTGATGGACACACACACACACGCACGTGTGTACCCACCCAAGCACACCCACACCTGTCTCATTCTATGCTGCTCACAAATAAGCCATGTTATTTCACACTGAATAATGCTAAGTGTTTACGCAAAGGGACCCAAATAAGACATTGATTGAAGATGTATTCAGTGCCCAACCAACCCAACACAGAGCCTCTCAATCACACAAATGCATGATTAATACATCAAACAGTATCAGCTCCCCTCCCTTTACTTGTACACGCACACGCACACACACACACAGACGCACGCACACGCACAGATACACACGCACGCACACACACAGTACCCACATACACACAAGTATGAACATGGACACACACACACAGCCCCCTCCCTCATGGTTAATACATCAAACAGCATTAGCTTCCTGGATTCCTAAAGCTTAGACAGACACGGTTCTGACAGCCCATGATTCCTCAGTCGCTGCTGCCTCCCCCTCCAGCTTCACCAGCTTCTTTATTCCCTATGAAGTCTACTGTATATGGGTGGTTACAGAACATGCTGCCAAACTAGATTCACTTACGTATTACCTTCGCTTTTGTAAGCTTGTGTAATGTCAAGTTAGAAAGCAAACCATACAACAGGATGACAGTGGCGAAGGGCTTTATGTAGACTCCAGAGACATAACAATCAATAAGCACATGCATTGATCAACACCTCCTTATTGTAGGAATGCTACATCCTATTTGTATAGTGGATATTCTTTATGAATATCCTGCGCTAGTGGTATATCTGTAATCAGTTCTTGGAAAGGCAATTTCACCATCCATCAAAACGTTCAAATCAACATACACTGAATGAGTTAAATTACAGTGTGCCCTGTGCAATTAGGCTGCTTTTCTTTTAACCATTTGTAAAGCAGCAGTGAACAAGGCCTCTTCTGAAAACAGGCCAGTGAATGGAGAGAGCAGGTGGCCTATTGGATCCAACCCTAATGAAATGGACACTCATTAGTATATCAACAGCATTGAAATGCTTTATAATTACCATGGCAACTCCATGGCCTGTTACCCTATAAATACTGGGCTTAAGTGCCCCCTTCCCCCTTCACATTTACAATGCTTTTATTATGCTATTGGATTTAACTATTGGATTTTAAACAGGGTGAGGTATGCTTGCTGCGGCCGCATGAATTAAGCAACAAAAAGACGCTGTCTTTAGCCTTCACTTTGATGCCTATCAACCACACAGGAACTATAATCTTGTCCCTGCCTCACACCATTCAAACATCATCAATGTCTATGAGCTGTTTTTCACATCAAATGGATTTATTTAAAAAATCCTATTCTCCCAAGTCTCCATTTGGTTACATTTTCTCATGTGCATTACAAAATACAACTTGGATACTATGAAGTCCTAAATGTGCCTTGACAATCTGAAGCCCAATTATTATGGCAACTTAATATTAGCATTGACATGCTACTATCTGGAGACTGGAGTGGTGTTATCTCCAATTACCTGATCATTTTCAGAGTGAGCAGGTAATCCGTGAAATAGCCTGTTAGGCTGCAAGGACAGAGATGCAACGTCTGTCTCATCTTTTTTGCACTAGGACATTTCATTAACTTAAACCAGCAGTTTAGACGTTTCGACGGTAAGACACTTAGCAGATGGATTTAGGTGTTTGAAAGGTATCCGGGGAGTATTACGCCAGTCTAAATGATGTCAGAGTGAAAAGGGGAGGGCTGTCTGTGTTAGGGGCATCCCATTGGGCTGCTGATAGCTTAAGCGTGGCGAGACTCAAATGGATGTGATCCGCTATACTGCAAATCCTAAAAAGCGGATAGAAGAGGCTTTAAAAAATCACATTTCCAGGAGCATCATGCAGCCAGCCAACCACAGCAGAGCAGAGGAGTCACGTAAATAAAGACTGTGGTGTTAGACCCTGTCCATCAGCACATTGACAGGACCTGATTTCTTAACTGTCCACTGCAGCCATGTATACTGAACAAAAATATCAACGCAACATGTAAAGTGTTGGTCCAGTGTTTCATGAGCTGAAACAAAAGAGCCCAGGATGCATGTCTGTAATAAAGCCCTTTTGTGGGGAAAAATGTGTTCTGATTGGCTGGGCCTGGATCGCCGGTCGACTAGGCAGGGGTGCAGCCATGGGTGGGCCTGGGAGGGCGTAGGCCCACCCACTTGGGAACCAGGCCTACCCATGGCTGCACCCATGCCTAGTCATGTGCAATCCATAAATTAGGGCATAATACATGTATTCCAAATTACTCATTTCCTTCTATGAGCTGTGCCTCAGTAAAATCTGTGAAATTGTTGCATGTTGCGTTTATATTTTTGTTCAGTATAGATTGATGTGTTTCCTATGTCAGTCAGTCACAGACTACAGGGTGGGTGTCAGTGCAAACTAACAGGGCCTGATTCACGGGCCTGCACTGCACTCACTCTCAATAACAGCACCAGTTTTGATACCCGTAGAACAACAAGGGCCAATTTAACTGAACTACGGCTGCTTGGATTCATCATAAATCTCCTCAGTCATTTAGGCTGCCATTGCATTTTTATGGAGATGGAAATAGAAGCTCGGATATCACTCTGGAACTCTTTGGAATCCACCCAACTGACACAAAAGTGCCTCAATATGTGAGGATGATATGGATTTCTGGAAGTGATAGTGTGTGCGCGTGCGTGAGTGTGTGTGTTTGTTTGCAAGAGTCCATGTGTGATTTCAGTTCCGTATTAATTTTATGGATTGTTGCCATATCATAAAGTATTATATTGCCTGTTACAGTTATGTTAGGCTACACAGTGAGGACATAGGGAAGGAGGATGTGGATGTACAGTACAATACCAGTATAACGTGAACAATGCACATCAGTGGTATTAAAAGTGACAGAGCTCCACTTTTATTGGTAGAAACAGAAAGAAACAAATTGGACATTGTTACACAGCAGGGTGTGCCTCACCACCCACAATAACTGTGTGGGTGAAGACATCCACACACGCGTGCGCACACACACACACACACACACGCACACACACGCACGCACACACACGCACACACACGCGCGCGCACACACGCACACAGAGAGTGCAACTGAGGTTTCACTAGAGGAAGGTCGGTTGGGTTTATTGACAAGATTCTTCTGTTTTCATTAAAACTACAGAACTTTTTCATAGACCACAATCTTCTCTTCCAGAAGAATCCTACTTAAGGATGAAACCAGTCAGTGTGACATTTCTAGAAGTGTTTTCTGCGTACCAGCCTGACATCTGCCTTCACCATAAACACATAAGGCAGACATACGAGAAGACTCCTAACACGCTGCAAGAGTTCATATCAAAGGGCCCCACATTAACTTGTCAGGATGGAAATAAATAATGAAAAGAAAGAGAGGAACACATCCCAAGTCAGCTAGTGTGGCAGTGCTTTGATATACTATCAAATATAGAGGATGTTGTTCCCACTATTGAAATAAAGTTTCTGTTCCAACTCCACTACGTGTGACAATACTATAAAAAAAATGCACAAACAATCAGCTTGTTTTAAATCATTTCATTTTAATCTACATTTGTTTTCCTGCCATTGTACTGCTAGCTGACATTCTAAGAGTGAAAGCAGATCTACCGGTGTGGCTCAGCGGAGAACGGTGATATTTGCTGGCGATAATGAAGAACCGCTCGAGCAATCCTGCCAATTTTTTATATTTTTTTACTTTGGTACACGCTTAGAAAAAAAAGGTGATATCTAGAACCTAAAAGAGTTCTTCAGCTGTTCCCATAGGATAACCATTTGAACAACCTTTTTTTCCCTAAAGGGTTCTCCTATGGGGATAGCCTAAGAACCCTTTAGGAACCATTCTTTCTAAGAGTGTAGAGTCTGTGAAAAATGCCTCCATTTCCCTGCTGGCATTTTAGTGGCATTTTGATGTGAGGGTGTCTGGAGTGTCCCCAGGAGGGTGTGCTGAAATCCAATATAGACATTACATATAACGATTTCCCTGCACTAGATAACCATCCCATCCCTAACATCTCAAATCAATAGCTAAACCCAAATCCAGATGACCATCTTAAATCAATAAGAAGAAATGAAATGTACTTTAACATTTCATTATATTAACTCCCCCATCCTTTCATGAATAAAGTGAGCATTTCTCCTCATTGTGCAGCATTTGGCGGATATAGAGCGGGTAACTCCCAGGTGGACAGAAACAGTGGGAGAGTGGTTCATTTTTGGACTGAATGCAGTGGTGGCAGGTTCTCTCTGGTCTCTGCGGTAGGTTTGCAGGCTTTATTTCCCCCCCGGTTATGTAAGGGAGACGGAGCAGTGCTGGACTGGGTGACTCAGTGGCAGGCGCTAGCAGCTTCCTGCTTTATTTATGAGAGCTGGTGGTTTTCTCCTGCGCTTCCCTCCCTGCCCCAGTGATTCATGAATGGACTGGACAGCCCCGGCCTGCATTAGAGTAGAGGTGCAATGGGACCATCCTCAACAAGGCTAGCAGGTAGCCTAGTAGTCAAACCGTTGGGCCAATAACCAAAAGGTCGCTAGTTCCCAATCCCCGAGCTGACAAGGATGAAATATATGTTTATGTTCACTTCAGCAAGGCACATACCCCTAATTGTTCTAGGATCGTGATTAATAATGGCAGACCCTGGGCGTGACCCCACTGGAGTGTTGGGATATGCAAAATAAACATTGTCAATACACAAATAGGACAAATATAAGCACCCATCAAATTATTAATAAGGGACCAACAACGACTCTCTCCTATTCCCCTTTAACTCTCCATGTGACTCCAATCAACAGCGTTTCTGAGTGGTTGAAAAGGGTAGCAACGCCATAAGATTGTCTTCGAGATACTACCCCACTTTGGTGTATCTTGGAAGCAATTTTTCGTTTATTAATCCTCACTGGAAATGCACAGCGCCCATCTAGTGTTAATACATGACTGCTCGGCTGAGGCAGGAAGGCACGGTTACACTTTTAGGGCAGAAAAGAAGATGGGAGGATGCATGAAATACTAGAACTAACGGTGCTGCTGTAATAGTCAAGGGGGTTAAGATCATAGCAGAAAACCCAATAATACTGCTCGGGAGCTTTTAACAGCGGGTTTATCATTAAGATGAATACTGAAGAAAAGGAGTGGAATAAGCCACAGTAGCTAGACAGTCGAGCAACATGACCCAGCTCCTGCTCATCATGACATGTTCATATACACAGCTACAAGGACCAGTGAATAATAAGAGGGAATTGTATTTATTCTCCTTTCCCTCTCTCACCCCCCCCCCCCTCCTTCCTCTCTCCTTGGCTCTCTGTCACTCACTGTCTGATGGATGGAAGACCATGTCTGACACACTTCCATTAGAGGGGAGACTGTTCAATTACCTCAGCTCAAGATGTTTAAGCCCTGCCAATTACTGATACATCTTCCCTTTAAATTATGCATACACAGAGCTGCTAAGGTGGTGTGTAATGATTTTCTCCTTTTGATACCATCCTAGTGTGTTCTAGTGTGTCGGGTTCAATTCGCCCGTGAGATAGGGAGAGGCTCATGGAAATCTGATGTCTGTTTCAGCTCCCATGATGCACCAGTACTATATAGCCCAAAACCCTGTGTGTTACTCTAGGCATATTTTTTTAATGAGCATGGCCTTATTTCTATTACAGCATATTGGATGACTGTCATTCATATTCCATTCATCCAGCTCAATATAACATCAATAAGTTTAGGCTACTACATGATACTCAAATTCTCCATGTACCCATCATGAGGTTGATACATCCGAGCCTATGAATTAAAGTTTACAGTGTAGATGCACAGGTCGAGATACGTTTTAGTAAACAAGGTGATAGACAGTGCCTTGCCTGCATCTAGCTGATATAACAGTTCCAAATTATGGTACGTTTATCCCCGTTTCGTTCTGTTTTCTTCCTTTTAACAAATGCTTTTCAACAGAATCGGCAGAATGAATACACCCCTGATCACACGCAGATCACACGCACTTTCAAAGCAGACACATAAAAACAGCATGATCACTTTGCTCGCTGTATATATCATTCCTTCTCACAACTATCTACGAGCTCTCCTCCTGTCACCTTTTCTCTTCGCTTGCGGACTTTAGTGCACAACACATCAGCTGAACTAATGCTTTAGTAAACACGCTACAATCATGCAGTACAGTGTAGTCAGAAAACAGTTTAGCAGTTACACCTGCGGGCACCGCTGGCAATAAATTAATAAAACCAAAAGCTTACTTTTGACTTGGAAGAGTTCCAGTGTTAGATAGCAATAGCCAGCTAGCTAACATAACATCCCTCTCTGTTTGAGTTGGGGGTTTGAATAGGCTAAACTAGCTAGCTGCAAATTTGCAGCTAAAAAAAGTGGAAGTTTAAAAAAATACAAACAAATTTAGCTAGCTAGCTCTCTCTCTCTCCCTTTTGCTTCTGCTTAATGTTCAAAACTGTTAAAGTATTGTCTTTCACTCTGAGTCAACTCTACACATAATTCTATGCACTGCAGTGCTAGCTAGCTGTATCTTATCCTTTCAGTAATAGATTCTTTCTCTGATTCTTTGATTGGGTGGGCAACATGTCAGTTCATGCTGCAAGAGCTCTGATAGGTTAGAGGACGTCCTCCAGAAGTTGTCATAATTACTGTGAAAGTCTATGTAAGGAGGTGAGAACCATTAGCCTCCTAGGTTTTGTATTGAAGTTAATATACCCAGAGGAGGACAGAAGCTAGCTGTCCTCCGGCTACACCATGGTGCTACCCTACAGATTGCTGCTGAGGCTACTGTAGACCTTTATTGCAAAACAGTGTGTTTTAAACAATTATTTGGTGATGTGAATATATGTAGCATAGTATTATATAAAAATGATAACTTTTTAACGTTTCACAATTTATGTGAAACACGCTACACGCTACGTGCCTTGCGAAAGTATTCGGCCCCCTTGAACTTTGTGACCTTTTGCCACATTTCAGGCTTCAAACATAAAGATATAAAACTGTATTTGTTTGTGAAGAATCAACAACAAGTGGGACACAATCATGAAGTGGAACGACATTTATTGGATATTTCAAACTTTTTTAACAAATCAAAAACTGAAAAATTGGGCGTGCTAAATTATTCAGCCCCTTTACTTTCAGTGCAGCAAACTCTCTCCAAAAGTTCAGTAAGGATCTCTGAATGATCCAATGTTGACCTAAATGACTAATGATGATAAATACAATCCACCTGTGTGTAATCAAGTCTCCGTATAAATGCACCTGCACTGTGATAGTCTCAGAGGTCCGTTAAAAGCGCAGAGAGCATCATGAAGAACAAGGAACACACCAGGCAGGTCCGAGATACTGTTGTGAAGAAGTTTAAAGCTGGATTTCCCAAGCTTTAAACATCCCAAGGAGCACTGTGCAAGCGATAATATTGAAATGGAAGGACCTGGACCTGGCCGTCCCTCTAAACTTTCAGCTCATACAAGGAGAAGACTGATCAGAGATGATCACTCTGGATGAACTGCAGAGATCTACAGCTGAGGTGGGAGACTCTGTCCATAGGACAACAATCAGTCGTATATTGCACAAATCTGGCCTTTATGGAAGAGTGGCAAGAAGAAAGCCATTACTTAAAGATATCCATAAAAGTGTCGTATAAAGTTTGCCACAAGCCACCTGGGAGACACACCAAACATGTGGAAGAAGGTGCTCTGGTCAGATGAAACCAAAATGGAACTTTTTGGCAACAATGCAAAACGTTATGTTTGGCGTAAAAGCAACACAGCTCATCACCCTGAACACCCCATTCCCACTGTCAAACATGGTGGTGGCAGCATCATGGTTTGGGCCTGCTTTTCTTCAGCAGGGACAGGGAAGATGGTTCAAATTGATGGGAAGATGGATGGAGCCAAATACAGGACCATTCTGGAAGAAAACCTGATGGAGTCTGCAAAAGACCTGAGACTGGGACGGAGATTTGTCTTCCAACAAGACAATGATCCAAAACATAAAGCAAAATCTACAATGGAATGGTTCAAAAATAAACATATCCAGGTGTTAGAATGGCCAAGTCAAAGTCCAGACCTGAATCCAATCGAGAATCTATGGAAAGAACTGAAAACTGCTGTTCACAAATGCTCTCCATCCAACCTCACTGAGCTCGAGCTGTTTTGCAAGGAGGAATGGGAAAAAATGTCAGTCTCTCGATGTGCAAAACTGATAGAGACATACCCCAAGCGACTTACAGCTGTAATCGCAGCAAAAGGTGGCGCTACAAAGTATTAACTTAAGGGGGCTGAATAATTTTGCACGCCCAATTTTTCAGTTTTTGATTTGTTAAAAAAGTTTGAAATATCCAATAAATGTCGTTCCACTTCATGATTGTGTCCCACTTGTTGTTGATTCTTCACAAAAAAATACAGTTTATGTTTGAAGCCTGAAATGTGGCAAAAGGTCGCAAAGTTCAAGGGGGCCGAATACTTTCGCAAGGCACTGTATTTTTATGAAATACACTGAGGAGGATGGTCCTCCCCTTCCTCCTCCGAGGAGTCTCCACTGATACAATCCTAGGCTAAAGTATTCGGCAATCATTTGCCCTAGTCTGCCTAACATAAAATTCACAGTCTCTCTGTATGCTCTGAGAAAGCACCCCCCTCTCTTGTTCCCCTGTATCCTAGCAACCCCTCCATTTCAGACACAAGGGATGCACTTCTGCACCTTCCCAGTCACGATGCTCCTCGCCTCCTCTCGCTGTCCTCTGACTTCCATCCTTCTACCTTTAGCTGACCTCAACCCTCAGGTGAAAAACTACAGTAGGTCCACTGCTCCACATGGCCGTGTCTGTCTCCATCTTCCCCCCACTCTACATGGTGGTTCTTCTCAATCATTTCACACAATCCAGGCCTCAAAACTGCAACCAAAACACTTGCATTTACAACACTTGGACTTGGTAGTGCGACACCAATGTTTTATTGGCCGCTAGTGTGCCAGTGGAAAAAATATGTAGCTGGTCACGTTAGTTTTTTGTTCACAATTTGCTTATTTTTTTTATTATCATGATTTATTCAAACAGTAATGTGCAATTGACAAAAAATAAACCACATGAAAGTATCTGCCTGTCCCTGTTTGGCTGTCGGCTGCTGTGTGAGCGAGCCACTCCCTCTCCCTACTGTGCCCACGGAGGCGAGAGAGGTGCATTCTAATAAACACAACCACATGATCGTTGCTCAAAATGCAATTGCGTGAAAAATACAGTTCTTAAATTACTGTTGCTCTAGTTACAGAGAGAATAGTCACACTGTTCTGTGTATATACTGTATAATGTACTTCTTACATCTCAATATTGAGTTCAAAGCACCACTTTACAACCAGAGTAGGCTATGTAGTATGGTTTTGATGCGCCAGCAGAGCGGAGCCAAGCGGAGTGCACCATTTTGAGTGAACAGGCCTACATCAAGTAGCCTTTATAGGCCTATAGCTGGAAAGTTGTTGTAGGACTTTAGAGTAATCAATTAAGTCTGCATGTCTATGTAGCATCATGATCACATTTAGAGTTAGCAATCTAGTTCAGTGTTTTGAGTTCCCACTATCCTCAGGTGGTGAATAATATAGCCAATGCACAAAAATGTCTGGATAATTCGGAATGTATTTTGACATGTATTCCCTTGATATCACTGCTGAAAAGAACAACATAGACCAGAATAGGCTGGTGACCAGCCTTAGTTTTGTGTTTCACTGGCGACCAGCCTTCGCTGTGTTTTCACTGGTGACCATCTTTCATTATGTTTTTGCTGGTGACCATTAGGGCTGTGGCGGTCATTACATTTTGTCAGCTGGTTGTTTTCATGCAAAAGTTTTCACGCAATTTAATTGACCGTTAATATAATTTTTTTTACCTTTATTTAACTAGGCAAGTCAGTTAAGAACAAGTTCTTATTGTCAATGACAGCCTTGGAACAGGGTCAGAATGATAGATTTTGACCTTGTTAGCTTGGGGATTCAATCTTGCAACCTTTAAGTTCCAAGTCCAACGCTCTAACCACTAGGCTACATGCCGCGCAAACATATATACCTTATTAAACATCTCCATGGCCTCTACACGTACAAGCCTTTGGAAAATCTACATGTGAACAAGCCTAACAAATCAGTTTAATATACAACATCACAATAAAACCATTATTTATTATTAAATATGAATAAATCCATTATTTATTTTAGGTAGGTAGGTTTAAAGAAACATTCTGATATGAAGAAAATGTATTTAAGATGAACAGAATATGAGTTGGCTTATTACTGTATGTTATCTGGCTATGTGGCATGCCATAGGCTGTAGGCTTGTTCATTTAGCAGACAAGATATTAGTCCCTTGTCATTATTTTATATGATATGATTTTATAGTGTGGCAGGTAGCCTAGTGGTTAGAGCATTAGGCCAATAACCAAAAGGTTGCTGGATCAAATCCCCGAGCTGACAAGGTAAAAATTGGTCATCCTGCCCCTGAATAAGGCAGTTAACCCACTGTTCCTTGTCTGTCATTGAAAATAAGAATTTCTTCTGACTGACTTGCCTAGTTAAATGAAGGTAATAATTTTTTGTTTTTAATAGTAAGAAGAATATAATAATATAATTTTCCCATTCCGGAGCGAGTGTGCATATGAAAGCTATGTTGAGCGTAAAAGTGATCATAAGAAACAGTTCCTATAGGCTACGCTAGATTTGGAGTTATTTGGAAACTTTAGTTGTGAATGAAACAAACCTTAGAATGTCTTAGAAATCAAAACATACATGGGCTGCGTGATCCAACTACAGGCTATTGATGATTTGAGAAAGTTGCACACAAAGCCTCAGGCTACACACACTGTTCTCTCATCAAGTGATCATATTATCGCCCATCAGACTATTCTCAATTTAATATTTTCTTTACTAATATGTTAAAATAGTTTAGATTTAGAACTGGCCAATACCAAACGGGCAGGGGAAAAAAATACAGGTTATATGCATTGGAATAGCGAGCGGAAGGCTACTCTGGTTGTTTCACTCCACACACCAATCAGTGTTTGAGGAGCATTCAGCCTCTCGCTGCGGAACAGGTGATACTCTGTATGCCATGGACTCCCCATCCCTGTTCCTGAAGCTACCAAGTGCTTGATTTTGTGAAATCTTTTTGGGAACATCGAACGAAACATGTTTTCACATGGAATCTATGTAATTAAACTGTTGACAGCTCCACTCTCTGTGTGCTTGAGAAAGTCATGGAGAGAGGGGAGGAGATGGAAACGCACGGTGGTGAGATATTCTGTAGCTACAGGTAGCCTAATGTGTCTCCCTGTTAATTAGGAAATTATAAACAAATTCACTAAGACTAGGCTATTCAAAATCAAATACGAATTCTCTATTGTAGGCTAACTGTAAGCCGCCTTGCACAATCAATGAACCTACAGCATCACCTAGGCCTATACGTTCTCTTCCAGACTTATGGATAGAAAGTCTGGAGCGTAGCATAAGGTAACCAGTCCATCCAGTATGCATCATAATACGGTCCACACTCAAAAGGGGATTACTAGAATTTGTTTAATTTTGAAATATAGGCTAGACCAATTAAAGACATCTTAAATCATTTTTAAAATGGTTTTTTTCTGCGTTGTGTAATATGCGGTAGGATATGTATCGTATAACGAATGGCACAATCATTATTCTAATGTTTTTTTTTGGGAGGGACTTGGGCTCATAAATAGGCCTATGCCTGGCGCCAGTGCTGGTCGCCAGTGAAACACAAATGCATAAGCTCTAATATGTGTTAATCATCACCTTATAAAGTACTGTCCATTTCGTTGTTAGGCTTTGAAACAACATCAACAATGACCATGTTTTCCACTCAGTTTCAACCTGTTGTTGAACTTCTTTCTTCAAATTGATCAATCACAGTGAGGTGAGTTTTAAAAACACAATACTGTGTTTGAGTGTTTGATGTGATTTTCGATTGCATTGATGTCAGAGTGGTAAGAAGGACAGATAGCCTTGAGTACCAGGCCATTAGCGAGTTGGATACTACCAACGCAAGTCCTGAGTGCATAAAAGGAGATTACTGCGACTCAGCGGTCACTGCAACAGCCCTAGTGACCCAGCCTTTGCTGTGTTTTGGATACATACAGTATGCTGGTAACCCACTAAACCAGCATCAAGTCACATTATGCTGGCTTGCAAAGTGATGTCTAATTCCTATTGGAATCCAGCCTGACTGGGGATATTCCAAAATGTGATCTTTTATTCACTCACAATGTGCATTCAGAATGTTTTTTTTTAAAGCCTAGATGGCATACAGACACTATAAACAGGCTTCCTGTGCACCATGTTCAGGATTTTGTTCAAATGCGAGTCAGTATATCATTTGAATAAACTAAATATCCTAAATAGTGCTATGTCTGCATTGGCTCAAATAGGTAATACAACTACAGGCTATATAACACTAATTCAGCCAGCCAGGAGTACCTGAAGGTGAGGATGGGGGAGAGTGACTGACCAATTGTTTCATACAGGAGAAATGTTACATCAGAGCAGGGCTCAACATCATTCCTGAAGTAAAATAGAAAAAAAAGTAATAATATTCAAAAGATCAAAAATAGCCATAAACACGTTCATTAATGTGTGGTAGCGTTAGCCAGCCTTAATCAAATCAAATGTGTCACATGCGCAGAATACAACAAGTGTAGACCTTACCGTGAAAATGCTTACTTTACAAGCCCTTAACCAACCGTGCAGTTCAAGAGGAGTTAAGAAAATATTTACTACATAAACTAAAGTAAAAAATAATAAAAAAGTCAAACAAAATAACAATAACGAGGCTACACACAGTCAGTGTGCGGGGGAACAGGTTAGTTGAGGTAATTTGTACATGTAGGTAGGGGTGAAGTGACTATGCATAGATAATAAACAGCGATTAGCAACACTGTACAAAACAAATGGAGGGGGGTGTCAATGTAAATAATCCGGTGGCCATTTGATTAGTTGTTCAGCGGTCTTATGGCTTGGGGATAGAAGCTGTTAAGGAGCCTTTTGGTCCTAGATTTGGTGCTCAAGTAGCGCTTGCTGTGCGGTAGCAGAGAAAACAGTCCATGATGTGAGTGACTAGAGTCTGTAGCACCTTACGGTCAGATGCTGAGCAGTTGTCATACCAGGCGGTGATGCAACCGGTCAGGATGCTCTCGGTGGGGATGTTGTAGAACTTTTTGAGGATCTGAGGACCCATGCCAAATATTTTCAGTCTCCTAAGGGGGAAAAGGTTTTGTTGTGCACTCTTCATGACTGTCTTGGTGTGTTTGGACCATAATAGTTTGTTGGTGATGTGGACACCAAGGAACTTGAAACTCTCGACCCGCTCCACTACAGCCTCCTCAATGTTAATGGGGGCCTGTTCGGCCTGCCTTTTCATGTAGTCCACGATTAACTCCTTTGTTTTGCTCACTTTGACAATGCCAGTTCTCTGACCTCCTCCCTATAGGCTGTCTCATCATTGTCGGTGATTAGGCCTACCACCATTGTATCTTCAGCAAACTTAATGATGGTGTTAGAGTCGTGTTTGACCACGCAATCGTGGGTGAACAGGGAAAACAGGAGGGGACTAGGTACCCACCTAAGGTGCCCCAGTGTTGAGGATCAGCGTGGCAGACGTGTTGTTGCCTACCCTTACCGCCTGGGGGCGGCCTGTCAGGAAGTCCAGCATCCAGTTGCAGAGGGAGGTGTTTAGACCCAGGGTCCATAGCTTAGTGATGAGCTTCATTGGTACTGTTGTTGTTGAACGCTAAGCTGTCGTCAATGAACAGCATTCTCACATAGGTGTTCCTTTTGTCCAGGTGGGAAAGGGCAGTGTGGAGTGTGATCGAGATTGCGTCTTCTGTGGATCTGTTGGGGCGGTATGCAAATTGGAATGGGTCTAGGGTATCCGGGAGGATGCTGTTGTTGTGAGCCATGACCAGCCTTTCAAAGCACTTCATGGCTACCGACGTGAGTGCTACGGGTCGGTAGTAATTTAGGCAGGTTACCTTCGCTTCCTTGGGCACAGGGACTATGGTGGTCTGCTTGAGACATGTAGGTATTATAGACTTTGTCAGGGAGAGATTGAACATGTCAGTGAAGACACTTGCCAGCTGGTCGGTGCATGATTTGAGTACACATCCTGGTAACCCACCTGACACCGCAGCTTTGTGAATGTGGACCTGTTTAAAGGTCTGGTTCACATCGGCTACCGAGAGCGTTAATACACAGTCATCCAGAACAGCTGGTGTTCTCGTGCATGCTTCAGTGTTGTTTGCCTCGAAGTGAGCATAAAAGGCATTTAGCTCGTCTGGTAGTCTTGCGTCACTGGGCAGCTCGTGTATGGGTTTCCCTTTGTAGTCCATAATAGTTTTCAAGCCCTGCCACATCCAACGAGCATCAGAGCCAGTGTATCAGGATTTGCTTGTTTGATGATTCGTCTGAGAGCATAGAGGGACTTCTTATAATCGTCTGGATTCGTTTCCTACGCCATGAAAGCGACAGCTAAGACATATACTGTAACATTATCATAACAACAACATGTTCCCAATAAAATACGTTTCAAAACTGGTTATGCTATTGAAGAATCCACATTGAACAGGCCAAAATACCAATAAATAACTTCAAAAACGTGTTCTTTAGTGATTTACTTTGTTTATATCATTAATTGAGCATGAAATGGAAAATAGTCGATAGAAGAAGCCTCAACTTGTGCAAGCTAAGCTAAATAGAAAAACATGATACCCACATTTGACTCAAAATTCTATTACTACCTGTAGCTTAGAACGTGACAACTTTCCATTGACTGTCTGAACCTTCCTTCCGCACACGCAAATCACAGGAAGTAATGTCATCACTAGTTTAGTCCCTGGGTGGACTAGCATCTCTGACTCAAGTTTCTCTGGCGACAAAAGTTATACATTTTCAATGACAAAGACATATCATAAACAGACGCATAGTGTTCTATAATATACATTCACCGACCAGTTTATTAGGTACACCCATCTAGTACCGGTCCGGACCCCCCTTGCCTCCAGATCAGCCTGCATTCTTTGGGGCACCTCTACAAGGTGTCGGAAACATTCCACAGGGATGTTGGTCCATGCTGACTCGGTGGCATCACACAGTTACTGCAGATTGAACGGCAGTACATTCATGTCACGAACAGCCCGTTCAATCTCATATGAAATATGCTCGACTAGGTTGAGGTCTGGGGACTGCGCAGGCCACTCAAGTAAACTGAACTCACTAACATGTTCCAGGCAATGTTTATCCCCTCCTCAATCGTCCAGTGTTGGTTTTTGTGTGCCCACAGCAGCCACTTCTTCGTGTTTTTAGCTGATAGGAGTGGAACTCTGTGTGGTGGTCTGTTGCAATAGCCAATCCTTGACAAGGATCAACAAGTTGTGTGTTCCAAGACGTACTTCTGCACACCACTATTTGTCTGTTTGTGGCCCGGCATTTAGCTTGCACGATTCTTCTCCTTCAACCTCTCTCATCAATGAGCTGTTTTCACCCACAGGCGCTGACTGGATGTTTTTGGTTTGTTTCACCGTTCTCGGTAAACCCTAGACAGTGTTGTGCATGAAAAGCCCAGGAAGGCAGCCAATTCTGAGATGCACCTGCGCACCTGGCACCGATGATCATACCACACTCAAAATTGCTTAGGTCACAAATTTTTCCCATTATAACAAGTTCAATCAAACAGTAATTGAATGCCTTGATGCCTGTATGCCTGCTTTATATAGCAAACCATGTCCACATTACTCACTGTCTGTAGGAGCGATCCATTTTCGTGGAAGGGATGACGTACCTAATAAACTGTCTGGTGAGTGTATTTCAATCAGAAACATTTTTATTGCATTATAATGTGCCTTACATTACCACTTCAGCCCTTTCTTTAGGCTAAACTGCTAGCTACACAGGCTACAGTGGTGTTCTATAAAACCTGAACGCAGTATGTAACTAACATTATAGCAATAACTACATATTCTAGCCATGTCAATAATCAATAAAAATATCCCATGTTGCTACTTCATGTAATGTCGAGCAGAATCCCTTGCTTGCTCAAATGCGTAGTTAAGGCCATTCCTTGCTTGCTCGAATGAGTCTTCCACCAAAACAAGTCCACTCGCTGAAGAGCAACTAGCCAAGCTGGGGTTCAAGCATTTCAGTGGGGGACGGGCAGTGCTGGCTATGTTTACTGAACAAAAATATAAACGCAACATGTGAAGTGCTGGTCCCATGTTTCATGAGCTGAAATAAAATATATTTTTAAGAAGAGAATTCTATTGGATTCACCGTTTGTGCACCATGTCTCCTAGAGGTCTGAACTTAGAGTTTGATATCAGACCATTTCCTATATGAATATGTCACTTTGACCTGTCTTCCAGGTTACCCACCTGGTCATTTTGTAAATATATATTATTTTCTGGGACTAATACATATATCCATCTTATTGTTATTCAATTATCAGAGATGCAAAAACTATTTGTGTACCTACCATGCCTCATATCCACAATAATCATGTGAGGGGAAATGTGTATATTTTGGGATGTGAGCACTCAGTTTGTTTAATAAACTGATGAAGATCCGTTTCGGACCGAAACATTGTCAATACATTTGTGAATTGGGAGCTTTAACAGTGTGTGGGAAAAGATTCCAGAAATGTTCCATACGCACAAAAAGCTTACTTCCCCCAAATGTTGGGCACTAATTTGTTTACAGCCCTGTTAGTGAGCATTTCTCCTTTGTCAAGATAATCCATCCACCTGACAGGTGTGGCATATCAAGAAGCTGATTAAGTTTTAAAGGAGTGTGCAATTGACATGACTGCAGGTATGCACACCAGAACTGTTGCCAGAGAATGTAATGTTCATTTCTCTACCATAAGCCTCTTCCAGCGTCGTTTTCGAGGATTTGGCAGTACGTCCAACCAACCTCACGTGTAACCACACCAGCCCAGGACCTCCACATCTGGCTTCTTCACCTGTGGGATAGTCTGAGACCAGCCACCCTAACAGCTGATGAAACTGAGGAGAATTTCTGTCTGTATTAAAGCCCTTTTGTGGGAGAAAACTGATTGGCTGGGCCTGGCTCTCCAGTGGGTGGGCCTGGATCCTATGCCCTCACAGGCCCACCCCTGCCTAGTCATGTGAAATCCATAGATTAAGGCCCGATTAGGGCTAATTCATTTCAATGACTGATTTCCTTATATGAACTGTAACTCAGTAAAATCGTTGAAATTGTTGCATGTAATGTTTATATTGAGACAAGGGAAACCTGGTTGGTTTCAGGAAAAGTACTCTCAATAGAATGAGGAAGTGTGGTCACTATCACCAGTGTAAAGGCCACCAACCAACAGATCTGCTGGCTCCAGGGAACCCGACATCATACAAAATACGAAAAATAAATACAAAAAGCATCCCATTCCTTCAGTCATATATCCTTTGCTTTTACTTCTAGCGCCACCCCAGAGATAACATCCTTGATAGGTGCCCTGTTTCAAAGATCCACAAACACAACTCTTTCCAATCCGATATCTTCTTGAGGCGCATAGATACCCCAAACATCTAAAATAAGTCCACTTATCGTTACTCTCATCGATGGCAGCTCATCCAACACATTCACCAATTTTATAGACACTTCAAATTGGACCTGCCAGGCAACAACATCGATCCAAAACCCTTACTTTGACCCCCCCCAAAAAAATCTGAAATAGGCTTCGATTTACTCCATTCCACTACCACTTTACCTTTCTTATTTCCTTTTGCATTCTACACTGTAATCCAATTCTTCTCACTCTCATCTCCACTTGACACTCCATCTGATTCAAACGTAACATCCACCTAGTGGTATCAACACCTTTCAGTGCATTTCATAGAGATAGATAGAGGACTCATCTTTATGTCTGTGCCATTATAGAGTCTGTGACAGCATGGGCACCGCCACTGAGGCTACAACCCATTGGAATTCCCACTCAGTTGACTACTTTAAAATGGTGGAAGCACAGTGGAAGCCATCAATGGCGCTACCCATGCTATAATGGCCATTTGGCCACTAGTGGCATCTATCATTCTATATGGTGCATATTAACACATACACCTGGAGGACTCCAATAATACAACACTTACTTGTTCTTGCTACATCAGTGACCAACAGGCTGTGAGTTCAAATCCCAAGTGAATTGGACTCCTAAGTAATTAGAACTTTGCTGGTCTGCAAAATGTTTGCATTTTGATTGATTGATTCATTAATCAATGAATATATGTTATGCTACATAAAGATACATAACATAGATTTTTCTAAACTTATCCAATCTGTTAGTTGGATTTATTGCACCTTGTTACTGAAATGGTTGTTCCAGTTTAGATGGTTTCATTCATCTGCCTAACCCTGTAGTGATGGGAAGTTCGGCTCATTTTACTGACTCAGATCTTTACATTTAAAATACAAATCTTTCGACTCATTTCGTTCATTTGAGTCAGTAACGCCCAGAGCACCCAGGACCCCCTACCGGTGAACGATGAACTAAAAACTTGAAAGAGTCATGATTCTACGAGCCTCTTGTTCAAGCCATTCACTGGGGCTTATTGGAGCTGTCATTTGTGACTGATACATATAAATATGTGCTTGAAAACATGTGTTGATTGCTAGGCATAAAAATTATCGTATTTCTAATATACACTTGAAACAAGGTATGGTTGTGACTCTTGGCAGAATGCATTGCTTGACTGCCATGAGATTTATAATCACAGTCATTCGCGAACTGCAGCCCCTCAAATGATTCGTTCTCAAGTTTGACTTTGTTGAAAAGATGCTGTGTATGTTTTGATTATACAAAGCTGTATTCATAATAACATTCAATAAGCAATTAATTCTTGCACCATGCGATCAATTATCAAATCTAAACATGTCTTTCTCTTCTCTATGGTCATGGTCTATTTTTCTGTCTGCATATGACAGACAGTTAGTGGTTGGTGGACGTCTCTGAAGCCGTTGAGCCAAAGGAGTATGTATTAATCTTGCTGTTGGACTTGCGGCCAACACCAGCAGGTCAAACGAATAACTATTTTGAACGAGTCACTCAACAACAACAAAAATGAACTATGACACTCGAGTCAGTAAAAAGAGTTGTTCAAAAAAGATGAATCATTGACAAACTGCACATCAGAATAACCCTGGCAGTAATTCTGAATGCAGATTGTGGGAGTCTACTCTGGATGGATTCCAATAGGAATTAAACATCACTTTGCATGCTAGAATAATGTTACTTGATGCTGGTTTTGTTTTAACTTATGCTGGCCACCGGTGTCCAAAACACAGCGAAGGCTGGTCACTAGCAAAAACACAGCAAACACTGGTCACCAGCAAAAACATAACGAAGGCTAGTCTGCCAGCATAACGAGCTAGACCATCCTGGTCAAACCAGCTTGACCAGCATCCGACCAGCACTAACCAGCATAGACATTTATACTGGTCTATACTGGGGTATTTTCAGCAGGGATGTTAGATAAAATAGCTTTATTTTTTAATCTCCATCTCATGTGTCTTACATGTCACTGGAAAAAAGGTATAGTGGCTACTATAGATAGTCTACAAAAAGACACCTAGCAAAAGTCTTGGCTAGTCTACTGTAGACATATCGACAAAAACAGTACAGTGTGAAGATAGGCAGAAACTGCTTCACCAATAGAAATCCCCGATCTCGCTTGTAGGCGATGTCATGATGATGTTGGCTAGCTAAGCTCATGTGCAGAAACACGTCATCAGGTCTAACGGTTGTCTCTTTGTCTTCTCTTAAACCCCGGTCTGGTCTGCTTGGTCTGCTTCGCAAGCGTTCACGGGAAGTCTGGTGATGTTGCAACTCTAGTTTTAGAAAATCTGGGATTTCATTATCTCTTTTGAAAAGCAGTCTGTCTCAAAGGGGCAACGTCCAATTCTGAAATGTAAAAAACATCTTTAATTGACAGGCCTACTTCAGAAACAAAAATGTATCCAATTAATGCAATGTAATTGTAAAGAATAGAGTAGTCTTACATTGCTGAACCAAATTGTTTCCAGAGTAATGCAGCGGTCTAAGGCACTGCATCTCAGTGCAAGCGGCATCACTACAGTCCCTGGTTCAAATCCAGGCTGTATCACATCTGCCTGTGATTGGGAATCCCATAGGTTGGCGCATAATTGTCCCAACGTCGTCTGGGTTTGGCCAAGGTAGGCCGTCATTGTAAATAAGACTTTGTTGTGAACTGACTTGCCTAGTTCAATAAAAATTTAAAATAAATTAAAACCTTGTTACACATCTCTACCCATTACTCTGTATCACACCTCTACCCAGGTAGCCAAGTGGTTAGGACGTTGGACCAGTCACGGAATGGTTGCTAGATCAAATCCCAGAGCTGACAATAATCTGTCGTTCTGCCCCTGAACAAGGCAGTAAAGGCACTGTTCCTTGGCCATCATTGTAAATAAGAATTTGTTCTTAACTGACTTGCCTAGTTAAACAAAGGTTACATTTAAAAAAATATATATATCAAACCGCTTTTTTAGTACATAATTAAATCATCAAATGTAGCCTATTACTAGCTGAATATAGAAAGAAAACATACACCCCAATTTATAAATTTTATTTATTTATTTATAAACTGCCAGTAAGATAAAAAGTTAACATTGAACCCTGAGTAAATCTATCCAAATCAATGTTAGAACACAAGGGCATGCTAATGTAAAAGATGGCTAGTCATTATTAGCCTGGTTCTGTATGGAATGCAGGCACATTATGGGACACAGGCAGGTCATTCTCGCCGCGCTGCTGTAAAATATTGGTGAGACCAAAACATGTGCTGGTGCTATCAACTGAAGAATGACCTCCAGCAGGCCACAAATGTGCATGTGTCTGCTCAAACGGTCAGAAACAGACTCCATGAGGGTGGTATGAGGGCCCGACATCCACAGGTGGGGGTTGTGCTTATGGCCCAACACCGTACGGGACGTTTGGCAGTTGCCAGAAAACACCAAGATTGGCAAATTCGCCACTGGCGCCCTGTGCCCTTCACAAATGAAAGCAGGTTCACACTGAGCACATGTGACAGACGTGACAGAGTCTGGAGACGCCATGGAGAACTCTGATGCCTGCAACATACTCCAGCATGACCGGTTTGGCGGTGGGTCAGTCATGGTGTGGGGTGGCATTTCTTTGGGGGGCCGCACAGCCCTCCATGTGCTCGCCGGAGGTAGCCTGACTGCCATTAGGTACCGAGATGAGATCCTCAGACCCCTTGTGAGACCATATGCTGGTGCGGTTGGCCCTGGGTTCCCTCCTAATGCAAGACAATGCTAGACCTCATGTGGCTGGAGTGTGTCAGCAGTTCCTGCAAGAGGAAGGCATTGATGCTAAGGACTGACCCGCCCATTCCTCCTACCTGAATCCAATTGAGCACATCTGGGACATCATGTCTCGCTCCATCCACCAATGCCACGTTGCACCACAGACTGTCCAGGTGTTGGCGGATGCTTTAGTCCAGGTCTGGGAGGAGATCCCTCAGGAGACCATCCGCCACCTCATCAGGAGCATGCCCAGGCGTTGTAGGGAGGTCATACAGGCACGTGGAGGCCACACACACTACTGAGCCTCATTTGGACTTGTTTTAAGGACATTACATCTAAGTTGGATCAGCCTGTAGTGTGGTTCTCCACTTTAATTTTGAGTGTGACTACAAATCCAGACCTCCATGGGTTGATACATTTGATTTCCATTGATAATTTTTTGTGTGATTTTGTTGTCAGCACAATCAACTATGTAAAGAAAAAAGTATTTAATAAGAATATTTCATTCATTCAGATCTAGGATGTGTTATTTTAGTGTTCCCGTAATTATTTTGAGCAGTGTATTAAAGTCTCATTTTCAAAATACTGTACATGCCCGTCTCTATCGATCAAGTAATACCACACATTCCCATCTCAGTCTCTCTTGGAATGCTCTGCCGCAGGTGAGCTAGAGGTGAAGTTGCCCTTTAAAGGGAAAAGTTGTAGCATTCACTGGGGCTCTCTGGAGGTAGCTTTCCAAGCAGCCATAACCCCTACTGTCTGGTAAGCATTATTACCAGTGAAATCAAGGAGAATTAATTGAATTATGTTCAAGTCATCGGGGTCCCTCATAGGTAATTGTTTCTGAGTCAGTGACCGTGGCCAACAGCAGATCACACAGGCTGAGAGACACAAACAAGCCCTCAGCTGCAAAAATAAATGGCACATAGTCACAGAACCATAATCAAGCAGTGCATAAATAGCTATAATCAAATATGCAGGCTGTATCGAATGTGCACAGAGTCCTAGACACACACTGAGACGCTATCAGATACACAGATTGTATCAAAACAAAAAACTTAATGACAAAAACCAAAAGCCATCATCAGATTCACGGGTCATGTGTGCTCGCGCAGGCAGTCAGATTGTGGCTTTGTCAAATACAAACGCAAATAACATGAGCTAAATGAACAGGCTAAACCAACACGCACACGCACAATGCCATGATTACAGATACACTACAGGCAGGGAGGTGGCCTAATACAGTACATAGGCTTTAAGACAATTAAACAGAGTGAAGATCAAATATACAGTTTTAACCAATTCACAGAGAACCTTGATCAAAGACACACACTTTATGAAGAGCAATAATCAAAAGCACTGGCTTATCACACTCTCACAGGGCTGCGATTAAAAACACGGGCTTATCACACTCACACAGAAACCTTATCAAACACACACACTCTGCCAAACACACTCTGGGACCCACCCTGTCAAATACATAGGCTCCCTCAAACACACACACTCTGCCAAACACACTCTGGGACCCACCCTGTCAAATCTGTGTGTGCAATACTAATCTGTCAGATTTGGGTTTCTACACACAGTTCATGTTATGTAATAAGTACAGAATAAACTCTCTGAAAAAAATATGTAATTATTTGACTCTGGAATTGTTCCGATATGACAAAACCCTGGTCAACATACACTACCGTTCAAAAGTTTGGGGTCACTTAGTATTTCCTTGTTTTTGAAAGAAAAGCACATTAAAATAACATCAAATTGATCAGAAATACAGTGTAGATATTGTTAATGTCATAAATGACTATCGTAGCTGGAAACAGCAGATTTTTTATGGAATATCTACATAGGTGTAGTGAGGTCTAGAAGGCCAGCATCCTGGAGTCGTCTCTTCACTGTTGACGTTGAGACGGGTGTTTTGCAGGTACTATTTAATGAAGCTGTCAGTTTAGGACTTGTGAGGTGTCTGTTTCTCAAACTAGACACTCTAATGTACTTGTCCTCTTCCTCAGTTGTGCACCGGGGCCTCCCACTCCTCTTTCTATTCTGGTTAGAGCCAGTTTGAGCTGTTCTGTGAAGGGAGTAGTACACAGCGTTGTATGAGATCTTCAGTTTCTTGGCAATTTCTCACATGGAATAGCCTTATTTTCTCAGAACAAGAATAGACTGACGAGTTTCAGAATAAAGTCCTTTGTTTCTGGCCATTTTGAGCCTGGAATCAAACCCACAAATTCTGATGCTTCAGATACTCAACTAGTCAAAAGAAGGCCGGTTTTATTGCTTCTTTAATTAGCACAACAGTTTTCAGCTGTGCTAACATAATTGCATAAGTGTTTTATAATGATCAATTAGTCTTTTAAAATGACAAACTTGGATTATCTAACCAAAGTGCCATTGGAACACAGGCGTGATGGTTGCTGATAATGGGCCTCTGTACGCCTCTGTAGATATTCCATAAAATATCTGCTGTTTCGAGCTACAATAGTAATTTACAACATTACCAAAGTCTACACTGTATTTCTGATCAATTTTATGTTATTTTAATGGACAGAAAATGTGCTTTTCTTTCAAAAACAAGGATATTTCTAAGGGACCCCAAACTTTTGAATGGTAGTGTATCTCCTATTTGCCTTAATGGATAAAGGCCAACATCAATATTAAATCACTTAAGTTAACAGTCATTGTTAGCACAGTCGTTTTTGCCACCGGGAGAAGTGACAGCAAACAATGAGAATGACTGTGATGAATAAGATGCTTCAGAAGCAGTCAAAGAAACCACAGGCAGGCATGTGGTTGATCATGGCTCTGAATCTTTCTATTAAGGCTTCTTCTCTGTGACAAATTAGTGTGTTAACGATCTCTACAAAAACAACATTTGATTAAGCTGATTGATCGATATCAGGGGGACATGGTTTCAAGACAGCCTGAAAATACACAGATAACCTGTTGGGAGTAGCTGTTGTGCTTGTTGACAGAATTGACTGAATGTGGGACAACACTGATATATTGAAGCTCATTGACGCCGTATCCATTATCTGGTAATGCTGCTTCTCTTCTGGAAAGAGTTGCTTTTATGGGCAGTTCACACATTCTTCCTGAAAAGTTCTAGGCAGTGGCGACCCGTCATTCAGGGCAGGCGGGGCAGAACCTACCTGTTTAGCTAAAATAAATATGTACCAGTCAAACGTTTGGACACATCTACTAATTTAAGGGCTTCTTAATTTGTACTATTTTCTACATTGTAGAATAATAGTGAAGACATCAAAATGATGGAATAACACATTTGGAATCATGTAGTAACCAAAGAAGTGTTAAACTAATCAAAATATATATTAGATTTGAGATTCTTCAAAGTAGCCACCGTTTGCCTTGATGACAGCTTTGCACACTGTTGGCATTTTCTCAACCAGCTTCATGAGGTTTGCTTTTCCAACCGTTTTGAAGGAGTTCTCACATGCTGAGCACTTGTTGGCTGCTTTTCCTTCACTCTGTGGTCCAACTCATCCCAAACCATCTCAACTGGGTTGAGGTTTATTGATTATGGAAGCCAAGTCATCTGCACTACATCAATCTCCATCTTGGTCAAATAGCCCTTACACAGCCTGGAGGTGTGTATTGGGTCATTGTCCTGTTGAAAAACAAATGATAGTTCCTCTAAGCACAAACCAGATGAAATGGCATATGCTGTGGTATGTCATGAAATCTAAATAAATCACAGACAATGTCACCAGAAAAGCACCTCCATACCATCACACCTCCTCCTCCATGCTTCACGGTGGGAACCACACATGCGGAGATCAATCCCTCACCTACTCTACATCTCATAAAGACAGCAGTTAGAACCACGAATCTCAAATTTCCATCAGTCTATTGTCCGTTGCTCATGTTTCTTGGCCCAAGCAAGTCTCTTCTTATTGCTATCCTTTAGTATTGGTTTCTTAGCAGCAATTCGACCATGAAGGCCTGATTCACGCAGTCTCCTCTGAGTCGTTGATGTTGAGATGTGTCTGTTACATTTATTTGGGCTGCAATTTCTGGGGTGCAGTTAACTCTAAATAATGTATCCTCTGCAGCAGAGGAAACTCTGGATCTTCCTTTTCTGTGACGGTCCTCGTGAGAGCCAAATTCATCATACCTCTTGATGGGTTTTGCGACTGCACTTGAAGAAACTTTCAAAGTTCTTGACATTTTCCGGATTGACTGACCTTCGTGTCTTAAAGTAATGATAGACTGTCGTTTCTCTTTGATTATTTGAGCTGTTCTTGCTATAATATGGACTTGGTCTTTTATCCACTAGGGCTACCTTGTCACAACACAACTGATTGGATCCAACAGGAAAGAGGTACAAATTAACCTTTATCAAGGCAACACCTGCAGCTCCAAAATGCAGGTGTTTCAGCCTAGCTCAGTGCTTTCTGTGGTGGTGGTGGGGCAGCCAGCAGAAAATACGTAGCGTAGGGGTTGGTAATGCTGTCTAGTTTCGCTGTGATTGGCTCAGTGTTCTATCACTTATGTGGACACTACATCACTGCAAAATCTATGGGGGGAGCTAAAAAATTATGCCATAGATTTACATTCAAAGTGCTCATCCAATAAGGCTCAAGGTCATTGGCCACAGATAAAATTACGTCAAATCACGTTATATCTAACATAGCTTTGATTGGACTGATCATGTCAACATCATACATCAAAATCTTAGTTAGCAAGCTAGACAAGCAGTCATTATCATGAATAATGTCGACAATCTACTGGAAAAACTTTTTTAATCCTTGTCATAAATTATAGATAAAACGTATCAGAGCTCATCGGCCATTGGACATAAACATTGCACAACAAGTTGGAAATCGCAAATACAACAATGAATGTTTTGGAAGGAATCAGTGGCTAAATGCAAGCGTTGCAAAGCAATCACTAGCCTGCTATTCAATGGAGTGGGTGTGTGGTCCAAGTCTGGGAATAAGGGTTTCTTTTCCAAGTATAAAAGGATAAACATTCACATGCCATGGGACATAAAAGGTTAAGAACATTGGCCATGCTGTCAATCCAGCATGACCTTTGCCGCATTCACATCAACTGGAAACTCAGAACAGGGAAATCTCAGACTTCAATGAGTTAGAGACAACTGGGAAAATACCATTTCAAAGGTCATTCAACTCAGAATTCCAAGTCAGGAATTCTTTCCAGAGCTCCAACATGAAGATCACTGACGTTATGATTCAACCTTGTTTTTTTCCGACTTCCTAGTCTTGAAAGCACCATAAATCCAGAGAATGTCAGACTTGGCAAAGTTTGATGACATGATTTGCCCACAAGAAGGAGCACCGCGCCACCTTCCTGTTCAAGTGAGCACAGCACAAAAAGGTGAGTTCAAAAATGTATTGTATGCTGTTGCATAAATTATGTAATATGCCAATATATACAGTTGAAGTCGGAAGTTTACATACAGTTAGGTTGGAGTCTTTAAATCTCGTTTTTCAACCACTCCACAATTTTTTTGTTAACAAACTATAGTTTTGGCAAGTCGGTTAGGACACTACTTTGTGCATGACAAGTAATTTTTCCAACAATTGTTTACAGCCAGATTATTTCACTTATAACTCACTGTATCACAATTCCAGTGGGTCAGAAGTTTAAATACGCTAAGTTGACTGTGCCTTTAAACAGCTTGGAAAATTGCAGAAAACGATGTCATGGCTATAGAAGCTCCTGATAGGCTAATTGACATAATTAGAGTTAATTGGAGGTGTACCTGGGGATGTATTTCAAGGCCTACCTTCAAACTCAGTGCCTTTTTGCTTGACATCATGGTAAAATCAAAAGAAATCAGCCAAGACCTCAGAAAAAAGAATTTGTAGACCTCCACAAGTCTGGTTCATCCTTGGGAGCAATTTCCAAACGCCTGAAGGTACCACATTCATCTGTACAAACAATAGCACACAAGTATAAACACCAT
This sequence comes from Oncorhynchus kisutch, assembly GCF_002021735.2. Lineage (NCBI taxonomy): Eukaryota > Metazoa > Chordata > Actinopteri > Salmoniformes > Salmonidae > Oncorhynchus > Oncorhynchus kisutch. Next base: position 11,404,404 of record NC_034201.2, on the reverse strand, counting down.
GAGACCACGCAGCCGCCATACCGCTCAGGAAGGATACGCGTTCTGTCTCCTAGAGATGAACGTACTTTGGTGCAAAAAGTGTCAATCAAATCCAGAACAACAGCAAAGGACCTTGTGAAGATGCTGGAGGAAACAGGTACAAAAGTATATATATCCACAGTAAAACGAGTCCTATATCGACATAACCTCAAAGGCCGCTCAACAAGGAAGAAGCCACTGCTCCCAAACCCCCATAAAAATAACAGACTACGGTTTGCAACTGCACATGCGGACAAAGATTTGTCCGTACTTTTTGGAGAAATGTGCTCTGGTCTGATGAAACAAAAATAGAACTGTTTGGCCATAATGTTTGGAGGAAAAAGGGGGAAGCTTGCAAGCCGAAGAAGACCATATCAACCGTGAAGTACGGGGGTGGCAGTATCATGCTCTGGGGGTGCTTTGCTGCAGGGGAGACTGGTGCACTTGACAAAATAGATGGCATTATGAGGGAGGACAATTATGTGGATATATTGAAGCAACATCTCAAGACATCAGTCAGGAAGTTAAAGCTTGGTCGCAAATGGGTCTTCCAAATGGGAAATGGCTTAAGGATAACAAAGTCAAGGTATTGGAGTGGCCATCACAAAGCCCTGACCTCAATCCTATAGAAAATCTATGGGCAGAACTGAAAAAGCGTGTGCGAGCAAGGAGGCCTACAAACCTGACTCAGTTACACCAGCTCTGTCAGGAGGAATGGGCCAAAAATTCACCCAACTTATTGTGGGAAGCTTGTGGAAGGCTACAAAAAACGTTTGACCCAAGTTAAGCAATTTGAAGGCAATGCTACCAAATACTAATTGAGTGTATGTAAACTTCTGACCCACTGGGAATGTGATGAAAGAAATAAAAGCTGGAATAAATAATTTTCTCTATTATTATTCTGACATTCTAAAAATAAAGTGGTGATCCTAACTGACCTAAGACAGGGAATATTTACTAGGATTAAATGTCAGGAATTGTGAAAACTGAGTTTAAATGTATTTAGCTAAGGTGTATGTAAACTTGCAGCTTCAACTGTATGTATACAGTACTAAGAAAGAAATACTAAGTGTATGTTGTGTAGCAAGCTGTTAGTAGCCCATGTCCCTCACCCTAATAATTTGGCCCCTTGCCACCTCATAACTTAGTCTACTGTTCTGACTTGGTGGTGCACATGTAGCCTACAGACAGTTTGAGATAAATGTCCTTGTAATGTCTGCTTCCAACTCACACGCTCAAACACGTAGATCCCCTGAACGCAGCTCACTTTCCAGCTCACTTTCCAGCTCACACTCTCAAACACATAGATCCCCTGAACGCAGCTCACTCTCCAGATCCCAATCACCTGGATTCTAATCACCTGTTCAAACTGTATGTCATTATCACACAATATTTAGTTTAATTCTTTGCACCCCATCACTGTGAGGTATTGTTTGTTTTGTGACACACGGCTTTCAGAGCTCTGGGTTTTCCTGCGATTTACTCCTCCCCTGTGTGATAGTTTTTGTCAGCCTCACTAATGACACCTTTTGGCTATTCAATGCCTGTACTTTAACAGGATTTCCTGTTATCTACCTATTGCCTGAGATCCCAGACTACGTTACCAGCCTTTTCCCTGCCTGTACTGTTGCTCTTTTGGACCCCCTGTGTATGACCTTCTGCCTACCCCTGGACCCAGCTACCTGCCTCCTCCTGTGGTCCTTTGCAATAAACACCTGCTTCGTCCTGTACTTGAAACCAGCTCTGTCTCCCCTCATGTTCATTACAGTAATCATCAAATGTTTTAAGAGCTTTCATTGTCTGCTTATATGCCCCCTTTATTTATCCTTTGGTTCTGTCTTTGTGTACAGGAAGAATAATGTCAGTACGGCCCATGTTCTGAATTCTGTTATATTGACTACGTCTGCAAAAAGCGCTCATTAATGTCTTAACTGCTCGTCACAGTTATAGTGCAATTAATGTATTGTTTAGTATTGTGTTATGTAGTGGCTTGGCTGGCATGCATGCATCTACATTTTTGGGGGCATTTTCCCCACCAATATTGACATGCTAAAATCGCCACTGATTCTAGGTCAGTAGGTAAGGTGTATGGTAAGTGTTTCTAGTTATAGTCTCAGATACACATTGATTGGGAACAGAACCAAGACGGACTATATGGGCACACTGTACATTTCTGAGATGGTTTTTCAAATGTCTCTTACTTGACAATGATGCTGTTGTATGAGCACAGAAGACTGTGATAATAGTAGAATAATGGAAGCAGTGCATCCTAGCATAAGATGCCTTAGTGCTCCTGCTGTGCAGCCATGGAGATGCCAGGGTGCAGGACCGCAGGCCTTACAGTAGATACAGTCCACACTCCAACTGTCTTAGTAAACCTCGGAGCAGCTGGAACCCAGGACAGGAGCCCAGCAGACCCATTTGATCTCCAGCTGTGCTGCCATGGCGATGGCAGAATGCAGGACATGGGAAGTACACATGTATTTGAACCCCCCCCGGCTGTGCTGCCAAGACAATGGCGGAATTAAGGAACTAGAAGTGCATTCCGCCTTCTGCCCCAGCTGGGATTCCCTGTTGATACCAATATCGACGTACAGATGGAACGCTTCGAAGTTCTACCGTGACCTAACCATGTGTTGTAAAATTCAATAGCACACTCTTATCTTTCTAAACTCATGTGCAATAGCTTCAATATGAACGTGTGCCTATTTGGCTGTCCAACACAGTAGGTACATTTTGATGACAATAGTTTTGATAACCCGTACTTTATGCAGCTGTGGAAACTAGCTTCACTGATTACTCCATTCACACAACATGGCAATTTTACTTTCCCCTAGTCAAATCCGGAGGGAGGGGTGAGCGAACAGTGTGACTAAACCCAGGGTGAAACTCTGCCAAGGTGAAAAACGACAATTGAACCGTCCTGTGATCTGTATGAATGAGAGATATGAACCCTGTTGACTTGTAACACAGTTTTTGTGCCAACAGCTAAACAGCATAATGAGGCCTCCAGTCATGTATCAACAGAGGGCGACAATCATCTCCGTGGATAATAATTAGCTTTATCACACAATGACACAGGTCACCCGGAAGGGCATAATTCTATCAGTAGAACAATAGCAGACAAATGTTGCGGCTCAGTGGAAATCTCCAAAGGGGATTGGCTGCTTCATATAATACTTGTCAAATCCCAGGTGCCATTTCATATGGCTGTAAATCAGAGAAAATCCGTCCCGGGGAGAGCTCCTGCAGTTCTGATAATCATTTTGTTGCGAGAAAATCCCACGGGAGTGCTTTGTTTACATTGACATTTATCAAAAAAGGATAGGCGAGAGATACAATCAGATTGTCTAAATCGGTAGGCATGTCAATATAATGTTGGTTTATATGGAAACGGTTGCAAATTGCAAATATTAAAAACACAAGAAATAAATCAATTTAGCGCTGTGCAATATTGACTGTGCAATGTAGAAAGTAGGAAGCAAATATGGTTTATTTTCTACTTCTTAGGTATGAACAAAATAATGTATCAGCCCTGCAATAAGACATTTGTGCAATGCTAAATTGCCCCAAAATTGATTAACAATATTTGGGTGATCTTTGTGTTATTTATCATGCCTCCCATTACTCACAGCGGACCATTCTCTTAATGGCACTCCATAGTGTGCCAGCAGAGAGGAAATGGGTTGATAAAGCTACATATTTGTCCGAATCCGTCTGTATAATCGATGTGGTCTTGACCATATGTTGATTTATATACACAATTTGCTATTTCAATTTCTTTATATATTCAATATTTTCTCTGGCGATTCTGATAGATTGGCATTCATCTTGTATGGACTGCACTGTATACTACTGCTGTATAGGCCCTACAATTTGCAATATAATATACTGTCAGTTGCCTGTGTGTTGTATTCCATTTATGAACAAGAATGTGTAGGCTTTGTGCAGGCTGTACCGTAACTGCTCTACTGTGTTGTTAATGTTGAGTATTGCCTTTAATAGTCCTCTTACTAGTGCATAACAATGGGTAGTCTTCAGCAGAGTGGGGCTACTGTTTTAGCATGGACATGATGGGTCTGGGAAGGGTATCAGGGTGGCTTTGCTCCTCTCTCTCTCTTATCAGGTTTCAGGCCAATACATAGAATAACAGGACTAGAGGTCGACCGATTATGCATTTTCAACGCCAATACCGATACCGATTATTGGAGGACCAAAAAAAAGCTGATGCCGAGTTATATATATATATAATATATAATAAATGACAATTACAACAGTACTGAATGGAAAATTAACACTTATTTGAACTTAATACAATACATAAATAAAATCAATTTACTCTCAAATAAATAATGAAATGTGTACAATTTGGTTTAAATAATGCAAAAACACAGTATTGGAGAAGAAAGTAAAATTGCAATATGTACCATGTAAAAAAGCTAACGTTTAAGTTCCTTTCTCAGAACATGAGAACATATAAAAGCTGGTGGTTCCTTTAACCAGAGTCTTCAATATTCCCAGGTAAGAAGTTTTAGGTTGTAGTTATTATAGGAATTATAGGACTGTCTCTCTATACCACTTGTATTGCATATACCTTTGACTATTGGATGTTCTTATAGGCACTATAGTACTGCCAGCCTAAACTCGGGAGTTTATAGGCTTGAAGTCATAAACAGTGCTGTGCTTTAAGCATTGCTAAGAGCTGCTGTTTGCATGAATGCTTATGAGCCTGCTGCTGCCTACCACCGCTCAGTTAGACTGCTCTATCAAATATCAAATCATATGCTTAATTATAATATAATAAACACACAGAAACAGATGCCTTTGGTCATTAATATGGTAAAATCCGGAGACTATTCTTTCAGTGAAATATGGAACCGTTCCGTATTTTAAAGAACAGGTGGCAACCTTAAGTCTAAATATTACTGTTACATTGCATAACCTTTGATGTTATGTCATAGTTTTGTAAAATTATGGCAAATTAATTACTGTCTTTGTTAGGAATAAATGGCCTTTCAACAGCTCGCAACGAGCCAGGTGGCCTAAACTGCTGCATATACCCTGACTCTGCTTGCACTGAACGCAAGAGAAGTCACACAATTTTCCTAGTTAATATCGCCTGCTAACATGAACTTATTTTAACTACATATGTAGGTTTAAAAATATATACTTATGTATTGATTTTAAGAAAGGCATTGATGTTCATGGCTAGGTACATTACTGCAACGATTGTGCTTTTATTAAATCATCACCCATTTGGCGAAGTTGAAGTAGGCTGTGATTCGATGATAAATGAACAGGCACCGCATTGATTATATGCAACGCAGAACAAGCTAGTTAACCTAGTAATATCATCAACCATGTGTAGTTAACTAGTGATTATGTGAAAATTGATTGTTTTTTATAAGATAAGTTTAATGCTAGCTAGCAACTTACCTTGGCTGGTTGCAGCCACACGGTCCTTTTGATGCTGCACTCGCGTAACAGTGGTCAGCCTGCCACGATTCAATGTAATCGGCCATAATCGGCGTCCAAAAAAGCCGATTACCGATTGTTATGAAAACTTGAAATCGGCCTTAATTAATCGGCCATGTCGATTAATCGGTTGACCTTTAAACAGGACTGGGGAAATAACAACAACAAAGGAAGCCAAGCAATGAATTATCTTTGCCTGGCATCCCATTTAAACACTCATGCAAAGAAAGTATATTAGAGAAGCAGGATGATCATTAAAGCTCAACAAACCACTGTGTGTACAAAACATTAGGAACACCTTCCTAATATTGAATTGCATCCCTGTTTGCCCTCAGAACAGATTTCATTTGACGGTGCATGGACTCTACAAGGTATCAAAAGTGTTCCACAGGGATGTCGGCCCATGTTGACTCCAATGTTTCCCACAGTTGTGTGAAGTTGGCTGGATGTCCTTAGGGTGGTTGACCATTCTTGATTCACAAGGGAAACTGTTGAGTGTGAAAAAGCTAGCCGCGTTCCAGTTCTTGACATACTCAAACCGGTGCGCCTGGCACCTACTACCATACCCCGTTCAAAGGCACTGAAATCTTTTGTCTTGCCCATTCACCCTCTGAATGGCACACATTTGCCTCAAGGCTTAAATTATTTTTTTACCTGTCTTCTCCCCTACACACCAATAAGGGATCATAGCTTTCACCTGGATTTACCTAGTCAGTCTACATCATGACAAGAGCAGGTGTTCCTAATGTTTTGTACACTCAGTGTATCGCTTCATCATCACTTCAGTTAAATAACACTAGACTGTGACCATACTGTTCAAAAGCAATAAAAATGTTGATACATCCCTAGGCAGTCTATGGTATTTAAATGTCGTATTAGTGGCTCTGATATTAGGCAAGCTTGAATCATAAGCTTTTTTTTGTGCAGAAATTAACGTCAACAAAATATTATTATGCACAGAGACCTTTTCTATGGTAATAGCTTCCTGTGCTTAGACAGCAAGGAAAGACAAGGGAGAATGTGAGCAAGCTAGAGGAGAGAGAGAAGCTAAAAGAAAGAGAGATAGGGGGTAAGAGCAGAAGCAATAGAAGAGAAAAGTGGAAAGAAGGGAGAAAATGTAGGACAGGTGGATGTAAGGCAGGAGGGGACTGAGGGAGGGAGAGGAAAAGAAAGAAAGAAAGAAAGAAAGAGTATAAGGGTGATATGGGGGAGTTTGAGAGGGATGAGGCTGGGGGGAGAGGAGATGGTTCATTTGTCACTGTCAGATCGGTTTGCTTCTCCTTCATAAGAGCGAGGACAGGGCCTTCCCCATGACCCCCCCTACATCCACCCTCCGCCCCCACTTCATTCCCCCATCCCCCCACCACCCACCTCCCCCACTCATCCTTCTGCCAACTCATTCCATGTATAAAGCCCTAGTCTGTTTAGCCTCGTTCCATGTATAAAGCCCTAGTCTGTTTAGCCTCGTTCCAGGTATAAAGCCCTAGTCTGTTTAGCCTCGTTCCATGTATAAAGCCCTAGTCTGTTTAGCCTCGTTCCAGGTATAAAGCCCTAGTCTGTTTAGCCTCGTTCCATGTATAAAGCCCTAGTCTGTTTAGCCTCGTTCCATGTATAAAGCCCTAGTCTGTTTAGCCTCGTTCCATGTATAAAGCCCTAGTCTGTTTAGCCTCGTTCCATGTATAAAGCCCTAGTCTGTTTAGCCTCGTTCCATGTATAAAGCCCTAGTCTGTTTAGCCTCGTTCCATGTATAAAGCCCTAGTCTGTTTAGCCTCGTTCCATGTATAAAGCCCTAGTCTGTTTAGCCTCGTTCCATGTATAAAGCCCTAGTCTGTTTAGCCTCGTTCCATGTATAAAGCCCTAGTCTGTATAAAATACTCTACAGCTAATAGATGAAAGGATGTTAATGCTATTGAAATCTTATTTAGAATACAAATGTAAAGAGATAATTTGCAGAATTATCATAATGGAGTGTGTTATGTGCTAGGTTAACAAAGTACATTCATATAATCATATTAATTCTTACAACGGCGGTTGGAGAGGATGAGTGGACATTTTGATTTGGTGAAGCGGTAGCTAATATGCTGGAAAAACACAGCAGTTGTGCTTGCCCATTGCACCCCTGGACCCCTCTTCCCTCCTCCCTGTATGCATCCCTGGTCCGGGAGCAGAGTGGACGCTGATGTAGCACTCCTGGATGCATCGCAGGCAGAATTGGACAAACTCATTTATTGGCTGTGTGTCCACTGCGACCACCTCCATGTAATGAATGGTGCAGTCTGCCTCCTCAGTGAAAACCTCTCTTTCAAAGCAGAAAAAAAACCTTATATGGCTCAGGAAGCATTGAGTAGTGGCAAGCAGACTTATGACCTGGAGGCTGCAGGTTTAATCCCCAGTTGGGGACACTGCTGTGTATTCTTCAGCGAGGGTAATTAACCTTAATTGTCTGTGGAGTGCAGGGCCGGCTCAAGCCTTTGGGGGCCCTAAGCGAGATTTGGTTGGGGGTCCCCCACCTCACGGAAAATCATTTTTGTGGCACCCTTCTTGGCGGTGGAGAGAAAAATGCCTCCTGCCATTCTACTAATTTTGCCATGGGGCAGAGATAAAAAATGTAAAAAGTTTTACGGCTAATTCCCTGCAATTCTCCCATTTTGCAATGACTTACGCCATGTTAATATGATATATATATATATATTTTTTTTAAAAATATTTTTTACCTTTATTTAACCAGGCAAGTCAGTTAAGAACACATTCTTATTTTCAATGACGGCCTGGGAACAGTGGGTTAACTGCCTGTTCAGGGGTAGAATGACAGATTTGTACCTTGTCAGCTCGGGGGTTTGAACTCACAACCTTCCAGTTACTAGTCCAACGCTCTAACCACTAGGCTACCCTGCCGCCCCAGGGTGAGAATGACTAACAAAAGCAAAGGGTGCCCACTGGAGGTCAGGGCCCCTGGGCTATTCTACTATTCTTACTCAAAATAGTAAGTTGAGACCCTGAGTACCTAAAAATCTATACAGTATATCATATTTTATAATTTTTGGGGGTCTGGGGGCCCTAGTGGCAGGGGGCCCTAAGCGACTGCTTATGTCGCTTATGCCTGGAACCGGCCCTGGCAGAATGCACTCAACTGTGTAATATGAAAAACCCAGAGATATGTTATCCAGCCACTCTGGATAAAGACATCTGCTGAGAAAGTAAACAACTACAGTAATATTTTTATTATGATTTATAGTATGAGTATTATCAGAGGTTATGTGTCTGTGATGTCTCATGGTTGGGTCTTCCATAGTGGTCAGCCTCCTGCAGTCTAGAGTTAGTCCTACAATGGGAGAGGGGGAGTATTTCACCACCAACACACAAAGACACTATGGCAAATTACCCCTCTCATGCCTCTCTCTCCCATTCACTCACTAAAATCTCCTTATCGCCTCACATACAATTTAAATTCAAATCTCTTCTAAGAAAAAGGAAAAGCACAGCAGGCAATGGTTTGGAATGTCAATACAGCTCCATTTGGTGGACAGAAGGAATATATTAATAACACAAAAGTACTTAGTATTGTATCAAAAATATTTCCAAACATGATATTGAGATGAAAATCTAACATTGAGAAATGTTCAAGATTTCAGGTACACCTACAGTAAATCAGTATTCCCCAATAAAAATCATAATTCTGCTGCATACCAATTAATCAATAGACAGTTATCTTCAAAAGGTTAATAAGGAAAGAGTTGAAACACCCTGATGACACCTGCATGCTCTACAGGCCTACACCTAAAGCATGAGCTGATCATTATTTTTCACCATAGGCTAAACCATTAAGTACATTCAGATCCACAGTCCTGCATCGTAAACCTAAAGAGATTGCAGTACATTAACATGGCTCAGAGAACTATTCAGTATGCACAATAAACTCTCCTTTTGACTAAAAAACACAATTAAAAGCCTGGTCACATAGGCCATTAAAGCTGAGAATGCAAGGTTTAGTCTTCATTTATTCCAAGGCTTCTTTTCATCTGTTATGCTGGAACATATTGAGTTCAACAAAGCTGTGTATAACTCTGATACTGGCAGGCCGAGCCATCAGAACAATTCCCATTGTCATAGATGCTGAGTTCTCCCCTCATCCCATTTTCAGAGATTTATGCAATTAAGCCATGTTCTTCTACAGTGCCAACATGAAACAGCAGTGAACATCTTTTTGGAGCAACCCAAGAGCCAGCAGGGTTCAATATTCATGAAATATTCAAATATCCTTGGTCTCTAGTGTGGTGAAGACACAGAGAGTAATGATCACTTCTCATGTCAGCTAGCGTTGGTCAGCAGGGGAAATGGAATTATGCAATAACTTATTTCAGAGTGTTTTTTCCAGGGCTTTTAGGGGATTTTGAAAAGTGGATTATTACCCACAGCAATACACTAGGAAACAATAATTGACGGCCAAGTCGGGGGAATCAGCTGTGACTTTATTTTGGATTTAAGAAATTCCCACTCTCTAAACACGTCGGCCTCTTATTAAAGATTTGGGTCAAACACATAAAAACGTAATCAGCATTGCTGTCATGTCCTGACCTTAGTTCCTTTATGTCTCTATTTTAGTTTGGTCAGGGCGTGAGCATTCTGTTTTGTTCTGTGTGTTAGATTTCTGTGTTTGGCCTGGTCTGGTTCCCAGTCAGAGGCAGCTGTCAATCGTTGTCTCTAATTGAGAACCATACTTAGGCAGCCTGTTTTCCCACTGGGTTGTGGGTAGTTCTCTGTTTTTGTATTCTGTACCAGACAAAACTGTTTCGGTCATTCTCTTTTGTTGTTTTTCCAATTCAGTGTTCAATTCATAATAAAAGATTAACAAGTACCACGCTGCACCTTGGTTCTCACCTTCTTCAACCCATGACAGCCGTTACAATTGCACTAATCACAATGGGTTCTTCGAATGTCCCCATACGAGAACCCTTTTTGGTTCCAGGTAGAACACTTTTAAGTGTGCAGAACCCTCACTTACAGTGTTCCCTGGAAATGATGCTATAGAGGAGGTGCTAGAGGGGATGCTGTGTGTTGGAGTGCAGTTTAGTGGGATAAACTTCAGGACAGGCACACAATACACTATTTATGCTCCATTCTGTTCTACATTATTCATGTCATGAAATTTTTATGTTGGGAAATGTTTGAGACTTTTTCTTGGATACATGTTTTACTGCAGTAACAATATAAACCTTATAAAGCCTAGACCTCACGTAAGACAATCAGCCTTAATGAAGAACATGTCATCAACTTAAAATCAAGTCAAACCAAATTGTATTAGTCACATGCGCCAAATAGAACAGGTGTAGACCTTACACTGAAATGCTTACATACGAGCCCCTAACCAACAGTGCAGTTTCAAAAAACACGGATAGGAATAGGAGATAAAAGCAACAAGTAATTAAAGAGCAGCAGTAAAAAATAACAATACAGTTGAAGTCGGAAGTTTACATACAGTAAAAGGTAGAAGTCATTAAACTTGTTTTTCAACCACTCCACAAATTCCTTGTTAACGAACTATAGTTTTGGCAAGTCGGTTAGGACATCTACTTTGTGCATAACACAAGTAATTTTTCCAACAATTGTTTACATACAGATTATTTCATAGTATCACAATTCCAGTGGGTCAGAAGTTTACATACACTAAGTTGACCGTGCCTTTAAACAGCTTGGAAAATTCCAGAAAATGATGTCATGGCTTCAGAAGCTTCTGACAGGCTAATTGACATCATTTGAGTCAATTGGAGGTGTACCTGACATATTTCAAAGCCTACCTTCAAACTCACTGCCTCTTTACTTGAAATCATGGGAAAATCAAAAGAAATCAGCCAATTTGTATACCTCCACAAGTCTAGTTCATCCTTGTTAGCAATTTCCAAATGCCTGAAGGTACCACGTTCATCTGTACAAACAATGGTATGCGGGTGTAACGGTTTTCTTCCGCTGAAGGAGGGGAGGACAAATGCAGCGTGGTTAGTGTTCAACATAGACGATACCCGAGAACACTACAAGATACAAAACAACAAATGTGAAAACTGAAACAGTCCTATCTGGTGCAATGACACAAAGACAGAAGACAAACACCCACCAAATACCCAAAGAACATGGCTGCCTAAATATGGTTCCCAATCAGAGACAACGATAAACACCTGCCTCTAATTGAGAACCAATCTAGGCAACCATAGACTTCCATAAACACCTAGACTAGGTGACACCTCATAAACATACAAAACCCCTAGATCAGAGAAAAAAACACATAAATCCCCCATGTCACACCCTGACCTAACCAAAATAATAAAGAAAACAAAGATACCTAAGGCCAGGGGGTGACAGTCCCCCCCCCCCCCCCGCCCCCAAAAGGTGCGGACACCCGGCCGAGCACACCTAAATCCATAGGGGAGGGTCTGGGTGGGCGTCTGTCCACGGTGGCGGCTCTGGCGTGGGACGTGGACCCCACTCCACCATAGTATTTGTCCACTTTAGTCTCTTCCTAGGAACGGCGACCCTCACCGCCGACCTAGGATTGGCAACCCTAGTAAAGGGCCCCACTCCACTAAACAAACTCCTCCGGACTGAGGGGCAGCTCAGGACTGAGGGGCAATTCAGGACTGAGGGGCAGCTCAGGACTGAGGGGTAGCCCAGGACTGAGAGGTAGCTCAGGACTGAGAGGTAGCTCAGGCTGGTTGATGGCTCTGGCAGATCTTGGCTGACTGACGGCTCTGGCGGATCCTGGCTGAATGGCGTCTCTGGCGGATCCTGTCTGAATGGCGGCTCTGGCGGATCCTGGCTGACTGGCAGCTCTGGCGGATCCTGGCTGACTGGCAGCTCTGGCGGATCCTGGCTGACTGGCGGCTCTGGCGGCTCCTTTTTTAATTTATTTTAATTTTACCTTTATTTACCTAGGCAATTTCTTATTTTCAATGACGGCCTAGGAACAGTGGGTTAACTGCCTGTTCAGGGGCAGAACGACAGATTTGTACCTTGTCAGCTCGGGGATTTGAACTTGCAACCTTTCGGTTATTAGTCCAACACTCTAACCACTAGGCTACCCTGCCGTCCTTGCAGACTGGCGGCTCTTTGCAGACTGACGGCTCTGGCGGTTCCTTGCAGACTGGCGGCTCTGGCGGCTCCTTGCAGACTGGCGGCTCTGGAGGCTCAGTACAGACTGGCGGCTCTGGACAGGCGGGAGACTCTGGCAGCTCTGGACAGGCGGGAGACTCTAGCAGCTCTGGACAGGCGGGAGACTCTAGCAGCTCTGGACAGGCAGGAGACTCTAGCAGCTCTGGACAGGCGAGGCACACTGTTGGTACTGGGCCGAGGACACGCACCTCAGGGCGAGTGCGGGGAGGAGAAACAGGGAGTACTGGGCTCTGGACACACACAGGAAGCCTGGTGCGGGGGGCTGCCACCGGAGGGCTGGTGCGTGTAGGTGGCACTGGATAGACCGGACCGTGCAGGTGCACTGGAGGTCTTGAGCACCGAGCCTGCCCAACCTTACCTGACTCGATGCCCACTCTAGCCCGGTCGATACGAGGAGCTGGTATGTACCGCACCGGGCTATGCACCCGCACTGGAGACACCGTGTGCTCCACAGCATAAAACGGTGCCTGCCCGGTCCCTCTCGCTCTCCGGTAAGCACAGGAAGTTGGCGCAGGTCTCCTACCTGGCTTCGCCATACTCCCTGTGTGCCACGCCCAATTATTTTTTGGGGCTGACTCTCGGGCTTCCAGCCCTGCTTTCGTGCTGCCTCTTCAAACCGCCGCCTCTCCGCTTTGGCTGCCTCCAGCTCTGCCTTGGGGCGGCTATATTCCCCCGGCTGCGTCCAGAGTCCATCTCCATCCAGTATCTCCTCCCAAGTCCAATAGTCCTGATTGCGCTGCTCCTCCTGCCGCTTTCTGTCACCACGCTGCTTGGTCCTGTTTTGGTGGGTGATCCTGTAACGGTTTTCTTCCGCTGAAGGAGAGTAGGACCAAAATGCAGCGTGGTTAGTGTTCAACATCTTTAATATAGACGATAACCCGAGAACACTACAAAATACAAAACAACAAATGTGAAAACCGAAACAGGTGCAATGACACAAAGACAGAAGACAAACACCCACCAAATACCCAAAGAACATGGCTGCCTAAATATGGTTCCCAATCAGAGACAACAATAAACACCTGCCTCTAATTGAGAACCAATCTAGGCAACCATAGACTTCCATAAACACCTAGACTAGAAAACACCCCATAAACATACAAAACCCCTAGACCACAAAAACACATAAATCCCCCATGTCACACCCTGACCTAACCTAAATAATAAAGAAAACAAAGATAACTAAGGCCAGGGCGTGACAATGGGACCACGCAGCCGCCATACCGCTCAGGAAGGAGACGCGTTCTGTCTCCTAGAGGTGAACGTACTTTGGTGCAAAAAGTGCAAATCAAATCCAGAACAACAGCAGAGGACCTTGTGAAGATGCTGGAGGAAACAGGTACAAAGGTATGTATATCCACAGTAAAACGAGTCCTATATCGACATAACCTAAAAGGCCGCTCAACAAGTAAGAGGCCACTGCTCCCAAACCTCCATAAAAAAACAGACTACGGTTTGCAACTGCACATGGGGACAAAGATCGTACTTTTTGGAGAAATGTGCTCTGGTCTGATGAAACAAAAATAGAACTGTTTGGCCATAATGACCATCGTTATGTTTTGATGGTTAGTCGGAGGGCATAGCGGTATTTCTTATAAGCTTCTGGGTTAGAGTCCCACTAAAGCGGACGCTCTAGCCTTTAGCTCAGTGCGGATGCTGCCTGTAATCCATGACTTCTGGTTGGGGTATGTACGTAATCGACGACATCATCGATGCACTTATTGATGAAACCAATGACAAATGTGGTGTACTCCTCAGTGCCATTGGAGGAATCCTGGAACATATTCCAGTCTGTGCTAGCAAAACAGTCCTGTAAGTTAGCATCTGCTTCATCCGACCACTTTTTTATTGATCTAGTCACTGGTGCTTCCTGCTTAAATTTTTGCTTGTAAGCAGGAATCAGGAGGATGGAATTATGGTCAGATTTGCCAAATGAAGTTGCGAGGGAGAGCATTGTATGCATCTCTGTGTGTGGAGTATAGGTGATCCAGAGTTATTTTCCCTCTGGTTGCACATTTAACATGCTGATAGAAATTAGGTAAAACTGATTTAAGTTTCCCTGCATTGAAGTCCCCAGCTACTACGAGTGCCGGCTCTTGGTGAGCGTTTTCTTGTTTGCTCATGGCGGAATACAGCTCATTCAATGCTAACTTAGTGCCAGCCTCTGACTGTGGTGGTATGTAAACAGCTACAAAGAATACAGATGAACATTTTCTCAGTAGGTAGTGTGGCCAGCAGCTTATCATGCGAAACTCTACCTCGGGCGAGCAATAGCTCGGGACTTGCTTAGATATTGTGCACCGGCTGTTGTTTACAAAAATACATAGACCGCCGCCCCTTATCTTACCAGACGCCGCTGTTCTATCCTAAAGGTACATTGTATAGCCAGTCAGCTGTATGTTGATATTGTCGTCTTTCAGTCATGACTCCGTCAAGCATAAGATGTTACAGTTTTTAATATCCCGTTTGTAGTTAATCTTCCCAGTAACTCATCCATTTTATTGTCCAAAGATTGCATGTTTACTAGTAGAATTGAGGGAAGTGGGGGTTTATTGGATGGCCTCCGACTTCACAGAACGTAGCCCGCTCTCCGGCCTCTCTTTCTCCGTCTCCTCTTCACGCAGATCACTGGGGTCGGGGCTTGTTCACGAGGGAGCCATATATCCTCCGCCTCGGGCTTATCAGAGTAGTGAAAGAAGAAAAAGGATTCTGCTAGTCGGTGGTGAGTAATCGCAGTCTTGATGTCTAGAAGTAATTTTTGGTCAAAAAGAAGGTACAAACAACGCAGATAAACAAACAAAAAAACACAATCGGTTGGGGGCACGTAAAAAGTCTGCTCCGGCGCCATCTTAAAACATTCAGAGATAGAAACACCGTAAACACATGAAAAAATGAATCAGTGCATAACGGTAACCGATAAAATCAACTTCACAACAAGTATTGCTGACATCCATGTCTCTGTTAACCTACTGAAACATTGTGTAAATTGGAATTATCATACTAATAATGATGTATCGAAATGGGCCTTGTGTAACCACAGCAGAACGGATAAAAATCTATTGGGTGTAAAGATTTCCAATGAAATGTGGCCTTTGGCTGACGTGGGTATTATGCAAAACATGACATTTTAATCTACAATTAAATAAATAAACTTGATTGAATCTGTGTAACTGGGCACCTCTGTGGCTAAGTAGCATTAAAGGTGTACACTTTCCTAATGTATTTTTTGGTGCTCTATACAGGACCTCTAATGGGGTTATGGTCCTGTTGTATGTTGATGAGTCTGCTGTTGTTCTCCTAGTGTCTGTCCCAGGCTCTGTCTGGGTTCCTTATCTGACCTGTAGACTATCTCAATTCATTTCGATTCAAGGTGCTTTATTGGCATGGGAAACTTATGTTAACATTTCCAAAGCAAGTGAAGTAGATAATATACTCTCTCTCTCTCTCTCTCTCTCTCTCTCTCTCTCTCTCTCTCTCTCTCTCTCTCTCTCTCTCTCTCTCTCTCTCTCACTCTCTTTAACTCTCTCTTTCACTCTCTCTTTCACTCTCTCTTTCACTCTCTCTGTGTTTCTCTCTCTCTCTCAGGGACTAAAAACCTCTACAATGTTAAACATTCTGGAGGTTCTGTACATTTCCATTGGTTTGACCATCCCAATGCTTGGTTAGTGACAGTCTAGTCTGGGTTTTTATCTTAATCAAGTCCCACACTGGATAGGTGGGAGCGATTACTCTGACTACATTTTTTATTTAATTTTTTTATTTAACCTTTATTCAACTAGGTAAGTCAGTTAAGAACAACTTCTTATTTACAATGATGGCATACCCTGGCCAAACTCATATGACGCTGGGCCAATTGTGCACCACCCTATAAATAAACATGATAGTGATTTGGCATTCAGAAAACGACAATCTTTTTACAATTAGCCAAACCCTGCTTAACTACACACAGGGAGATTTCACACTGCTCACACTTACAGATGAGAGGATAGTTAACAATAGTCAGAGTTAGAGAGAAAGTGGGAAAGTGAGAGAGAGGAGAGAGTGCAGGAGAGAGAGGGGAAGACATAGAGAGAGGGAACTGGGGAAGAGAGAGGAGCCTCAGAGTTATAGCAGCAGGAGAGAAAATACCATGGCACATTATTGAGGGACGCTTTGGCGGTAAGCTGCTTATTGATAAAAGCACTAATCTGCCTGGCAGAAGGTAAGGAGGCTGGGATGTGTGGTGATAAAATATCTGAGCTAAAGGCAATGCCATCAGGGAGCTGAGCCTCCACACAGCTTTACCTAAAGGAGCTTCTCATTAAATGTTTACATAAAAGTGGGAATCTGACCATGGGCAGCCTGCAGAAAGCATCTTTGTCTGCAGAGAAGTGAGCAGAGAACATAGGGAACCAAAGGCTCAGCTTTCCATTGGGTTCAGATAGATGCTGGGAGTGTCGCTTTCTAATATTATTTCCCAATTATTTTCCAAATGCATCAACAAGCAAGTCAGGTAATTTGATAAAATCAACACAGGTTATGGTTAGGGGAAAAGGGAAAAGAATTCCATTGCGTCACAGATATGAATACATTAGTGGTATTGCCAGAATCATCTTTTTCTGTGTACAGGTGCCATATAGTGGGGCAAAAAAGTATTTAGTCAGCCACCAATTGTGCAGGTTCTCCCACTTAAAAAGATGAGAGAGGCCTGTAATTGTCATCATAGGTACACTTCAACTATGACAGACAAAATGAGAAAAAAAATCCAGAAAATCACATTGTAGGATTTTTTATGAATTTATTTGCAAATTATGGTGGAAAATAAGTATTTGGTCACCTACAAACAAGCAAGATTTCTGGCTCTCACAGACCTGTAACTTCTTCTTTAAAAGGCTCCTCTGTCCTCCACTCGTTACCTGTATTAATGGCACCTGTTTGAACTTGTTATCAGTATAAAAGACACCTGTCCACAACCTCAAACAGTCACACTCCAAACTCCACTATGGCCAAGACCAAAGAGCTGTCAAAGGACACCAGAAACAACCTGCACCAGACTGGGAAGACTGAATCTGCAATAGGTAAGCAGCTTGGTTTGAAGAAATCAACTGTGGGAGCAATTATTAGGAAATGGAAGACACAAGACCACTGATACAAGACCACTGATAATCTCCCTCGATCTGGGGCTCCACGCAAGATCTCACCCCGTGGGGTCAAAATGATCACAAGAACGGTGAGCAAAAATCCCAGAATCACACGGGGGGACCTAGTGAATGACCTGCAGAGAGCTGGGGCCAAAGTAACAAAGCCTACCATCAGTAACACACTACGCCGCCAGGGACCCAAATCCTGCAGTGCCAGACGTGTCCCCCTGCTTAAGCCAGTACATGTCCAGGCCCGTCTGAAGTTTGTTAGAGAGCATTTGGATGATCCAGAAGAAGATTGGGAGAATGTCATATGGTCAGATGAAACCAAAATAGAACTTTTTGGTAAAAACTCAACTCGTCGTGTTTGGAGGACAAAGAACACCAAACCTACTGTGAAGCATGGGGGTGGAAACATCATGCTTTGGGGCTGTTTTTCTGCAAAGGGACCAGGACGACTGATCCGTGTAAAGGAAAGAATGAATGGGGCCATGTATCGTGAGATTTTGAGTGAAAACCTCCTTCCATCAGCAAGGGCATTGAAGATGAAACGTGGCTGGGTCTTTCAGCATGACAATGAAGGAGTGGCTTCGTAAGAAGCATTTCAAGGTCCTGGAGTGGCCTAGCCAGTCTCCAGATCTCAACCCCATAGAAAATCTTTGGAGGGAGTTGAAAGTCTGTGTTGCCCAGCAACAGCCCCAAAACATCACTGCTCTAGAGGAGATCTGCATGGAGGAATGGGCCAAAATACCAGAAACAGTGTATGAAAAACTTGTGAAGACTTACAGAACACGTTTGACCTCAGTCATTGCCAACAAAGGGTATATAACTAAGTATTGAGATAAACTTTTGTTATTGACCAAATACTTATTTTCCACCATAATTTGCAAATAAATTCATTAAAAATCCTACAATGTGATTTTCTGGATTTTTTTTCTCATTTTGTCTGTTATAGTTGAAGTGTACCTATGATGAAAATTACAGGCCTCTCTCATCTTTTTAAGTGGGAGAACTTGCACAATTGGTGGCTGACTAAATACTTTTTTGCCCCACTGTATATGTTATATGGCAACCCATCTGTAGGTTTGCTCTAGCTAGCCTGTGGGTCTGGTTTGGATTGAATGTGCCCCGAGTGTCTCACTTGGTCTCCAGCTGTAATCTCTTTTAACAGGTAATCAAGGGAAAGTTAGCTTTAAATTGCCCACTTCAACACAGCGGCAGCGCAGAGTGCACTGTGATTTCACTTTAAATTCTCACCATTCACACCCAACATATCGTCTCAGAGTCCACCCAGCCCAGACAAGTCCATCTCAGAGAGGTTGCACACTTGCTAATCCCTTAATGCAAGGCCAGGCCAGGCAATCTCAGATGGCAAACCTAGACTACTCTGTCTAAAAATCCTATGCCAATGAAATCAATCCCTTTGTCCTGGTTCAAAGACCCCCACTTTCATTAGAGCCAGTGTGCTAATTGAAGTTGTTTGCTTCTCGGCTGTCTTCCTTGTCCTCACTGTGTTGACTCTATCACCCCAGTGGGAGGCTTGCTGTAGCTCCAGGTGTATTAGAATTAGTCATTACATGGTGGATTTCCCTCAGTGGGACATGTCTCTCCAGTATCTACGAACAAAATATTTGCAGATAATTGCTGTTGTTCCCCTCAGGGTGAAGGCGGGTCTTCGTCTGCTACCAAATACTTCCTCCTAATTCTACGTTGTTCCCTGACTAAGTTCTGCTACAGAGGATGTGAGTGGGAAGTGTCTGGAGTGTTCTGAATCAGATAGTAGAAGATGAATCTGCACCATGTGTCTGAGTGTGGGTGTGTGACTATCTGTCTGATAAGGGTGACTTCCAGATGGATGGATCAAGAGAGAAATAGTTAGAGGAGAGAAAAACAGAGAGAGAATAAGCGAGGGAGCAGAAGAGAGTGAGAGAACGACTGCAATTAAATACATCATGGATGTGCTCTGATCTGAGGATTTCTGAGGTCTCAGGAAGACACCAAGAAACGGAGTATTAGGCCGTGTTGTAAACCGTCTGTGGAGATGAGGAGATTCTGCTTGTGGCCTCGCCCCCTGAAATGCATCTCTGCACCTCTCAGATAGCAAACCCAAATTGGGTTAATCCCAGCTCACAGGGATGCCTAGAGTTCATCCAGTGTATGGCCAGTTGAACAATGAAGTAGGGTTAATTAAGGCTAGCCCTGAATCCTCTGTGAGAATCCTTCAGGTTGGCTGGAGATGGATTTAGCTAGCTGCCCACTGCAGTGCCGAGATGAAGGCGGAGCCCCACAGGGGGACAACACTCAGCTATCTCTGACTAATAAGGCATTTTAATTGTGTGGATTTAATTTAAGTACAGATTTACGGCTTCACAAGCGCTCATCACGCCCACTTAAAAATGAACTGGGAAGGCCTTTCCCTTGATCTTCACTGTGTGCTAATATCTCTCACACTGGTTCTTTCTCTCCTAAGGAGGAGGGACACATCATTAAAATGCTATGTAAAAAGGTGTCCAATCTTTGGCCTGAATGGGCTAATTATCAACACTGGGCTCAATGTAAGCTAATGGTCTCCTCGGCAACCATCATGTAATTTCACACATTCGGAGTGAGGGAGAACCCGTTGGGAAAACCTATAAATGCATCCCTGAACCCAACCTCGTGACCCCACCTTGCCTTAACGTCGAGCTCAATCACTTACACAAACACACGTAAGCTGTATAGGTTGTGTCCCAATCGACAAGAATGCTGCCCTTTGAGGCAGAATTTCTAGGCAGGACATCAAAATTGGCATGTACCAATCCTAAAGTAACTTAAAATGCTGCCTTTTAAGGTGCCTTCATTGGGGTGATTTTGAAGGCAGCATCCCAAAATTCCCCAAATGTTGTCCCCACTTGGGAAAACATTTCTCAGAAGAATAAGCAATAACTTAATGTAAGTATAATGTTTATTTAACATCAACATTTTGTTAAAATGATCAACAGATCACTTTCATATGATGTTTATCAACTGGTGTTTATCAGCCCATTGCCAACACGCCGGAAGCGATAGCTAGCTAGTAGTCGATTTCATCCTGTTTATCGGTTGTTTAGAGGTGAACATGTAAACTAACTAGGCCTAATCATAGATTGAGCATTGCGTCAATTGTGAAGACCCAGACAGTTTTTAAATAATAAATTGGTGAACTTTCTAGCCAGCTGAAGACATGCAGCAAATAATGTTTCCCCATCTGTTTTCAGGGACTAAAGTGGGCACCACATTGCAATGGCTTGGCAGGAGAAAACGTTTCTGGACTTGTTTGGAGATAAGACATTTTATTAACAACATCTGATGAAAACGATAGGAAATGCAGCCAGCTGTGTTCTGTTCAAACTAGGCTTGTTAGCCAGCCAAATAATTTGTGCATCCCGTTGATGACTCTGTTTTGCTAGCAAGCTGCATACAGTGTCTGTTTACCTAACGTTAACTAACTTTCTCTCGTCACTTTCCCTTCCCCTATTTTGTTGCACCATTGGGTTGGTGTTACTAGTTTACACTAGAGGCTAAGTTATTCTACTCTTAGTGTAAACAACTTGATCAAGCTTAAAAATATGCAAAACTGTTAACAAAACTATTGCACATTAATAAAGGTAGTTGTTGCTTCAGCAACTTGAACCAGCACTGATATTTGAGCAGTGAGGTTCATTTCTCCCCTCTCGTCTCTGCTTGTTCCGGGTTTGAAGGACATCCCGCCTTGACACCCTACAGATGTAAATAATTTGTCGGGAACCTCTCAGCAAACAGGATAATCACCATATTCCAGGATTTTATTCAGGAGTGTGCAACATCACAATGTTAGAGATAAATAGATTCACCCATGTTATGGTTTATCATGCAGATGTGTAAGGAAATTGTAACTTTTGAAGCTCATTCTAAAATACAGATGTGATTTTCTGTCCCAGGGGTATGCACTGTGTGCAAGTTTCCAATGTAGACCACAATTAGTTGACATAGGTTAGTGAAGGGCTAGGGAACAAAAACTGTAAACTCCTCGTCTGTCTATAAAAACAAAAAAAACGGTAAACTCCTGGCCTGTCTATAAAAACAAAAACCTATGGTTGCCATGATAAAATGTGCCCTCATGTATTGAACAAGCTCTTTTATGTTGGAAGTTAATCTCATTGATGTCCCTCACTTTGGGAATTGCTTCTTTTGTACAATGGCATGTGTTTTAAGGACTCATGCACAGATACAGGAAAACCAATACAAATGTTAACATTTATTGAAAATGACAAGTGCTGATGTCTCCACATGTTTTGAGTCTTGGGCATCTGGTGACTGCAGATCATCTGACCAATCCTCTGCAAGAGAAGGACATCAATAATATTACAATGCTGCATTCATTTAATTGAATATACTGTGCATTTGGAAAGTATTCAGACCCCTTTACTTTTTTCCATATTTTCTTTACGTTACAAACTTATTCTAAAACTGATTAAATAAATAAAAAATCCTCATCAATCTACACACAATACCTAATAATGACAAAGTGAAAATAAGTTTTTTGAAAAATTTCCAAATGTATTAGACATTACTTTATTTACATAAATATTCAGACTCTTTGCTATGAGAATTGAAATTGAGCTCAGGTGCATCCTGTTTACGTTACACTGTTCACATTTACCTTGATATGTTTCTACAACTTGATTGGGGTTTACCTGGGGTAAATTCAATTGATTGGACATTATTTGGAAAGGCACACACCTGTCTATATAAGGTCCCCACAGTTGACAATGCATGTCAGAGCAAAAACCAAGCCATGAGGTCGAAGGAATTGTGCGTAGAGCTCAGAGACAGGATCGTGTCGGAGGCACAGATCTGGGGAAGAGTACCAAAACATTTCTGCAGCATTGAAGGTCCCAAGAACACATTGAACTCCATCATTCTTAAACAGAAAAAGTGTTGAACCGCCAAGACTCTTCCTAGAGCTGGCCTCCCGGCCAAACTGAGCAATCAGTGCAGAAGGGCCTTGGTCAGGGAACATGACCAAGAACATGACGGTCACTCTGACAGAGCTCCAGAGTTCCTCTGTGGAGATGGGAGAACCTTTCAGAAGGACAACCATCTCTGCAGCACTCCACCAATCAGGCCTTTATGGTAGAGTGGCCAGATGGAAGCCACTCATCAGTAAAAGGAACGACAGCCCGCTTGGAGTTTGTCAAAAGGCACCTAAAGACTCTCAGACCATGAGAAACAACATTGTCTGGTCTGATGAAACCAAGATTGAACTCTTTGGCCTGAATGCCAAGCGCCACGTCTGGAGGAAACCTGGCACCATCCCTACAGTGAAGCATGGTGGTTGCAGCACAATGCTGTGGGGATGTTTGTCAGCGGCAAGGACTGGGAGACTAGTCAGGATCCAGGGAAAGATGAATAGAGCAAAGTATAGAGATACTTGATGAAAACCTGAACCAGAGCGCTCAGGAACTCAGACTGGGGTGACGGTTCACCTTCCAACAGGACAACGACCTAAGCACACAGCCATGACAATGCAGGAGTGGCTTCGGGACAAGGCTCCGAATATGCAGCGACGGTCCCCATCCAACCTGACAGAGCTTGCGAGGATCTGCAGAGAAGAATGGAAGAAACTCCCCAAATACAGGTGTGTCAAGCTTGTGGTATCATATCCAAGAAGACTCGAGGCTGTAATCGCTGCCAAAGGTGCTTCAACAAAAGTACAGAGTAAAGGGTCTGAAAACTTATGTAAATGTGATACTTCAGTTTTTTATTTGTAATATATTTGCAAGCATTTCTAAAAAACAGTTTTTGCTTTGTTATTATGGGGTATTTTTTGTAGATTGGTGAGGGGAAAAAACTATTTAATCAATTTTCCAATAAGGCTGTAATGTAACAAAAGGTGGAAAAAGTCAAGGGGTCTGAATACTTTCCAAATGCAGTGTATATTCCTGTTTGATGTGCATTTATATAATTATATTGGACATGTTATCCTTTATCACATGCCATTATATTTTTTGGGTATCCAATGCATTTAGCTAACATTAGGATGAAGTAGCTTTCTAATCTAGTTAGATTGCATCATATCACCTTTCAATATTAGTTATCAACAAATATAAAATCATGTTCTTGAGATCAGAGTCATTTAATAATATGTGCGGGTGTGATAGTTTAGGAATCACAATGCAAGCCTACTCATTAGAATAAAACATTAGCAGCTCTAACACAGTAATAGCTTCACAGTGAAACACTACTATTCTGGCTATTAATCATTCTTAAAACAGTCAGTAAAATAGCTTAGCTATCTCAAAAAAACTGTAGTTTTTGGATCATGCATGCAAGCTTACCTGTCATGCCACATTCCACAAAGATGGAGCTGCAGACCAAGCAATATGCTAGAGGAGGACCCTATACTGTAGGCTAAGTATTCTGGTCGGTGTCAACTTAATTCATGAACTGGTACTGAGGAGATCAATTTTGTAACTTGTTTACTTTTTATTTGTGTCAGATATTTCCATTTTGGGATAGTTGTTCACTGAATTGCTAGCACTAGTTGCTCACGGTGTTAGAGTGGCTACAATGTAACTAAATGTCTCGCGGATGCTGCCTTAGAATCCCATCCCAATCAGCAGTTGCCTACTGGAAAAGTGCTACCTACAAAGGTAGGTGAGGCAGGTAGGCATCAGGCAGCTGCCTTTGGATTGGGACATAGTCATAGGCTTCACACAGCTCTGTCCAGACCAGATCACGCCACTGGGAAATTAAGTGGTTGTTTACTTGATCACTGATTGTACAAACATTAGGAACACCTTCCTAATATTGAGTTGCACCCCCTTTTGCCCTCAGAACAGCCTCAATTTGTCGGGGCATGGACTCTACACAGTGCTGGAAGCGTTCCACAGAGATGCTGGCCCATGTTGACTCCAATGCTTCCCACAGGTGTGTCAAGTTGGCTGGATGTCCTTTGGGTGGTGGACCATTCCTCATACACACGGGAAACTGTCTCAATTCTCAATCCTTCTTTAACCTGTCTCCTCCCCTTCAACTACGTTGACTGAAGTGGATGTAACAAGTGACATCAATAAAGGGATGATAGCTTTCACCTGGATTCACCTGGTCAGTCTACGTTCCTAATGTTTTGTGCACTACGGGTGTTTTTCAATATGCATACTACCCTTCTCCACATTCTCATGCTGTAAGTGCATTCTCCCAGGATGTTCTCTTGAGTACGTTCTTGTGAGGATAAGAGTGTGGAGAATGCATAAAACATTACATTTGTAAAGCACTCACACTCTCGCTGCATCTCCCCATTCACTGAACCTTCTTCCAGCCAGGACAATGGCAACAATAGGGAAAAAACAACATATCACAAAGCAAATATTTGACTTCATAATTATCTGCTAGCTCTATGTGAATCGCAATAATCTAGCTAGCCAGCTAGTTAAACCGTCACAAATTACCTAAAACGTATGTCATGCAAGTTAGATGTACATTCTTCGTGGCTAGCTAGCTAGCCCTATTGATTTACTATGGACTTACCCATTCACTGAACATTCCTCCAGCCAGGACAATCGCAATAGAGACGAAACAAGATATACACAAAGCAAAAGTTTAACTATCAGCTAGCTATATGTGAATCATATTAATGTAGCTAACCATATTGTTTAACAGGCAAACAGGACCTAAAATGAATGGGTAGATTCTTCATGGGTAGCTAGCTAGCTGATAATTCTTTGTGGCTATTTGGCTAGCTAACAGTAGTAGCTAGTCAGTTAGCCCTATTGACTTACTATGGGTTTGCAATTTACGCAAGTCCATAGCTATTGTAGGCAGGTATCAAGATAATGTATCAAGATAAAATATTGTAGTCAGGCATCATATGAGATGTGAATAGGCAACATTTCATTCCGAAGTCTCTCACTTCAGCTCAAATAATGTCCGGCCTTTTTTACTTGGCTGCGTAATTTTTCTGTGCATACTTTCTGTTGAAGCATGCTGCAAAATATGTAGAAACGGAGTACGCATTAGAGAAGTGCTAGCCGTGCTCCGTTTCGCATACTGTACCTTGATTTGGACATACTACGTCACTCCCGTGCTCCAATTTCCATGCTCAGAGCATGGTAGTATGCATATTGAGAAACACCCTCCCACATCCAGTTATTGGAGCTAGGTCTAAAAAAGAGAAGAGGTGAAACTGCCAGAGATATGAATATGTGCTGACAGCGAATGGTAGCACCAGTGTGTTTACATTCAGCACTGCCAAGAATCATTGAGAAGCTCAGTTCTAGTCACAGACACCTGAGCACATCCCCACTGAAAATGTGAGTCATTGTTTAGACCAGCATGGTTGACTTGAGTAAGCTCTCCACTCCACATCTGTCACTCCAATAGGCAGCAACTTTATTATATATTTTGGTCAATCTGTTCTTCCTGATGTGAGAGGGGATGCCATACATGAGGTAACATCTGCTGAGGTATGTCACATGAGTTTTAACATCTGTCCGCGTTTTTGCGGCACCTTTCCATCAACTCACACATGTTTTGAAACACTTTACACACTCATGCAGAGAAACGCAAACAGAGAGAGGTGAGGAGGCTAGCTTGATGCACAGGTGCACACAGCACAGACACTAGCAGTAGCATATAGCTAGATTAGACATGTATGTCCTCAAATACAACCCAAGCACAAAGCCCACCTGGAAACACAGACTTACTCACATAGACCCAAACATGCAAACCCACTGCAGGGCTACAGTTCATTGTCACTTTGCTCGTATATGCTGTCCATCACTGAGACAGTGGTGACTGTACACACTACTGACTCTCTTAACCCACAGGGGCTCGCAATTGTCCAAGCTGTCAGGCAACATCTGCTGAAATTACCCACCAGCCACTAGACAACCAGTGGTGACTGACTGGGTTCTGGAGATAAGCTTCCTTATCCTCAAAGTGTCCCACACATATTCAGAGCCCAGTCACCCATTTCCCTTGAAGAATAGGATAATTTCTTGAACATATTGTACCGCGCAGGTCAGGTTAAGCTAATAGACACTTCTAGATACACACACACACACGGGCACACAATCAGTCATTCAAGCAAGCACGCATATATGCACAGAGACATACAGACATACTCTCCCTAATTTATTTTTGCATTCTAATCCTCTCTGAGCCTATTAATATTTCTGTTTCCATGGCAATGGTAGAAGGGTCAGAGCCAAGCCAAGTGAAGTGGAGTGCAGTGCAGTGAGAAGATAAGAGCATGTGACCTGTATGGACCACAGGGCGTGAGGTCAAGCAGAAGTGTAAGAGTAAGTCACTCAGACATGAACCTCGCCCTCTACCTCACCTCCTCCGTTCACCAGCTAGATTTATGAACCCATGGGAAGAGGGGGAAGAGGGGGGGGGGAGAAGGGGTAGGAGACTCGTCTCCACCCCGGTAAAAGAGGAGACCAAAAGCAGTTTCTTATTACTCCCATGTGCCCTTTCACCCTCCAAGTGGGTGGAGGTTTTCCTAATTACTAAAGCCTTTTTTAGTTACTGATTGTGTGTTTAAATCAGGCGATGAAAAGCAGGTAGCCAACAGCATTCTGAAACGGCTGCTTGATTGTTTTTGAGGTGGAATTTCCAACGTTAATGGCCCCCATCCATAGCCTTAAATATCACAGCCACTCCACTAATAACACACCACCTCCTACCTTCGTCACAGGCAATTTAAACAAATTATTGTTTTGCTTTCGAAGCTCTGGCTCTTACCTGCTTGCTGTTGTACTTTGGCTGGCTGGCCTTGTAGCTATAATCCGAGTACTGGTCTGAGCCTGTTGAATTGTCATCTCCTCCAGTCCCTACGAAGGTGTTGGTTGCAGGGAGGTCCTGGACTGCCTGGTGCTTCTGGGAGGCTGACGGAGACTGGGCCTGCAGCTGGATGGATGGTAGGGGAGAGTTGGAGCGGTAGTGTCTGCCAAGGTCAGGGCTGCCTGGGGGGTATGTCAGGGGCAGGTGGATCCTGGGGCTGTCGTTGACCCCATCCAGGTTGAACTTGAGACTCTTCTGGAGACTGACCTCCTCCTCCTCTCCCAAGGGCTTGGGGGACTTGGAGGGCTTTCCTTTCCTTCCCCTCTTGCCTTTGCCATTCTTGGGCCCCTGCTTAGGGGCGTAAAGGTCCTTGGTCTCCTTCTTGCCAGCCTGGTAGCCGCTCTTTGTCTCCCGCTGAATGCGGTGGCGGATAAACACCACCACTACGATCACCATGACAACGCCCGCCACTCCTGCCAGGCTTCCGTACACAATGTTACTGCGTTGGGCCGCCAGGCCGTAGTCAGGGTCACCAGCAATGTCTGTCTCCAGAGGAGTGTAGAGACTGTGTCCCACCAGTGCTTCCACCAGGCTGACGTTAGCAATGGTCTCATTGACGTAGATGTGCACCATGGCAGTGGCGTGGCGTGCGGGTTTGCCCGCATCACTCACCCTCACCACCAGGCGATGGAGCCCACCATGTTTCCGGGTCAGCTCCTTGACCAGGGTGATCTCCCCAGTAGTGGAGGAGATGCTGAAGAGGTCATAAGGGTTTCCTCCAGTGATGCTGAAGACCAGCTCTGCATTGGGGCCAGTGTCCAGGTCTTCAGCCTCCACTAGCTCCACACGGCTTTCTGGGGCAGCTAGAGGGGACAGGAGTCTGAAGGAGGAGTTGGAGGGCTTGGTGACCACAGGATCATTGTCGTTTTCATCCAGGACATTGATGGTAACGCCTACATAGGAGGACCTGGGAGGCTCTCCCCCATCTACGGCCTTCAGACGGAAGGTGTAGCTGCTCTCCTTCTCCCGGTCAAAGGAGATGCTGGACAGGATGGTTCCTGTTCCATTCTGAATCACAAACTTCCCTCCGTCTGGCTCCACAGAGAGCTGCACTCTGGCGTTCTCTCCCTGGTCCATGTCCAGCACAGTCACCATGCCAACGGCGCTGAGTGGGGGCATGTTCTCCAGAACAGAGAAGCTGTAGCCACTTAGCATGAACTTGGGGTCGTTGTCATTGCGGTCCAGCACCTTGACCACGACCGTGGCTGTTCCTCTGTGACTGGGAGAACCTTTATCAGACGCAGTGACCCGGAACTCATAGCGTTCTTTATGCTCTCTGTCCAGTGAGCTCCGTGCCCTCACCTCCCCTGAATCGGGGTCAATCTCAAACAGGCCCCTGGTAGATGTGTCTGCTATGATGCTGTAGACCAGCTCGGCGTTAGTTCCGCTATCAGCGTCCGTGGCAACCACGTCCACAACCTTGTCCCCTGGCTGGTTCTCCTCTGCAAAGGCAACCTCAAACAGGTTGGGGGAAAACACTGGGGAGTTGTCATTAACATCAGTCACCTGCACCTTCAATGAGTTAGTACTAGAAAGAGCTGGGTTGCCAGAGTCAACAGCCACAATCTCCACACGGTATTCCCTGACCCTCTCATAGTCCAAGGGGGTTGTAGTCTGCAGAAAATACTTCCTCTTGTTAGTGGACGAGTCACTAGCCGGGCGCAGCTGGAATGGTACGTCCCCCGCCACCACACAGGTGACCACTGCATTCTCCCCCTCATCCCTGTCAGACACCTGGACAAGGGCCACCGCCGTGCCCACTGGCATGTCCTCTGATATGTTGGCCACCCCGTCACTGTGGGTCACCAGGCCGATCCCACGGATCTCCACAGCAGGGGAATTGTCATTCTGGTCAGTCACCTGGATTGTCACAAAGGTCTTGGAGCTTTTGGGTTGGGGACCTTTGTCCCTGGCCACTACGTAGAATGTCAAATCGCTGATTTCTTCCCGATCCAAGGGCCCTTTGACATAGATGATGCCAGTGGAGCGATCAATTCGCAGGAGTTTTGGCACTGGGTCTAATGCCTGGTGTAGTGTGTATTCTATCTCTCCATTGGGGCCCATGTCAGAGTCATTGGCTTTCACCTGCAATCAGAGACAAGGGATTAGGTTAGAGGTTGGAATCAGGGTAAGAATTCAGGGATTATGTTAGCATATGGAGGTATGGGTAAGGGGTTTAGGTTTACAGCCCGATGTCATTGAAGTTAGTTTACAGCAAGAGGGCGATAAGCAAGGGAGTCTAAATGTGCATATTATAAACATATCTTGCAATAATATGAAAACATACCATCCTAGCTTCAGAGAGACACATGTGTGTACACTGAGGGTTTATTTGACTTAGAAACTGTCAACCAAAATATCCGCTCGGGAAGAAACTTTATTGAGTGGGCTAATTGTTCAAAAAACGTTCAATAAATTGGCTACGCTTTGCTGCTTCTGGCAGCAGTTCAATAAGACTACACTGTGAAATTGCAAATTCAGTAACTTCATTCGGGCATTTCATCATAGTAAAAACCTAGAGACCCAGCACCGCATGTTGGGCCCTAATGAGTTGTGGATATAAAACACTTAGTTTTCTCACAGTCAAAGTTGTATCCAATCTATACGGTAGCGAACACAACACCTTGATCACTATGCAATATTAAAATAATCTTTTACCTGCAAAACAGAGTGTCCCACAGGGCTGTTTTCTGAAACCTCTGCCTCGTACGTGGCCTTCTCAAACTTCGGAGCATTGTCGTTAGCATCAGCAACCACCACTCTCAGCAAGGCACTGCTATAGCGCTGGGGGTTACCTCCGTCCACAGCTTTGATTGTCAGGTCGTACGAGTCCTTGAGCTCCCGGTCCAGACTGCCCAGGACAATGAGCTGGGGCAGCTTCTCCCCCCTGTCTTCCGCCACCTGCAGGCCGAAGAGCGTCACTGCGTCTGCCCCAGCGGTGAGGGCGTAGTCGGCCACCCCGTTCCTCTCCGAGTCCCTGTCTGTGGCCAGGGGAATGGAGAACAGAGCTCCCAAGTGGGTGTTTTCTGGGACAGAGATGGTGAGCACGGGGGAGGGAAACTGCGGCGTGTTGTCGTTGATGTCCTGGACCTCGATGCGGCCCTCAATGAGCCTGGGGCTCTGGTTGTGGATTAGGTCTGTGACGGACACTTCAAACTCCAGGAAGCAGGGCTTGCCCCTGACAATACTGCGGCAGTCCCTCAGTGTCTCCCTGTCTATGGGGATCTCTGTGGTGAAGATGTCCCCTGTCTTCCCATCCACTCGCAGGTACGGAGAACCCACCTCTAGCTTGTATAAGTGACCAGAGTCTGGCAGGCCCTGGTCTGATGCCAGGCTGCCAATCAGCGTGCTGGGGGGCTGCTCCTCCTGGACCCGGTAGAGGATACCAGCCTCAGCCCAACCACAGCAGTCCAACACCAGGACCCACAACAGAACTGCTCCCAAGTGCAGTTCCATGAAGTCCGTCACCAGATTACCTGCCAGCAAAAAAAATAAAAATAAAAATAACACATTAAAGATGAAAAACTATACTTGGGCTTAAGGTTTATTGGTTATGTTGAATGTGCTCTGAAACAACATAGTTAATCAACAGCCATAGTTATACATACGGTATGTATATACACTGAGTGTAACAAAACATTAAGAATATTCTTGTAATATTGTGTTGCACTCCCCGCCCTTTTGCCCTCAGAACAGCCTCAATTAATCATGGCATGGACTCGACAAGGTGTCGAAAGCATTCCACAGTGATGCTGGCCCATTTAAACTCCAATGGTTCCCACAGTTGTGTCAAGTTGGCTGGGTGTCCTTTGGGTGGTGGACTATTCTTGATACACACGGGAAACTGTTGATACTATATATATAGTATCTTCATTGGGGTTTAACTAAGATTTTATAATTCTAGGGGTTTTAACGTTAGTGAAAAAAATGTATTCTCCCAGGTATGTGAAAATAATGTTTCTTCTGCAATGACAATACAAGGAACGATTCATCATATATGGCATATTTACCAAAAACAAGCTCTCCACATTGGAATAGATAATATCCTTGTTAAGAGAGCAAGGATTATCTTTCCCCTGTCAACAGGACAAAACCCAGGAAACATGAACAATGAGCATAACATGTTTCTCCCAAGGACCATTTTTGCCATGCTTGAAAAAGAATGGTTCAGATGTTGGAGATTTTCTCCACTGACTTAGTGACTTACAGGGAATTTATAAAGCAATGAGCACTCAATCTTCTATTTGAAAGGAACAATTTAACAAATAGGGATGATAATGTCATTCATCTAAATGTGGAATCGTGTAACAACAGTTCGGCATGTTGGGTGATTTCCCCTCCTTATTTTTGCCACATTAATTAAACCAAATTGAGCTTTTGCAGACAGTTTGTAACTGTTTTCATTCACTAAATCAGATATTCAGCACAGTGCTGAGGATATTGAAAATGGCAACAGCCAGTATTGAAAACTTGTTTAAGCGCTACATAAATATATATATATATCAATTTTTTAAAGAATTGATTTCCAGACAGAATTTACACAGAAGATAAAGTGAGAGCGGCCCAGTGTGCATTACGGCAGCTGTATAATCCAATGCAGAGCCTCAAAGACAGGGTACAGTGCCACGGTTCAAGGTTGAGCCTCCTAGACATCATTAAATGTGTATAGAAGCAGCTTGTGAATGCAACGCCACAAAAAAAACAACACTGTTGAACAAACCATACAGTATGTTTACGAAACCTTGACGATATGATATAAAAGACAAGACTGAAAATGCATAATCTGACTGATCTAATACGAGAGAGGTCTGACCCACCTAAGGCTCCAGCTGCAGCACCCAGAGGCAGCAGCACATCAGTGTTTGGCTTCATGTGGAACATGTTGTTGATCTGTAACCTGGCCTGCGCCTTATCACAAAATGCAGCTTAACTTTTGAGCAGATGAGATCTCCATCCTACTCTGCTGTTATGGGCTAATTTACACACTGTAATGTTCATGTTTGATTTCTAACCTGCTACACCACCCCATTAATCACTACCCCGCTAGTTTAGCTTCTGCTTTGATCCATATTCCGCAAGCTAAAGAATACACTATTTTTCAGACTGCAAATGATTTTAGGCTTGAATTATTTCATGTGTGAGAAGAGTTCTCGCTGTAACTCGAAAGAGGATATTATATAGTATTTATATAGTTGTAGTGCTCCAGCACAGGTCCTTATAGCCTTTGCATGCTGATGTATGTATGTATGTATGTATGTATGTTTGTATGTATGTATGTACAGCACCAGTCAAAAGTTGGAACACACTTACTCATATTTTTTACAATTTTCTACATTGTAGAATAATGGTGAAGACATCAAAACTATGAAATAATACATGTAGTAACCAAAGAAAGTGTTCAACAAATTCAAATAGATTTTAGATTCTTCAAAGTAGCCACCCTTTGCCTTGATGACAGCATTGCACACTCTTGGCATTCTCTCAACCAGCTTCATGAGGTGGTCACATGGAATGCATTTCAATTAACAGGTGTGCCTTGTTAAAAGTTAATTTGTGGAATGTCTTTCCTTCTTAATACATTTGAGCCAATCAGCTGTGTTGTGACAAGGTAGGCGTGGTATACAGAAGATAGCCCAAGTCCAGATTATGGCAAGAACAGCTCAAATAAGCAAAGAGAAACGACAGTCCAGCATTACTGAAAGTCATTCTGGGAAATGTAAAGAACTTTGAACGTTTCTTTAAATGCAGTCAAAAAAAAACATTAAGCGCCATGATGAAACTGGCTCTCATGAGGACCGACACAGGAAAGGAAGACAGAGCTGCCTCTGCTGCAGAGGATAAGTTCATTAAAGTTAACTGCACCTCAGATTGCAGCCCAAATAAATGCTTCACAGAGTTCAAGTAACAGACACATCTCAACATCAACTGTTCAGAGGAGACTGTGTGAATCAGGCCTTCATGGTTGAATTGCTGCAAAGAAACCAATACTAAAGGAAACCAAGAAGAAAAAGAGACTTGTTTGGGTCAAGAAACACGAGCAATGGACATTAAGACCGGTGGAAATCTGCCCTTCAGTCAAATGAGTTCAAATTTGACATCTTTGGTTCCAACCGCCGTGCGTTTGTGAGATGCAGAGCAGGTGAACGTATTATCTCCGCTTGTGTGGATTCCACCGCGATGCATGGAGGAAGAGGTGTTATGGTGTGGGGGTGCTTTGCTGGTGACACTGTTTGTGATTTATTTAGAATTCAAGACACACATAACCAGCTTGGCTACCACAGCATTCTGCAGCGATATGCCAACACATCTGGTTTGTGTTTAGTGGGACTATCATTTGTTTTTCAACAGGACAATGACCGTAAACACACCTCCAGGCTGTGTAGGGGTTATTTGACCAAGAATGAGAGTGATGGAGTGCTGCATCAGATGACTTAGCCGCCACAATCACCCGACCTCAACCCAATAGAGATGGTTTGGGATGAGTTGGACCGCAGGGTGAAGGAAATGCAGCCAACAAGTGCTCAGCATATGTGGGAACTCCTACAAGACTGTTGGAAAAGCATTCCAGGTGAATCTGGTTGAGAGAATGCAAAGCTGTCATCAAAGCAAAGGGTGGCTACTTTGAAGAATCTAAAATCAATTTTTGTTGGATTACTACATTATTCCATGTGTTATTTCA
The DNA here is from genome assembly GCF_002021735.2 of Oncorhynchus kisutch. NCBI lineage: Eukaryota > Metazoa > Chordata > Actinopteri > Salmoniformes > Salmonidae > Oncorhynchus > Oncorhynchus kisutch. The sequence continues at coordinate 11,370,105 of NC_034201.2, read as the reverse complement.
TAGTTTTGATGTCTTCCCTATTATTCTACAATGTAGAAAATAGTAAAAATAAAGAAAAAAAACCTGAATGAGTAGGTGTGTCCAAACGTTTGACTGCTATTATATGTTAGTATGTAAACTCAGCAAAAAAGAGAAACATCCCTTTTTCAGTACCCTGTCTTTCAAAGATAATTCGTAAAAATCCAAATAACTTCACAGATCTTCATTGTGAAGGGTTTAAACACTGTTTCCCATGCTTGTTCAATGTGGAACGGTCGTTAAGACACTAACAGCTTACAGACAGTAGGCAATTAAGATCACAGTTATGAAAACTTAGGACACTAATGAGGCCTTTCTACTGACTATGAAAAATATCAAAAGAAAGATGCCCAGGGTCCGTGCTCATCTGCGTGAACGTGCCTAGGCATGCTGCAAGGAGGCATGAGGACTGCAGATGTGGCCAGGGCAATAAATTGCAATGTCCATACTGTGAGTTGCCTAAGACAGCGCTACAGGGAGACAGGACGGACAGATGATCGTCCTCGCAGTGGCAGACCACGTGTAACAACACCTGCACAGGATTGGTACATCTGGACATCACACCTGCGGTACAGGTATAGGATGGCAACAACAACTGTCTGAGTTACACCAGGAATGCACAATCCCCCCATCAGTGCTCAGACTGTCCGCAATAGGCTGAGAGTGGCTGGACTGAGGGCTTGTAGGCCTGTTGTAAGGCAGGTCCTCACCAGACATCACCGGCAACAACGTTGCCTATGGGCACAAACCCACCATCGCTGGACCAGACAGGACTGGCAAAAAATGCTCTTCACTGACGAGTGGCGGTTTTGTCTCACCAGTGGTGATGGTCGGATTCACGTTTATCGTCGAAGGAATTAGCATTACACAGAGGCCTGTAATCTGGAACGGGATCGATTTGGAGGTGGAGGATCCGTCATGGTCTGGGGCGGTGTGTCACAGCATCATCGGACTGAGCTTGTTGCCATTGCAGGCAATCTCAACACTGTGCATTTCAGGGAAGACATCCTCCTCCCTCATGTGGTACCCTTCCTGCAGGCTCATCCTGACATGACCCTCCAGCATGACAATGCCACCAACCATACTGCTCGTTCTGTGCGTGATTTCCTGCAAGACAGGAATGTCAGTGTTTTGCCATGGCCAGCGAAGAGCCCGGATCTCAATCCCATTGAGCACGTCTGGGACCTGTTGGATCGGAGGGTAAGGGCTAGGGCCATTCCCCCCAGACATGTCCGGGAACTTGTAGGTGCCTTGGAAGAGTGAGATAACATCTCACAGCAAGAACTGGCAAATCTGGTGCAGTCCATGAGGAGATGCACTGCAGTACTTAATGCAGCTGGTGGCCACACCAGATACTGACTGTTACTTTTGATTTTGGCCCCCCTTTGTTCACATTATTCCATTTCTGTTAGTCACATGTCTGTGGAACTTGTTCGGTTTATGTCTCAGTTGTTGAATCTTGTTATATTCATACAAATATTTACACGTTAAGTTTGCTGAAAATAAACGCAGTTGACAGTGAGAGGACGTTTCTTGTGAGTTTATGTTTTTGTGTGTGTGTGTGCGTGCGTGTGTGTGTGTGTGTGTGTGTGTGTGTGTGTGTGTGTGTGCGTGTGTGTGGTCTGGCCCTGAAATCCCCAAAAGTTCCCATAAGGATAGTAAAACAAGGAAAATTCTTCCTCATGGAGACATTTCCCATGTCCCCACGAGGACAAGGCTTTAAGCTTAGCGGTTGGGTTAGAGTTAGAATTAGGGTTTGGGTTTGGGTTAGGTTTAGGGATCAAGGTTAGGGTTAAAATAGGATTTTGAATGGAAATAAATGTTACTCTGTGACCCAACAAGAATAGAAAAACTGTGTGTACAGTATGTGGGTGAGTGTGTGCGTGTCAAAAAGCATCCGTGAACAAATTTAGCGATCCTATAGCTGCATATATTTTTGGCCGTAAGCCAGTATTTTTCTGCCCCTCTTTGCATGCAACAATGTTGCAAAGCAAATACATGTTAAAACTAAACAGCAAAACATGAGCATGTCTAGAATACCAATTAGAAATCCAATTCCTTTGAATCCGTTAAGATTGGAAGTGCACGTTATTGATGCACTAATTGCTTAGTTATTGATGTGTCCTTTTTACATTTGCAGGGCAGCCTCCAGTCGATGTGGCTTGAATGACAGCACGTAGAGTAAAAGCATGCTTAAAGAGTACATCGTAAAGCACCAGGTTTTTTTTTTAAACCTAAGACTACAGCTACATAGAAACTAAACATGTTGCCATCTATTAAGTTTTTATAAATAAACTAAATTGGAGGAGATCAGAGAATACATTACTTTTCCAGCCTATAGTCCTGTTAATGTCATGAGCTTGTGGTGACAAACATATGGAGACAAATAAACTCAATGACAGCTAGTTAACCCAGAGCACATTATCACCCTCATCCTCCATGTCCACCATTGCTGAGGAAGACAGTCATCAAGTTCAACAGCAATGACCCATAACAATATCTCCTTTGAAAGTGTTGCTTTACAAAGGAGCATGATGAAAGCAGCATTGGACTGCAGTACTGTATTGACTTGCATGAAAACAATTCAAAAGCTTCTCAGATGACATACAGTATCTAAAACAGATCCCAAGAGATCCTAAATACTAAAGGGAAAAAAAGATACCACTCACCCAGTTAGGCTAATCATATAAAACTCACTCCCAATAAGTGTCATATGGACCTTCAGGAGTCTCCATACAGTGAATAAATGTCTCTCAGAGGTTCTTTAAAATGTCTCCTTAATAAAGCCATAACCACACTTTCCTCTAGATAAGAGACTCCAAACACTCATTAGAAGTGATCACATAATCACTTCCAAGGAGATAATTGCAACAATATTCTTTCAACAGTCTCCAGATCAGGTACACACATACACAACTCGGATTATAGTCACACGTTCATCGTCAGATAAGAGTCTATGGAAGCCTCAATAACAGAAGCAATATACAGAGTAACATCCATAGCTTATTCATACCTATGAGTGGACTACTCCACTGAAGAGTCTAAGCCCAGTTTCTATTTGAGATAAGGGTCCGTATACTTTCAGGTAACGGATAAGAGCAGATACACAATTACAACTCAACCTGGACTGTAATAGCGTGTGCTTTTGAGGGCTGCAGCACTGCAAGTTGTGTGTATCTCCTCAACAGAGGGTGAGTTCAACAGCACTGGGATTTTGGAAAAGCCAGAACGAGTAATGAGGTCAATGGCTTGTGTTATTTTCACGCCAAAAAATAATATATTAATAATAATTCTGATGTAATTGTGATATTAAATTACTCATGCAGTTCCAGCATATTTCCAAGTAAACATTAATAAAACATAATCCAAGAGTTCAGAATATGCATAACATTGGATTGCAATCGTATTGAGTGATACAAAATATGTGAAGAAGAATATCAAGTACTCCATAGAGATCCTATTAAATTACTAGAGGGGATACGTCAAAAACCCTCAAAGTTCCACAATGGGGCGAAATAGCAGCCATCATGGTCAGTGACAAGTCCAAAAGTAGTTTTATTGAAATGAATGGCAGTAGAGGCATAGCTGATGCATTTCCTGCATTACATATACAGGCAAATAAAAGTAAGGCATGTGATGTATCAGAAATGGTCTAATTGAATTATTGTGCACCTAACATAGCCATTTAACTATAAATACAGTTAAGATGGGTTTTTATACACATTTTCTGTACAAATAGCTTCTCAAATATTTACAAACAGACCATAAATGTCTCAGATTGTGTTTTCTTGGAAAGCTGTGAGTGCTATTATATGATACAATATCAGTACTTGTTGTTGCATTTACAACTTGTCTTCACATGAACTGATTTGAGCCAGTATATGGCTGTGGATTGACTGCATTATTTGAATGGAATGTTGGCAGTAATTTTTTTCACATTCTGGAATCATTCCTCTAAAACTGGGTGGCTAGCTAACATACATGTACATTGCAGATGCATTCTTCACATTCATTGTTTTACACAATATCTTACTACAGCACTGGCAACCCATGGTTGACCAACTCCCAGACCAACATGGCTGACCCTTGAACCATCAAAAGAAGGTTAATATCCATTCTGGTATTCTAATTCCTAGATGTATGAAGAACCCAGTTCAGATGTATGAAGAACCCTAGCACCATCCATTACTGGGTCATAATTGCAGCCCAGGGATTCTGTGTGTTGAAGTGCCCTAGAATCATGGCTCTCCATTCATTAAAATGCCATAAAGAATATAACCTTTGGCATGCATTGAACAATTATAGACATAAGAATGATCTAATCCTGATGTTTGTCCGCCATTGTCATTATCAGCTGCAGCACAAGCAGCTTTTATCAACAGCTTTTACAAGGCATCCTGGTGACATCAGCCTTCCGTGTGGCAGTGACCTTTTCTCTTCCCCACAGCCTGGTCACTGACAGATCATGGTCATCAGACTGCAACAGGTTCTGCGATAAGCCTCAGCAGCAATTCATCATTAACTGACTCATCATTCCTCTGTCTCACAATGATTCCATTTCAAACACAGTACAGTAGGCCTATATTGCTATGCCACTAATGGTTTCATTCCTTGGGTTCATGCCATATGGCAACACATGTCTCTTCAAATCACCTTGTTACCGTAGGAGTATAAAGGTTGAAATCACTTTGTCACAAACACACAGAGCTGAATTTGAGGAATGTGAGTGTAGCTCAAAGGCTTGTGTATATCATACATTGAAAGCTTGAGTTAAGACATGAAGAAGCATGTGTACGTACAGTAGGCCTCCATCCCGCAAAGTATTTCAAACATATGTTAACTGTCTAACTTAGAAGTATGCATTGTAGTTGAGTGATGTTTTTGGGGAATGGATGGAAATTCTAAGTAATTTGATAAATCAACGTCTGAAGATTGCACATCAGAGACATGGCGGTCTGATTGAATCAATGTGTGTGAATGGCCCAAGATGAAAATCCTTTCCCTAGCACTGACTTTAGCTTCAAGCCATACCCATGCTTAACATCTCATATGTGCAGAAATACATCACTTTATGCCGACTCTAAAACATACAAGAAGCAGCTCACCAATAAACACAAATAGAATTATTAAAACACAATTCTTGAAAAGGGAACCCTGTCATAGTTTAGTCTGAGAATCTATCTCCAGAAGAGCTAGTCTATACACTTCACATTGATTTGAGTAGCAAGGCAATAGACTGCATAACATACTGCTCCCCTGCCTCTCAGTAATCTCTAATAATCTATATGAAGTTAGATGCATAGTTACTGTTTATGACAAGACAACAATAATACTAATCACCATGAGGAGCAATATTTATCCATACTCTGCCCATGTGTACTGCTTGTCAATATTTGGGAGGGTATGGACAAAGAATAGGCGTGTATCACTAAAGAAATGGGCTCAGTCCCTGAAAAATGTAAATATACACTGAAAAGAGCTGCGTCTGGAGTCATGTAGACTGTCAAACTGACGTTTAATATGTGGGAAGTGGGAACGAAATATTGATAGACGATGCTTAACGAATATAGCCTGTATGGCTGGTCAGTATGCATAGTTGGTCGATAAGAGCATCTCTTGCTTTCACTGCGGGGAGGGAGAGAGAAAGAGAGAGTGACGACTCCAGACGTTTAAGGGCTTTTAGTCAAACAAGTGTCCGATTCAAGCTATTGCACCTGGTTAATCGGATTCGCAGGAAAACGAACTATTGGGGAGTGGTTTGAATTACCCATCTTTTAAATGTGTTTAAATGTACACAAGGCTATTTAATGAATGAGTGTATATTGTATTAGAAATTATACATACAGCAACAAAATATATTATCAAACATACTTTCCTATTTAGAAAGAGGCAATTAACCTTTACTAAGAAACGTTTGACTTTTAAACATGACATACTGCACATGCGTTTATCTTGGAAAGCACTATTCTGGTTGTATGTCAATATATTTAATTTACCTTTGCCAAAGACTTCTTAGGGTGCGATTGTCTCGGGGTTTTTTCCTTCTGTCGTCCCAGAGGCAGGTATATAACCCTCAAACCTCAGTATCAATGACTCAATCCGAACACTGTATCACGACGACGAAAAAAATCACCAGTTGAGAGCAAATCCATTAGTACCATTGATAACTTTACCCTCAAATTCGATGAATCCATTCCCATGTCATTGTGCAGCCTTCCATTCTACCGCTGTCAAAAAAACGCTATTTTTCTGACCATGAAAAATAACACAAATCAAGCTAGAATTAATTAATTTCGTTTTTACAGATAATAACCAGTAGTTATGAACTCTATGCTTCTGGCCACGACGTTCAATTGCTTTTCTCTACTCTAAAATCCTGTTGCAACTGCACCTTAGCGAAGATATGCACTCATCTTCAACCTATCTATCTATCCCTTTAGTCCAAGTTTCTCAAGCTTTGCGAATGTCGTGCGTAAAACCCACACACCACGAAATACAGATTGAACGATATTTTTAAAAGTATTTAAAATGTCACACGTGTCTTAATCACAAAACGGAATATGTCACCGCGTAGAGTAAACGAAGCACGTATTTTGTTATGAGAAATCAAGTGAGGATAATTTTTCAGCACTTGCTCTGCTCTCCAGACCGCGCACAAGAGCGTGGTAGGAGGTGGGGCTCCACCGAACTCCGCTCTCTGTCTCAGCCTCAGCAACTTCTCATCCACATCACTGGATGCCACAGGCTGAACACTCGAGACGTAAACACGGATTTACTACCTAAATCATAACGGTGGGACTTAGATTTATGTTAAAACCGAGGGTGACTGAAATTAATATTGATTTTGAGGCTACTTGAGCTCATAGACAAACGTGTTAGTCGATCTCCCGATGGGAGTTTCTATGGAGAGGTTTCAGGTGTGGTTTTATGTGTCAGTACACTAACCTCATGATATTTTTTTCTCTCTCAAACTTCTAAAACCATCTACTCACATAGGTGATTATTTAGTTGTTGATATATTCAATGTATCATATTTTGGCATTAGTTTGATTGTAATGGAATCCAATTCAACAGAGGAAAGCACAAGGGGCACTATTTGCTCTTTTGGCGCCACCCTCAGGCGCCTCGTTTACAGGGGGAAACATCTCTGTCACTGTAAAAAAAATGAATAAACCAGTCTGACATCTCGTCTGAAATAATAGGCTAGGCTACTGTACTGTAGGCTACTGTACTGTAGGCTACTGTAAACGTGAAATCTTTATTTGATGTGATGATTTGTTGGCGAAGTATATCTATAGTTGCCTACTCATGTGTATCCTATTCCCCATTTGATTAAGGGGGTGGACATCAGTGGCCTCTGTGAACAGGCATCTAGCAACAGCTTATTGACCAAGGCATTGCAGTGCTGCACCTCACAAACTCCTAATAATGTGTGTCATCAATTAGAAGATGCAGGTGGGTTTAGTTATATAACATGGCATAGCTTTGGGCTATAAATCATCATTACCCAACTGGGAACACCATGTCCCTCTCCACGAACCAGCCTCTGTGTCCCACCCCCCAACCCCGACAGCAGCTGCTGAGCATAAGCAATGGCCCAGGAGCAATGACTCAAACATACTGCTCTGACACAAAGGAGAGCCCCGAACATCTTCCTCTAGAGGAAACATTATTTCCCCTCTTTCTAGCCCTGGTAAAGGTAGCCTTTATCAGAGAGTTCCCATCTCTGATCCACACTCCTCCTCCAGTCTCTCATTAGCTGCAAACAAACAGCTGTCGGGTTACCTCTCCAGGGTTCTCATTAGGGGCTGCCACTCAAACGCAAAGCAGCCCGTAGCCAATCACGGCGGAGCTCCCGCCCACACACACCTGAGGGGTCAAAAGTGACACGTCGCCAAGATGCAGGTCTTCAACAATGCCTGTGGCTCTCACACTATTCTTCTTTAAACATTTGCATGTGTTACTCCAAGCCTCTAATGATTGGCTGGTGGTGAAGACATCTCGAGGAGGAGAGACACATACGGTGCCTTCAGAAAGCATTCAGACCCTTTGACTTTTTCCACATTTTGTTACATTACAGCCTTATTCTAAAATAGATCAAATTAAATAATTTCCTCAGCAATCTACACACAAAACCCCATAATGACAAAGTGAAAACTGGTTTTTAGAAATGTTTGCAAATGTATTAACATTTGAAAATAGAAATATCTTATTTACCTAAGTATTTAGACCCTTTGCTATGAGACTCGAAATTGAGCTCAGATGCATCCTGTTTCCATTGATCATCCTTCAGATGTTTCTACAACTTGATTGGGGTCCATCTGTGGTAAATTCAATTGATTGAACATGATTCGGAAAGGCTCACGCCTGTCTACATAAGGTCCCACAGTTGACAGTGCATGTCAGAGTAAAAACCAAGCCATGAGCTGGAAACAATTGTTTGTAGAGCTCCGAGACAGAATTGTGTCGAGGCACAGATCTGGGGAAGGGTACCAACACATATCTGCAGCATTGAAGGTTCCCAAGAACACAGTGGCCTCCATCCATCTCCATCAAAGTTTTGAACCACCAAGACGTTTCCTAGAGCTGGCAGTCCGGACAAACTAAGCAATCGGGGGAGAAGAACCTTGGTCAGGGAGGTGACCAAGAACCTGATGGTCACTCTAATAGAGCTCTAGAGTTCCTCTGTGGAGATGGGAGAACCTTCCAGAATGACAGCCATCTCAGCAGCACTCCACCAATCAGGCCTTTATGGTAGAGTGGCCAGATGGAAGGCACTGCTCAGTAAAACACAGCCCTCTTGGATTTTGCCAAAAGCCAACTAAAGACGGTGACCATGAGAATCAAGAATTCCTGGTCTGATCAAATCAAGGTTGAACACTTTGGTCTGAATGCCAAGCATCACATCTGGAGGAAACCTGGCACCATCCCTACGGTGAAACATGGTGGTGGCAGCATCATGCTGTGGGGATATTTTTCAGCGGCAGGGACTATGAGACTAGTCAGGATCGAGGCAAAGATGGTAATCCTTGATGAAAACCTGCTCCAGAGAGCTCTGGACCTCAAGTTGGGGCGAAGGTTCACCTTGCAACAGGACAATGACCCTAAACACTCAGCCAAGACAATGCAGGAGTAGCTTCGGGACAAGTCTCTGAATGTCCTTGAGTGGCCCAGCCAGAGCCCGGATTGAACCAGATTGAACATCTCTGGAAAGACCTGGAAATAGCTGTGCAGCAATGCTCCCCACTCAACCTGACAGAGCTTGAGAGAATCTGCAGAGAAGAATGGGAGAACCTCCCCAAATACAGGTGTGCCAAGCTTTTAGAGTCATACCCAAGAAGACTCCAGTCTGTAACCGCTGCCAAATGGGCTTCAACAAAGTACTGAGTAAAGGGTCTGAATATTTATGTAAATGTGATATAGAAATATATATATATATATATACAGTTGAAGTTAGATGTTTGGAGTCATTAAAACTTGTTTTTCAAACACTCCACAAATTCCTTGTTAACAAACCACAGATTTGGCAAGTCGGTTAGGACATCTACTTTGTGCATAACACAAGTCATTTCTCCAACAATTGTTTACAGACAGATTAGTTGTAACGGCTGTTGATGGAAGAAGGTGAGGACCAAGGTGCAGCGTTGTACGTGTTCATCTTTATTTATGAATTCAACACTGAATGAAAAACAACAAAAGAGAATGAACGATACCGAAACAGTTCTGTCTGGTACAGAATACAAAAACAGAAAACAACTACCCACAAACACTGGTGGGAAGAGTCTACCTACGTATGGTTCTCAGTCAGAGACAACAATTGACAGCTGCCTCTGATTGGGAACCATACCAGGCCACACACATAGAAATACAACACACAGAACAAAACAGAATGAAAAACATAGAACGCCCACCCCAACTCACGCCCTGACCAAACCAAAATAGAGACATAAAAAAGGATCCGGACGTGACATTAGTTCACTTATAATTCACTGTATCACAATTCCACTGGGTCAGCAGTTTACATACACTAAGTTGACTGTGCCTTTAAACAGCTTGGAAAATTCCTGAAATGTATGTCAAGGCTTTAGAAGCTATTGATAGGTTAATTGACATATTTTCAGTCAATTGGAGGTGTACCTGTGGATGTATTTCAAGGCCTACCTTCAAAACTCAACACCTCTTTGCTTGACGTCATGGGAAACTAAAATAAATCAGCCAAGACCTCAGAAAAAAAATTGCAGACCTCCACAAGTCTGGTTCATCCTTGGGAGCATTTTCCAAAAGCCCGAAGGTACCACGTTCATCTGTACAAACAACAGTACGCAAGTATAAACACCATGGGACCACGCAGCCATCATACCACTCAGGAAGGAGATGTGTTCTGTCTCCTAGAGATGAAAGTATTTTGGTGTGAAAAGTTCAAATCAATCCCAGAACAACAGCAAAGGACCTTGTGAAGATGCTGGAGAAAACAGGTACAAAAGTATGTATGTCCACAGTAAAACAAGTCCTATATCGACATAACCTGAAAGGCCGCTCAGAAAAGGAATAAGCCATTCCTCAAAAACCGCCATAAAAAAGCCAGACTATGGTTTGGAACTACACATGGGGACAAATATCGTACTTTTTGGAGAAATGTCCTCTGGTCTGGTGAAACAAAAATATAATTGTTTGGCCATAATGACCATCGTTTTGTTTGGAGGGAAAAGGGGGAGGCTTGCAAGCTGAAGAATACCATCCCAACCGTGAAGCACGGGGGTGGCAGCATCATGTTGTGGGGGTGCTTTGCTGCAGGAGGGACTGGTGCACTTCACAAAATAGATGGCGTCATGAGGTAGGAAAAATATTTGGATATATTGAAGCAGCATCTCAAGACATCAGTCAGGAAGTTAAAGCTTGGTCGCAAATGGGTCTTCCAAATGGACAATGACCCCAACATGCTTCCAAAGTTGTGGCAAAATGGCTTAAGGACAACAAAGTCAAGGTATTGGAGTGGCAATCACAACGCCCTGACCTCAAACCTAAAGAAAATCTGTGGGCAGAACTGAAAAAGTGTGTGCGAGCAAGGAGGCCTACAAACCTGACTCAGTTACACCAGCCTTCTCAGGAGGAATGGGCCAAAAATCACCCAACTTATTTGGGGAAGCTTGTGGAGGCCTACCCAAAACATTTGACCCAAGTTAAACAATTTAAAGGCAATGCTAACAAATACTAATTGAGTGTATGTAAACTTCTGACCCACTGGGAATGTGATGAAAGAAATAAAAGCTGAAATAAATCATTCTCTCTGCTATTATTCTGACATTTCACATTCTTAAAAGGAAGTGGTGATCCTAACTGACCTAAGACGGGGAATTTGTACTACGATTAAATGTCAGGAATTGTGAAAACTGAGTTTAAATGTATTTGGCTAAGGTGTATGTAAACTTCCAACTTCAACTGTGTGTGTATATATACAGTATATCACAAAAGTGAGTACACCCCTCACATTTCTGTTAATATTTGAGTATATCTTTTCATGTGACAACACTGAAGAAATTACACTTTGCTACAATATAAAGTAGTGAGTGTACAGCTTGTATAACAGTGTAAATTTGCTGTCCCCTCAAAATAACTCAACACACAGCCATTAATGTCTAAACAGCTGGCAACAAAAGTGAGTACACCCCTAAGTGAAAATGTCCAAATTGGGCCCAATTAGCCATTTTCCCTCCCCGGTGTCATGTGACTCGTTAGTGTTACAAGGTCTCAGGTGTGAATGGGGAGCAGGTGTGTTAAATTTGGTGTCATCGCTCTCACACTCCCACATACTGACTGGTCACTGGAAGTTCAACATGGCACCTCATGGCAAAGAACTCTCTGAGGATCTGAAAAAAATTATTGTTGCTCTACATAAAGATGGCCTGGGCTATAAGAAGATTGCCAAGACCCTGAAACTGAGCTGCAGCACGGTGGCCAAGACCATACAGCGGTTTAACTGGACAGGTACCACTCAGAACAGGCCTCGCCATGGTCGACCAAAGAAGTTGAGTGCACTTGTTCAGCGTCATATCCAGAGGTTGTCTTTGGGAAATAGACATATGAGTGCTGCCAGCATTGCTGCAGAGGTTGAAGGGGTGGGGGGTCAGCCTGTCAGTGCTCAGACCATACGCCGTACACTGCATCAAATTGGTCTGCATAGCTGTCGTCCCAGAAGGAAGCCTCTTCTAAAGATGATGCACAAGAAATCCCGCAAACAGTTTGCTGCAGACAAGCAGACTAAGGACATGAATTACTGGAACCATGTCCTGTGGTCTGATGAGACCAAGAAACTTATTTGGTTCAGATGGTGTCAAGCGTGTGTGGCGGCAACCAGGTGAGGAGTACAAAGACAAGTGTGTCTTGCCTACAGTCAAGCCTGGGTAAAAAAAAACAAGGTTGTTGTTGAAACAGGAGACGAAGAGGAGAGAGGGCATCCGTTGATTATCACTGAAAATGGCACTCTTTATTATACCCAGTACACATGCCAGTCTATAATGCTCATTGGTTTTGGCAGGGAGAGACATCAGACACCAACTATATTGTGTTTGGATGACTACAAGCTATATTGTTTATAGTCTGATCAATTAGAAAACGAACCCTTCATTGTCATCCGGCATAATAAGAATAGGAAACAGAAACAGCAGAAGTTTCTTAGGTTAATTGACATATTTTGAGTCAATTGGAGGTGTACCTGTGGATGTATTTCTTTGCTCTTTGCTTGACATCATGGGAAACGTAGGCCGGCATTGTAAATAAGAATTTGTTCTTAACTGACTTGCCTAGTTAAATAAAGATTAAATAAAATATCCCTTTGAGCAAGTTGCAGTTATTAAATTACACTTTAGATGGTGTACCAATACACCCAATCACTACAAAGACACAGGTGTCCTTCCTAACTTGGTTGCCGGAGAGTAAGGAAACTTCTCAGGGATTTCACGAGGCAAATTGGTGAATTTAAAACCATTATAACGTTTAATGGCTGTGATAGGAGAAAACTGAGGATGGATCAAGCACATTGTAGTTACTCAACAATACTAACCTAATTTAAATAGTGAAAAGGAAGCCTGTACAGAATAAAAACTATTCCAAAACATCCATCATGTTTGCAACAAGGCACTAAAGTAGTACTGCAAAAACATTTTGGAAAGCAAAACTTTTTGTCCTCAATACAAAGTGTTATATTTGGGGCAAATCCAATAGAACACATTACTGAGTACCACTCTCCATATTTTCAAGCATAGTGATGGCGACATCATGCTATGGATATGCTTATAATCGTTAAGTAATGGGGAGTTTTTCAGGATAAAAAATAAATGGAATGGCACAGGTAAAATCCTAGAGGAAAACCGAGTTTAGTCTGCATTCAACCAAACACTAGGAGATTAATTCACCTTTCAGCAGGACCATAACCTAAATAACCAAGAAGACACTGAATGTTCTTGAGTGGCAGAGTTACAGTTTTGCCTTAAATCTGCTTGATCATCTAGCAATGATCGACAACCAATTTGACAGAGCTGGAAGAATTGTGAAAAAAATAAATGGCCAAATATTGTACAATCCAGGTGTGCAAAGGTCTTAGAGACTTACCCAGAAAGACGCAAAGCTGTAATAGCTGCCAACATGCATTGACTCAAGGGTGTGAACTCTTGTGTAAATCTGATATTTCTGTATTTCATTTTTAAAAAGGATTCTAAAAACCTGTTTTCACTTTGCCCGTATAGCGTAGTGTGTGTGTGGGTGAAAGACAAATAGTTATAAGACATTTTGAATTCAGTCTGCAACACAACAAAATGTGGAATAAGTCAAGTGGTATGAATACTTTCTGAAGGCACAGTATGTACAATCATTTGGTGACAATGCTCACTGATTACAGCCCCGAGATGTTCAAAGATGTTGAGCTCCTACGTATGTAAAATATACAATCCCACTCTTTGGCCAGGTGTTGATTTCTTCAAGATCTACTGTAGTGGACGTCTCTTTGGTTTAGATCAGCCACTTAACAGATTAATTAATGGTTGTGATAATGTCTGAACACAAATTACTCCACCGCGTGACACTTTCTTAGAATCAGGAAGTTGTTGTTTGCTGATTGTGCTTCACTGGTGACTCATTCTCAGTACAATGTGTGGTAATGGCAGCCAACCCCACTGTCAATCACCTGTAGTTAAGCCTTTAAATGTAATTATAAAATGGGTGGTTCAAAATCTGAATACTGAATGGCTTAAAGCAGTGGCATATCAGACCGTATACCACTGGCATGACAAAACATGTATTTTTACTGCTCTAATTACGTTGGTAACCAGTTTATAATAGCAATAAGGCACCTCAGGGATTCGTGGTATATGGCCAATATACCACGTTGTGCATAAGAACAACCCTTAGCCGTGGCCAAATACCACACCCCCTCGGGCCTTATTACTTAAAAATACTTTCTAATGATGTATGGTAAAGTGTGTCTGTGTGTCTGCGTGTGTGTGTGCACGCGTGTGTGGGTGTGAATGGGGGAGGGGAAACATTCCTCGTGTGCATGAGGAAGAGAGGAGGGGAACATTCTACAGTAGTATTCTGTGAATCACAAACAAAGATGTTTGATTATGCCTTTGTTCAGAGAGAGGACATGAGTTTGCCATTTCAGCACACTCTAACTTTGTACTATAGAAAAGGAGGATGGATTTTCTGCATGACAAAATGTCTGATGGTCTTCTGCAATGTGTCTTTATCACAAAGGGCTATTTCATGATTTGTTTAACTTCTTATGGCTTGGGGGCAGTATTTCGACGTCTGGATGAGAAGCGTGCCCAAAGTAAACTGCCTGTTACTCAGGCCCAGAAGCTAGGATATGCATATAATTGGTAGATTCAGATAGAAGGAACTCTAAAGATTCCAAAAATGTTAAAATAATGTCTGTGATTATAACAGAACTTATATGGCAGGCGAAAACCTGAGGAAAATCCATCCAGGAAGTGGAATCTTTAAAATCTATTTTCAATTGAATGCCTATAGAGTATCTAATGGGTTAGGACCCAGATTGCAGTTCCTATGGCTTCCACTAGATGTCAACAGTCTTTACATTGTTTCAGGCTTGTTTTCTGTCAGTGGACTGTAGAATCATGCAGTGCTGGTTTGCGCGTGTGACCGAGTGCACACCCTTCATTGTTTTTCCTTTCTATTGAATACGCTATTGTCCGGTTGAAATATTATTGATTATTTAGACAATTGACAACCTGAGGATTAATTATAGACATCGTTTGACATGTTTTGACAAACTTTACCGGTATTATTAGGATGTATTCGTCTGCATGTTTTGACCGCTTTTGAGCTCGCCCAAATATGTATATATTCTTAATTCCATTCCTTTACTAGAGCTAGAAACACAAGCATTATTCTATGCCTGCAATCAAATCTGCTTAACACATGTATATGACAAATACAATTTGATTTGATTTGATTTGAAAGTGCACTTTTTGCTGATTCTAGTCATTCAACGTCAATTTGTGCAATCCCTCTTGGCATTAGTGCTCGCAGCTGAAATGAAGATATTGTTTTGGATTGACAAAAGGAGGTGGAGAGAGATGAGTGCAGAAATGGAAACCAAAGCCGACGGTCCAGGCAGAATTGGGTCTGACAGGACGTGGGATGAGACAGTGGCTGGTTTGATCTCTTGATTAGCCAGCTGAAAGACTACAGTGCTGTTTGATTCTCCACACAGCTCTCCTGACGGCCCAAACAGTATCTGCATATTATAAGAGAAGGCCCAAAGGAAAGGAAGAGGGCAACACATTAAAACAGAAATTGTGATTTTTTTCCAGATGAGTTTGCCCTCAGCATTCAACCAGCATACACTCAGAGCTACAATGCATTCGGAAATTATTCAGACCCCTTGACTTTTTCTACATTTTCTTACGTTACAGCCTTATTTTCAAACAGATAAATAATTATTTTCCCCTCATCAATCTACACACAACACAAAACCCCATAATTACATAGCAAAACCGGGTTTTTATAATTTTTTGCAAATGTATTTTATTTAAATAACTGAAATATCACATTTACATAAGTATTCAGACACTTTACTCAGTACTTTGTTGACGCACCTTTGGCAGTGATTACAGCATTGAGTGTTCTTGGGTATGACGCTACAAGCTTGGCACACCTGTATTTTGAGAGTTTTTCACATTCTTCTCTGCAGATCCTCTCAAGCTCTGTCAGGTTCGATGGGGAGCGTCGCTGCAGCTATTTTCAGGCCTCTCCAGAGATGTTCGATTGGGTTCAAGTTCGGGCTCTGACTGGGCCACTCAATGACATTCAGGGTCTTGTCCTGAAGCCACTCCTGCGCTGTCTTCTTAGGGTCGTTGTCCTGTTGGAAGGTGAAGCTTTGCCCCAGTCTGAGGTCCTGAACGCTCTGGAGCAGGTTTTCATCTAGGAACTCGCTGTACTTTACCGTTCATCTTTGCGATCCTGACTAGTCTACCATTCCCTGCCACTAAAAAACAGCATGATGCTACCACCACCATGCTTCACCGTAGGGATGGTGCCAGGTTTCCTCCAGACGTGGCGTTTGGCATTCAGGCCAAAGAGTTCAATCTTGGTTTCATCAGACCAGAGAATCGTGTTTCTCATGGTCTGAGAGTCCTTTAGATGCCTTTTGGAAAACTCCAAGTGGGCTGCCATATGCCTTTTACTGAGCAGTGGCTTCTGTCTGTACACTCTACCATAAAGGCCTGATTGGTGGAGTGCTGCAGAGATGGTTGTCCTTCTGGAAGGTTCACCCATCTCCACAGAGAATCTCTGGAGCTCTGTCAGAGTGACCATCGGGTTCTTGGTCACCTCCCTGACCATGGTCCTTCTCCCCTATTGCTCAGTTTGGCCGCCGGCCAGCTCTAGGCAGACAAGTCATGGTCTTGGTTCTTCCATTTAAGAATGATGGAGGCCAATGTGTTCTTGGGGACCTTCAATTCTACAGAAATGTTTTGGTACCCTTCCCCAGATCTGTGCCTCGACACAATCCTGTCTCTGAGCTCTACGGACAATTCCTTCAACCTTATGGCTTGGTTTTTGCTCTGACATGCACTGTCAACTGTGGGACCTTATATAGACAGGTGTGTGCCTTGCCAAATCATGTCCAATCAATTGAATATACCACAGCTGGACTCCAGTCAAATTGTAATAATAACTCAAGGATGATCAATGGAAACAGGATCCACATGAGCTCCATTTCAGAGGGTCTGAATACTTATGCAAATAAGGTAGTTCACTTTTTGGGAAACATTTCTAAAAACCTGTTTTTGCTTTGTCATTATGGGTGATTGTGTGTAGATTGACGAGGAACATGTTTTCTTTAATCAATTTTAGAATAAGGCTGTAACGTAACAAAATGTGGAAAAGGTCAAAGGGCCAGGATACTTTCCGAAAGCACTGTATGTAAGCCAACGAATAGCCTTCACAAATCTGTGTGCTTAAATACCTGTGTAGTTTAAATGCAAAGAAAGACTATCCTTGATTCCTGCTAAATGGTTAGAGGGAAATAATCTGTACAGGCTCTGGAGAGGGGATGCAGGGGTTGTCTTGTGTCAAGTTATGTATGGTAGGAGTCAGTAGAGCTGGGTGTTATTGTTGGTGTTTCTGTTTACCTCAGGACTACTGGCGTAAGGTTGTGTTATGTCTCATGTCCAAACAGTCATGTTGTTGTGCTCCAAGTAGTGTCGGACAGCCTGGGTAAAAAAAACAAGGTTGTTGTTGAAACAGGAGAGGAAGAGGAGAGAGGGCATCCGTTGATTATCACTGAAAATGGCACTCTTTATTATATCCAGTACACATGCCAGTCTATAATGCTCATTGGTTTTGGCAGGGAGAGACATCAGACACCAACTATATTGTGTTGGGATGACTACAAGCTATATTGTTTATAGTCTGATCAATTAGAAAACAAACCCTTCATTGTCATCCGGCATAATAAGAATAGGAAACAGAAACAGCAGATGTTTCTTAGTGATGATTATATTGCTTTCATTTTTGTGCAAATGTACAAGATGATTTACAAGAGATGATTTACAAGCAGCCAACCATGGAGGGTCTGTAAAAATCAATAGCATCATTACATGAGCGGGCTGTCAGCACTCAGCACACTGATTAAATGTCTTGCATGCCAATCCTCTTTATGGATCATGCACGACAATACCAGGTTGATTATCAATGTAGGAGTTGCTACTGGTAACCATACACCCTGTGATGTCATGAAGAAACAAATGCAATGTGTGAATGCTCTATAGATTTATTTCCTCATATGACACCTTATTATCTGATTAGATGCAGAGATTCTTTGGCCAGATCAAGCTTAGGCAGAGCTACAGATGGGGACTTGGCAGGGAAATCCCTGATTGACAGCTTCAAGGGTTGAAGGATTTAGGCTACCCTCTAATCTGTTCAGTAGCTGTCGATCAGTAATCACCTTTCCTCACATACGCTTGCCCACTCACACATGTGCCTCCCTTTTTCCAGAGAAAAGCACAGAGCCTTGGTGAGAGAAGCTTGGTAGTGAATAAAAGACAATGGGACAAAGAATGGAGGAAGGATGGGAGAAGACAGGGGTGGAAAACAATAAGGAGGAGGCGCCAACAGACTCTATGTGCGTGTGTTAGTCTATAGCAGGGAGATAGATGTGTATGGGATTTTTCCTCTAATATCTGAAACAGGTTTCCCTAGACAGGGGTGATACCTTTACCAGCAGGCAGCATCCCCTGACCATTACTCTTGCTGAGAAATGTCATGTCAGGGCAGCCAGATGAGGTTTTAAATGACTGTCACGTCCTCCTCTATTTCAAATGGCCTCGTGTTATGGCATCCTATAGCCATTTATTTTATTTACGGCTTCTGCTTCCGGCTGCTTTATCCTTTATGGGGCCAGAATATGAACTTGATCAAAACAGGGGGGCAGGTTTGGCCTTGTCGTGGTGGGGCCAGTTTATTTATTTGTATTTCGCCTTTATTTAAGCAGGGAGTCACCATTGAGACCAGGGATCTCTTTCACAAGGGAGCCTTGCATACACAACATTAAACATGTAATACAATATAAAGCAGTAAAATACAACACAACAGAAATATTCAAGGAAAACAGTTACCTTCCTCAATAAGTAGGTCCCCAATCAATATTTTTTAAATTGCCTGAGCAACACCATAACATCCAAATGTAATGTTTTTGTCATTTGTTCCAGCAATGAGGTACTTCAAAACTAAAAGCGGAGATACCTAGTTTGGTGGAGACCCGAGGAACCTCAAGAGTTAACCAACCTGGTGAACGAGTTTTCATGTTTTTCTACAGGCGATTTTGTGAGAAGACCGATTTTCTGGATGTTTCATGGTCTGCCAAACACCACTCTAGCTCTGTCACCTTTCACTGCAGATGTGGAAGTGCGACATCGGTGGATGCGGTGGATTGAGACACATCCAATGCAGATATCTCTTGCTAAACTGACAGATGTTTATAGGGATTTGTATTATTATGCTGATTAGAGTTCAGTGGGGCGCGGACATCGACTCTAGGGGGTTAACAGTTAGGTAAGTTGGAACCTTGTGTTGTCGAGCTTTGAAAACAAAAAGGGAACAATGCAGTGATCTACGGGACTTTAATCAGGAGTGTGATGCTGTGGTACTAACATAGGCACTAGGACACTGGAATGGATAAAACACTGTGCTGCTCCTCCACCCAAACTCTGATTGAGTATTTAAAAATGTATTAAGCTTTAATGAGCACTGGGCATTTCCTCTGCCAGGAACAGGAGAGAATCTGGAGAATCTGGGAAGAACATCAGAATTGATGAAAAATAGCCTAGTTAATGTGGACTTGCTGTTGGAAGGAATTTGAACAGGAAGAGGAGTGGTTTAATAGGACCATGTTGGTGGAGAGTAGGGGGAGATCGTAGACCAATCGAAGACACCTATAAAGGCTCGGTGGAATGGTAGTCAGATAAGTGGCTCATTAAAAGGGTGTGAGAGGGGCATTAGACCACTAAGACCACATATTACTAAACAGGGTTAAATGTGGATAAGAAACTGAAGAGGGAGGGGGCACAGAGAATGAAGTCCTGAGGCTTATGGAAAGGATCTGAACATAAAAAAAATATTTAACCTTTATTTAACCAGGCAAGTCAGTTAAGAACAAATTCTTACTTACAATGACGACCTTTCCACGGCCAAACCCAGAGGACGCTGGGCCAATTGCGCGCCACCCTATGGGACTCCCAATCACAGCCGGATGTGATTCAGCCTGGATTTGAACCAGGTACTGCAGTGACGCCTCTTGCACTGAGATGCAGTGTCTTAGACTGCGTCACTCGGGAGCCAAAAAAATAAATATGTACATAGGACATAACACAGGGCATCTCTGAGAGACACAAAGCAGCAGTCCCATTGTGATCAGTGGGTTTTTCAGAGACCCTACGCTAAACAGAACGCCCAAAGAGGGGAAACACACAGCGTTTAGTTCAGCGTGTGTGTGTGTGTGTGTGTGTGTGTGTGTGTGTGTGTGTGTGTGTGTGTGTGTGTGTGTGTAGGATTAATGCAGAAGACACATTTCCATCAGGTATGTCCTTCAGTGATCGGAAAAATGCTACTTAAAACCCAAAGACACGGGAGATGTTAAGGCCGCACTTTACAGCCCCTGAAACCTTTGTGTGATGCCTCCCCTCTCCTCTGTCCTCTCGTATTCTTCTCTGCTCTCACCAACTTTAATTTTGTCAGTAGGCCTCTGTGCTGCGTACTATATATAATGCATACATAACTCTCTTTTCGGGTTAGTGTTGTGCAATAATGTATTGTAAGTGTGTGAACATGCTGCAAGCTAATTCTCCCCTTCCTTTTTTAGCTATGTGTTTACTCGTCTCACAGACGTTTGTTTCTTAGCTGCCGGGCTATCTGCCACCGGGCTGTTTAGTAGGATTAAATCTCCATGATCCCCACAGCAACTGATGCACAGCGAAAAGAGAAACATGACTGATAGTGAACCAGTGGGGCTCTTTTGTTTCCTGCACTCATTTACTCTCATACACCAAACATTGCGCAAACCCAGAAAAAAGGAACAGCAAATTAAGCCGCTTAACGTTTTGGTCCTCCTTTTCAAAATGGTTTGCCAGCAGAAGCCTTATATCAATAGCACAGATTTGAATGGATTAGTAAATACAGTGTCTTTCATAACATTCTTGTAGTTCTGGATATCATTAGTCTTACTAAGCCTATTTTTTGCCTTGGATTAATACTGCCCCTTGGAAACCCTATTAATTTATGGAGTGTGTATCATCCTTGGGTGCTGGTAGTTATATATTGATAAATACTGTAGATGGCTAACTGCAGAGAAACAAATAGGTCTCTGTATTGAATACTGGGTAATGTCCTCTTGTGGCGTTTTACAAGTGAACTAAACTCCATGCAGTATAAACTTGGCAAAAAAACAACAACCATAAACTAGGCACAGATGAAACTCTTAACAATTAATATCTCACCTATGTGTATTTCCGCATCAGCAGGGGTCTATCATTTTCCCACACATCCCTGTCTCTGACATATCCCACACCTTATCACTGACAGATTCCAAAATAGCATCATGCCAGCCTGCTTCTGCATTATCACTCCTAAGCTTGCAGAAAGCTTTACAGCTACCACATACATCTATGAACTTCTATGCTTCGCTGTTAATCTCCTGAATGTAGTGACTCAGGACGTAGAACTTTGTTCAACTGTAAACTTTTCTGGCCGTCAAGTGGTCTCTGTGGCACATCAACAATAACAAGATCACAATGCCATAATAACCCATTTTTGGGGTACACAATAGCATGCCTGGTTCATGTTCATAACGTATACCCCTCTATGCGTGTTGATTTTGCCTATGAGAATACCAATATGTTGCCATGTCTAATTTCACACCGATAACCCTTCACTTACAATGTGTCGTTGGAAAGATTGGTACGGCAGACCCAGATATTTGTGTGTGAAATAAAAAGGTGTGAACCTTTTGGCGATAACGGGGGTAAAGTACATGGAAGCTACTGCTTTGATGTTGTGTGCTCTGCGCATTACTGCTTTGATCTCATAATGCGAACAGTCTGGAGCGGGCTGTCAGTGTATTACCTACTGCTTAGGGATGTACCTCATACACACTAACAGAGAGAGTATCAATCTGAACAAGACCACTCCTATTTTAAAAAAAAAGGTTATTTACCTAAAAGAAATCCCCTGTCAGACTAAAGAAAGTCATCCTTACACTTACAGGCCAATGAATACACAAACACATACAAAGTTGTGTCTTAGACCTTCATTTCCACTGTAAAATGAGAAAGGGGTCAAAGCTATCAAATTCTACTCCAGTAATCCTGATAAATGTAGTCACGTCATGTGAGATAATGTCCTTATTCTCACCTTTCCGTAAACATGGCAGCTGATGGAGAAGATGGCCAGATGTGCTGGGCCCTCGCTACCCCCTGTCCAGACACACATGGCTGCCCTATAGCAATGGAGTGGTGGGGATAGAGCTGGGGAGAGGAGGGGTGCTGTGTGTGTGTCTGCATAGACGCAAGGGGCCGCAACAAGGAAATGATGCAATTGCACAAGGATCTGTGCCGAAGCACCATCCACAGACCGGCACCTGGCTACCGGTTACTAAAAATGAGTTTTAGCCGCCAATCACACTGTGACCAAATGGATATGTCAATAAAAGCATTATAAAGTATGAATGCTTACTTGTCGCAGACATCACATCCACATCCACTAAGAGAAAGTCTCGGTTTTGGAAGTATTTATGTCTTATTTATATCAGAACATGCAGCCTTTATTCATGTATCGTCTTGGAAGACTATAAATAACCCTGACTGTTCTTCTGCCTCTGTGCCTGCTCAATACCCAAGCCCTGTAGACAATGGGCATCCTTATCAAGTCCTGAAAAGCCAAGTTTCAAGGATATCCTGTTGATTAGGAGGCACAGAGGAGTCATATGATAACCTCTAGAAAATACGAGTATCTTAAAATAACTCTCACGAACGCGCCCATAAATGTACTAATTGTAAGTGGCTCCGGATAAGAGCGTCTGCTAAATGTAATGTAAATGTAACACGTTGTCATCACCATCCTTACATATAAAAATAAAGTAAATAAGGTGACCAAGTAATGGCATGGTAGGACTTCCCGGAAGCATCATTGTGATACTGTACTTTCTCCATAGTTTAGATTAGAACACCTATTAAAAAGGGCCGAGGGTACTGGTACTGCCTGCTGGGTAAGTGTTAGGTAGAGAAAGAAAAGTGCAGCGGTGCTGGGAAAAGACAGCTGAGACCTGTCAGGAAGAACAAAAAACAACACAGGGTAGAAAAGTGTTGCTTTTTTCCCCGTCATCCTAATTAATCCTGATTATGACTCTCACTTTCAGACACCTACCCAAGAAAATCAGAATGGCAAACCAATTATTGAATTTGTCATACATGATGGCTTCTCCCTGTAAATGAAGAGTTTTTTTTTTTCTAAAACAATATATCGACTTTTTTTTTCATATGAAATAATTACTTAAGTGGGCGGGTGCGGGACCTTCAAAATGTTTTATTCATATGTTTTAGATGTGTATGAAAACATGTTTTCTTTTGCAAAATGCTATATATCCATTGTTTAGCTGGACTGGAATGTTTGTATCCTGTATATTTGACTGTGATATGTGGTTGTCTCACCTTGCTATCTTAAGATGGATGCATTTACTGTAAGTCATTCTGCATAAGAGCATCTGCTAAATGACAATAAAAGTCAAGTGTAAATTTTTCACATACACTGTAACCGAAAACTGTGATGTATATGGTAATTTGAGGTATTATCAACAGTAAACTTACACAACCATTCAAAAGTTTGGGGTCACTTAGAAATGTCCTTGTTTTTGAAAGAAAATACATTTCTTTCCATTAAAATAACATCAAATTGATCAGAAATACAGTGTAGACATTGTAAATGACTATTGTAGCTGGAAACGGAGGGCAGAGGCTGAGGCCCATTATCAGAAAACATTACTACTGTGTTCCAATGGCACGTTGTGTTAGCTAATCCAAGTTGATCATTTTAAAAGGCTAATTGATCATTAGAAAACGCTTTTGCAATCATGTTAGCCCAGCTGAAAACTGTTGTTCTGATTAAAGAAGCAATGAAACTGGCCTTCTTTAGACTAGTTGAGTATCTGGAGCATCAGCATTTGTGGGTTCAATTACAGGCTCAAAATGGCCAGAAACAAAGAGCTTTCTTCTGAAACTCGTCAGTCTATTCTTGTTCTGAGAAATTAAGGCTGTTCCATGTGAGAAATTGCCAAGAAACTTAAGATCTCATACAACGCTGTGTACTACTCCCTTCACAGTACGAAAACTGGCTCTAACCAGGATAGAAAGAAGAATGGGAGGCCCCGGTGCACAACTGAGCAAGAGGACAAGTCAATTAGAGTGTCTAGTTTGAGAAACAGATGCCTCACAAGTCCTCAACTGGCAGCTTCATTAAATAGTACCTGCAAAACACCAGTCTCAATGTCAACTGTGAAGAGCCGACTCCGGGATGCTGGCCTTCTAGGCAGAGTTGCAAAGAAATAGCCATATCTCAGACTGGCCGATTAAAAAAAAAATAAAGATGGACAAAAGAACACAGACACTGGACAGAGAAATTACACTCCACAAAATACAGTGCCGTACCGTATCTTTGGAGCCCCAAAAACTTTTTGACCACTAGTGGGTGCATGGTATTGCTGTTCCTTGCACATTAACATATTTTGAGGTGTGCCTTGCAAGAGGCTATTTGTTACACCCGTGAGCGAGAATCTACTCAATGTTATGCAACATGGTAGGTGCAAGTCCATCAGTAACATAAAGATGTTATTGAATAATTCAGCAACAGAATGTGTTATCCTGGTCCGTAAAGCCATTTGAATGACTTCTTTCAGCAAAGGTAGGCTATATTCCATTGTACTGTATCGTGCCTACCGCTTGTTTTTAAATCCTGCAGAGTTTCTCTAAAGCTGAGGATTATTATTAACAAAGAAGTTGAGGAGATGTAAATGAAAAGCCTCTAATTTCTTCAGTCCAATAGAAATGGGTCCTGTTGGGCAAACCTTGCTGCTCTTTCATGCCTTCCTCATGTCACCATGGCAACACACCAACCCCTGCAGGCGTCTGCCAAACTGACAGTCCATGTAACAGAGAGCGCACACACACCAATTCACCCACCAACCCATCCACCCACACACACAGAAGTACACACGCACACACTTGCGTGCACCATGCACACACCCACACATGTACACACACCCTCATATAGTCGTGTAGTCGATCGATAGTTGATATCTTTAATTGTGCAGTTTTATGTGAAGTTATTTTAGTGATAGCACATCAGCTTTGGGATTTGACATATATTTGTAATAAAGCCAGTATTTGCTATATTCTTAAACCAGGGCTAATTTGCAATAATTCTAGAGACGTAAATGGCCGTAGGCAATGCACATCTTGCGATGCAGATCTGGCTAATGGCTTTATGTTGAGATAGAATCAGGCCTTGGGGGTAGGATCACACAGAGAGGAAGCCGATCACAAGCCCTTCCCTACGGGGCGTAACGACATTTTCCACGGATGAGCTGGGCTGTCGCTGCGCTTTTAGGAAACTTGAGACAACGACACACTCAATGTGACAGTCTACCACCTTCTGCAGTAGGTCTACAAATTGTGAACTGCCATCCTGCCTGCCAACCACTTCTTAGGAGATGTTCAAATGCCCCCTGCATAAAGATTCTGCACAACGGATGCTTAGAAAGTGAAAATGTCGGTGACTATCAATTATAATTTCTGGGTAGATTAAGTTGCAAAATAAAGTTTTTCATGTGTGACAGTAATTTGCCATAATTAGACTGATGATGGAAGTAGTAGCAGTTGCATCTGGAAAGATTTTTTTATTTAAAATATGAACAATTGAATACAGCCACATTATTTATGCAGCATTAGGGCATATAATGCCTTCCGGGTCCATTTTAGCAGTTTTCCAATTCACTTGAGCTCAAGACAGCTTTTGTCTCATTCACACATTGAAAGAGCTCTCCGATGACCTAGCTCACTAATGAAAATACTAATTGGAGTGTGAAACAAAAACAACTTAAAAAAAAATAATTTTGCAGATGATTCCACTTGTACATGCTTAGTAGAGTGAAGCAAATGCTAGACATTTATGCACACATATACGATTGTTTTGTAATGCTTCTGCTATATGCTTCTTTTGTTGACTTCATAAATAGTCCATAATCAACTGGAGTAAAAGACATTGGCTGTCATTGAAAATATTCTAGACCTTCTAGAAATAGCCGGAATTGTGCCAAGTTAGTGTCAGAATTGTGAACGGCAGTGTGAATCATGATATCTGCAAATACAGCTCCCTGCCAAACTACTCACACATAATACATAAACACGACCACTTACCCACACCTTCACATACATGCATAGAGACATGCATACACACACACATACGCACAGAGACATACACACATGAACAGAGACATTCACACACATGCACAGAGACATTGACACACAAGCACAATCACAGGTCTTAGGCCCCTCCACTGTGCCGGAGATTAAAATGATCTTCGCTCGTTAAATTAACGGTCCCTAGTGCAGTCTAATTAGCATGAAATAGGACACCAAATCCAGCACAGGAGGCTTGTTATTTAAGGATAAAGCGCATCTCTCATTTGAATGCATTTTTCATAAGCTGTGCTAATTGAGTTTCATTAGCATTATTAATTAAACATGAAAAGTTCCTCATTCCCCCTCTACGTCTGTGTCTGCTTCAGACCGGCACTGAGTGACAGCTCTCACTGGAGCACCGTTGAAACTCACCCTCAAACAAGGCATGTTATCATGCCTCAAAGACTACATGGAGTTGTGAATTGATCAAAAAACGAATTTAGCTATAACTATTTAACAGTGTGACTCCCATTGTCAGTATAACCAAGGCAACGTTAGATTGGGAGCAACCATTTTAAACTCTAACTGTACAACATCCACCAACAAAATATCCCAATAGGTGGTCTGGGACTCCAGCAGTGGATCACAAAAGACTGGCAGTCAAAGGAGTGCAAGGGTTTACTGAGGACAGCTCTGAAATCCACAATTATTCACTTTCAGTCAAATTGTGAAGTGCCATCATCCTCATCCAATCTCAATAAAGCCTCTCTAATTCCACTTTTCTGTAACTTGTGAAGCATATAGAAGTGTTGAACCAGTTCGGCACACTGAGGGAGAACACTGTAGCCTGGCACTTGGCAGTATAGCCTGGCACTTGGCAGTATAGCCTGGCACTTGGATTTGATTTGTCTTCTGGAAGTTGCAAGTTGGCTTGACTTGGGTCCAGCTGATGTCAGTGCTGATACAGACATCTCAGGCCTCATCTTTGAACCGGACAGGGCTAAGTGAAAAAAATCTATATTGTGCATCTTTGCCATCTACAGTACTTGCTCTCCCTGCCTGGGATGTGCGTTGGCATTTCTACCAAACCAGCTTGCTGCTGTGAGCCTATCATCACATGAGCCCTATGCAGCATTCTTGAGACATTTGTTGGATCTGAGGAGCTCGGAAATGACAACTCACACCATACTGGTTGGTTGAAATTTCAAAGAATGTTTAAATTGATCAGCAAAGCACTTTCAGTGAGTAAAATGTCGATAGGCTTGCTGCTGGCTGGGATTTGCATTTTTTATGACTTAACACAAATTGACCTTTCGGAATGAAACTCTTGCAAAGGAGTCAAGCAGTTTTACACAAAATATTCAAACACACACGCACACATTAGCAGTTATTTTAACACATTGTTGTCAGGTGGTCCTCAAGGACAAGAGATCCCAAAGGTGAGCCAGCTCTAATTAAAATGTGGAGGCCAGATGTTTTGCCTTCTCTGTGTCGTTTCCCAAATGCCTCCCCCTTGGCAGCCTAAAGCTTCTCAGTCAGTGAGAGATGTATTTGGATGCAGAATAAAGCAACACAACCTGCTTTCATTTTCAGCCAACAGATATTCTGATACATTCTACTTGGGGAAAAAGACAATGCCTCTGCATAAGCTATGTCAACATATAGGCCCATTCATCCTCTCCATGCTATTGACCTCTCAGACTTCACAATAAGCAGCAGCCTGTAGAGACACAGGCTGTGAACAGAGCTGCTTTCATTGCATCACACAGGGTATACTTCTGTTACTTGGAATTGAAGAACATGGGAAATGAAAGATTGAGTTCATAAGCATTTCGATGTTATGGCACTGTAGAGCGAATATGTGTCGTTATGTGGCTGTCTAGTGTTCACTAAGGGTACAGAGAGTCTCTAGGTCTGTAGTGAACTGTGTGTTGATGGCTTACTCTTGGTGCTGAGAGGGCGCCTTTGGGGAGATGCGAGGGAGGTGAGAAGAAAGTTCTACACTGAGCAGTCTGACTGCTGAGATGTGGGTTTCCATCTTAATCAACGGGCTCTATCGCATCAACAACCACATGAATGTTTTCCACTTTGGCTCCCTGTTTATTGTCAAGCACATCGTTGATTAGAGTTGTCTGACATAATGACGGAACATTCTTCTCGTGACGCACGAGGTAAAGACAGATGGATTCGCAAATGATCTGACATACCTACAGTATTCCAGCGTCTGGTCATTACAGACCATTAACCTCTGTCAAATGGAACCTCCTTCTCGTACATAGTAAGTTGTAAACCTATTTGAGAAAGACTAGTGCACAGTGAGTTGCTATTTACATGTTCGTCATACAGTACATATATTTCCATGTTTGATTTAGTACTGTACGAGAATAATTTAAGATATTCAACAGCAGATATTTTACTCTCAAATGCACTTTTATGAAGCATGCAGTAATGTAAAGTGCAAACAGCTTTCAAATGTGCCCAGGTCCTTGAATCCATCCAATAAAATGATTTGCATGCATAATTAAATAGCATTAATTATACTGTATCTCTCCTTTCAGGATTACCTACCCGTGGCTTACAGTCAGAGCGTCAACAAGAGGTAGGGCGCTACCTGAACTAAGTCTGGTGATAGGGCCAGTGTTAGGATTAGTTTAGGGGTGCAGCTATACTATCTCTCTGGTACACTCTCTCTCACTTGACTTGTCTTGCCGTCATTAGGAACAACACTCCAACTCAATTTAAATCACTCCGTTTCACTTTCCACTGCGTGCTCTAACACTCAAAGACTATCTTAATCACTGTCTTTCTCTGCCAGTGTGTCCCTCGCTCGCTCAAAGATGTATCAATCATCCTCTCCTCCAGTCTCTCCATGACTTACTCTCCTCTACGCCATACCTATGAAGTATAACACAGCATTTATCATTCCTATATTCATTGACGTGATATCTATCTCCATCTCAGATCATGTAAAGCAGCCACAAAATCACCTATCACATAGAAGTGAAGTGAGCTGTCTTTGTCACTAAAAATGTTTTATAATGTGTAATAATGTATATCCCATCAAACAGTGTCACAGCCAGAAGAGCTGTGGTCTCTTCAAAACCAGACTATTTTACAAAATACGATCAGATCTTCAGGAATTATTAAAAGACAGAGGAATTCAACATTTTGTGTGGAGAAAACTCAAAGAATATCAGGGGAGCTTATAATAACTAAATGTAGAAAACTCATTGAACCTTTATAACCAACGAATTTGTAACTGCATTACTTTTTACCACAAAATATAGCCTTTTTCTTTATTATCACAAAATGATAGGTCCACTATTTATCCCCATTTTTTTCCGAGGCATTCTGGGAAAGGAGAGTTTATCCTTTGATAATTAGCGTCTCTCAGTGAGGAGCTTAAAAATAAACAGAGGTGTTAGTTATGTGTGAAGAAATAATTCCGTGCTTTGATAACAACAGGACACCCTCAAGCTGAGAAACAGTAGTGTAATACAACTAATTAAGACAGGAATTGGCTGAAAAGCAAGGCTATTTTTCCACATTATGCATAGATTTATTTATGAGTGCATGGACTACATTTGCAGTGGGCAATTTTTTTTATTGGGATACCAACATATGATACCAACACTGCATTCAATTACCACAATAGGGTAATGATATATTCTGCCTTCATTTTACCACATATTTGTGTCCATGACAGCCTAATTCCTGAAGTCAACACACAGTGTCCTTTTTCTGTGGTGCTGTTGTTGTTATTTGCAGGTTCTCTGAGTTAATATTCCATGTGAAGAATACTAATCAACCAGCCACAATCTCGTACCCCTTCCTGGACCTTCAGCAACACTTCACACACGTACATCATCCAAAACCTCTGTAACACCTCCACACCAACACGTCATGAGAAAACTTCACAGCCTTAAGGTTGAAACACCCATTAGATGCCACTTCCCTGACATTTCATCCACCCAGTACATACATTCCAACTCAGCTGACCTGACAGCTCTGCTTGCCCACTTCACAGCCACATGCCTTACAGCAACACCAGCCCAAACACCCCAGTCTCCTACCGCCGAGCCCCGGCCCTGCTGATATTCTCTCCACTAAGATGCAATACATCTCCATTAGGGAGAGAGATGAGAGATGCATTAGGCAGCTGTTTAATTCATTTACACGTTTTCCCATAATCCTAAACAAGACCATCTCCATTCCCCCGCGACTCTCCATGAACAGGAACACCACTTTAGAGGAAAATGACTCAAGTGTTGAACAGTCAAGTACCTGCCTGCAGCGCACTTCTTCCAGTCTTTTGTACCTTGATTTCACCCTAACATTAATCTGCATGAAGGCACAGGGACAATGAGCGACAGCGAGACATAGAATTCACAGAAAGGAGTTTCCGTTAACGTCCTTAACACTACTGACGCTCGGAGTACCTAATTTGTATACATAAGCATGCATGCATGCATCAACTCATGATAGCCATATATGCCTTTGAATATCCCCAAGACTTAATGGTTGAATCAATGGATGGCACTCATCTAGCTGAGCAAGCCAAGTAAATAAATGTATGTTCCTTTAACTAAAAACCACCAGAACAGAGTTGGTACATGGGTAGCATTAATCCTTCACGCCCTCAAACAGTGTTAGACAAGTGTGAATGTCTATACACACTGAGGACACCAAACATTAGGAAGACCCCCCCCCCCTCCCAACCCCACACTTTTTGCCCTCAGAACAACCTCAATTCATCAGGGCATGGACTCTACAAAGTGTCAAAAGTGTATGTCACGGAAAGAGCAGATGTTCTTAATGTTTTATTCACTCAGTGTATTTACCACCATCACAACATATCTTTTCACCATGCCCTCACACACTCTTACCCACATACAGACTCACCTCAGACCCCAACATCCACACACTCTTACCCACATACACACTCACCTCAGACCCCAACATCCACACACTCTTACCCACATACAGACTCACCTCAGACCCCAACATCCACACACTCTTACCCACATACACACTCACCTCAGACCCCAACATCCACACACTCTTACCCACATACAGACTCACCTCAGACCCCAACATCCACACACTCTTACCCACATACACACTCACCTCAGACCCCAACATCCACACACTCTTACCCACATACAGACTCACCTCAGACCCCAACATCCACACACTCTTACCCACATACAGACTCACCTCAGACCCCAACATCCACACACCCTTACCCACAAACAGACTCACCTCAGACCCCAACATCCACACACCCTTACCCACATACAGACTCACCTCAGACCCCAACATCCACACACCCTTACCCACATACAGACTCACCTCAGACCCCAACATCCACACACTCTTACCCACATACACACTCACCTCAGACCCCAACATCCACACACTCTTACCCACATACAGACTCACCTCAGACCCCAACATCCACACACTCTTACCCACATACAGACTCACCTCAGACCCCAACATCCACACACCCTTACCCACAAACAGACTCACCTCAGACCCCAACATCCACACACCCTTACCCACATACAGACTCACCTCAGACCCCAACATCCACACACCCTTACCCACATACAGACTCACCTCAGACCCCAACATCCACACACCATTACCCACATACAGACTCACCTCAGAACCCAACATCCACACACCCTTACCCACAAACAGACTCACCTCAGACCCCAACATCCACACACCCTTACCCACATACAGACTCACCTCAGACCCCAACATCCACACACCCTTACCCACATACAGACTCACCTCAGACCCCAACATCCACACACCATTACCCACATACAGACTCACCTCAGACCCCAACATCCACACACCCTTACCCACATACAGACTCACCTCAGACCCCAACATCCACACACCCTTACCCACAAACAGATACACCTCAGACCCCAACATTCACACAATGCTCGTACAGGGTGAGACTGTTGTCTGGACACGTGGGTGTGTCTTTCATGCTCTCTGAGAATGGGAAATAGGAAAATATGTTTTTGTATATCACATTGTTTATAAATCAATAAAAAGTTGCAGGGTTTGAAATTGGATTCTGCTTTCAGTTAAACTGAAATGAATTTGCTTTTGTTTCCCTTAGAACTCATAATGTTTCTGACGGTTAGCTGAGCACAGTGAATGAAATTACCCCTTTCATTTGATTGATATGACAACTAGCCTAAATGATATCAAGATTGAATCAAGTTTCCACTCCAGTCATTTCGGTTCTGTCAGTGTTTTGTCAGAATAATGATGAAGTGTTATCTGTGATCATAAAATCAGTGACTCGGGGAAAAAAGGCATAGCATTCAGCTCAGCAGCATCTGCATTGTGTATCAGTAGAATGGCTTTGATTAGAGTCTCATACACTTAAGTAAGTAAACACAATACATACAAATTATATATAATCACCCAAAACCACTCGGGTCTAGTAATCGATTAGTGCTGTCGACCTCACTGCTGATTGCCTCTCTCCAGGCTGGGGTGAAATTTGTTTGGTCAGCATAAACACAGCACTCACCAACAGCCAGCCAAGGGTATATTAGCTAGCTTAATGTAGCCCTGACCCTGCTAAACTCCACCTGCAGAAAAATACACCCCGTCTCCACCTAGGAGTGCGTGGGTCTGTCTACCTGTCTGTCTGTCCGTCTCTTTGTCTGTCTGCCTCTCTCTTGCTCTCTCTCTCTCCTTCCAACTAAAATCAATGTCAATTAAATATGTAGAGACATTTATCATCACTCACCTGACCACATAAAATATATGAGTTTGGTTCCCAGTCATTTAAAAAAGTTAGGGCCTCCCGAGTGTGGCAGCGGTCTAACGCAGTGCTAGAGGCATCACTACAGATCCGGGGACTGATCCTGGGCTGTGTCGTAGCCGGCCGCGACCGGGAGACCCATGAGGAGGCGTGTAATTGGCCCAGCGTCATCCGGGTTAAAGGAGGGTTTGGCCGGCCGGGATGTCCTTGTCCTTGTCCTTGTCCCGGACGGCAGGCAGGCTCAGGGACAGGCAGAGTGGTCAGGCGGGCGAGTACAGGGTCAGGACAGGCAAGGGTCAAAAACCAGGAGAACGAGAAAAGAGAGGCAGGGAAAAGACATGAGCTCACAGGACAAACGCGGCTAAGCTTGACAAACAAGACGAACTGGCACAGACAGTCAGAAAACACAGGTATAAATACCCAGAGTGGGGAAGATGGGCGACATCTGGTGGGGGGTGGAGACAAGCACACGGACAGGTGAAACTGTTCAGGGCGTGACAGGGCCGTGTTTCGGACGACGCATGGCTCTCGACATTCGCCTCTCCCAAGTCTGTATTGGAGTTGCAGGGATGTGACAAGACTGTAACTACCAATTGGATTTCATGAAATTGGGGAGAAAAAGGATTTAAAAAATTACAATAATAAAATATAAGGAATGACGTACTACATCTAGTCTCTGTGTAAATGAGAATGGTTATACTGACTATACTGATAACTATACTGAATAAAAATATAAACGCAACATGTAAAGCATTGGTCCCATGTTTCATGAGCTGAAATTAAATATCAAATTATTTTTCCATATGTACAAAATTGTATTTTATCTCAAATTTTGTGCACACATTTGTTTACATCCCTGTTAGTGAACATTTGTCCTTTGCCAAGATAATCTAGCCACCTGACAGGTGTGGGATATCCAATAGCTGATTAAAGACCATGATTGTTACATCTTGTGCTGGGGACAATAAAAGGCCACTCTAAAATGTGCAGTTGTGTAACACAACACAATGACACAGATGTCTCAAGTTTTGAGGGAGTGTGCAATTGGCATGCTGACTGCAGGAATGTCTACCAGAGCTGTTGCCAGATAATTGAGTGTTCATTTCTCTACCATAAGATGCCTCCAACGTCATTTCGAGAATTTGGCCATACCAGGACCTCCATATCTGGCTTCTTCACCTGGGGGATCGTCTGAGACCAGCCACCCGGACAGCTGATGAAACTGACTGGTATTTATGTTTGTAATAAAGCCTTTTTTGGGGGAAAAACTCATTAGCCAGGCCCTGTGGGTGGGTGTAGGCCCAGCCATTCATAATTAGTTTTCCCCCATTCCCCATTTTCTAAATGACGTTGAAGGGGTCTTGTGGTAGAGAAATGAACACTCAATTCTCTGGCAACAGCAGCTCTGATCCACCAGGTGAACAAGCCAGATGTGGAGGTCCTGGGCTGGCATGGTTTCTGTGGTTGTGAGGCCGGTTGGATGTACCCTGCACTCCTGCCCAGCCATGTAAAATCCATAGATTAGGGCCTAATTTATTTATTTCAATTGACTGATTTCCTTACACGGTATGAACTGTAACTCAGTAAAACTTTTGAAATTGTTGGATGTTCAGTGTATGTTTCTGACCTTGTGGTGACACTATAAGGTAGACAGAATGTGCCCAAAAAGAAAGCAGAAATATATTTTCAAAGGAATAGAAGATTGCATAACATGAGGGAAAATGAATATCAAGTGCAATCCATCACTCTTGTCAGGCTGGTGAGATGTTCATCCAGGGTGGAGGAATGAATTAGATTTCCAATGCAGACGGACATCGTAAAATGAGCAGCAGGAACATTTTCTGTATTTTCTGTCAATATTCATGATCGCAATGCCAGGACTGCCCAATTTCTGGGATGAAACGGTATACCTTCCCTTATCTGTCTGTTTGTGCTGCCTGTGTAAGGTTTGATGTAGGACTGCCCATTCGGGGTTGTTTGTCAGCACTCACTGTTAACCAATACGGGAAAGATTGACTGTATCCGTAGGGATGAACAGTCCCACTTACAGAGTATGCCACCTTTATCTAGTGCAGTTTTGTCAAAACACTGTGGCACTATGGAGAGCTGTAAAAACACATCATTAGAGCCACACTGACCACAGAATTCATTTGAAAGTATAACCAACAATTGAATCTAATTTAAAGTGTGTGGGATGAGGGTCCATTAGTCGCCTATAATAAACATGAACAGATCATTAAATTAATCTCCGCTGCAAAAGAGCCATTTAATTAAATGTATAATATCTGCAAACATGGGTGTCTATGGAGATTCATGACAATTTGTGGGTGAGTGGGCTGTTGTATCGTGCTTGTGTGTGTGTGCTTTTGTTTGTTTGCGTGCATGTGTGTGCACGAAAGAGAGACAACACCCACACACACAAACACACACACACATTAACAGCGAGACACAGAGAGAAAAGTTCATTCCTGTGTTGTGTACATGTTAAAGTCTTTGATAGTATTCCACAGTCTGTGGATGAAGGTTTTCAGCTTTTAGTTTTCATTCCACATGAATGTCAAAATGAGGCCTGTCAACACGCATGCACGTTTATTAGCCACATTTCTTATGTAATTCATAGGTAGGTTGAATATAATTTTCTTTACCCAGATATCTGGCACAATCAATATTGCTTCCCAGCTGAAAAAAGGCTGCACGTCTCCCAGGCTGTAGAGTGTACTTTGCATGTGACATATACAGGCCTCTATAATCCCAACAATTATGCTCACATGAGAGCACAGACACCATCAAAGAGCCATTTCTCCTGTCAGAGGAGGCATGAAATCATGACACAATGACAGAATCCGTTGTTTAAGCTGCATTTGGATTTTTTTTTTAAAGCCATTATGTAGGAAATGGCAAGTGGTGCAGCTCCAAAAGGGAAATCATGCAGTCAACCTTGGAGAGTAAAAGCAATATAGCTGCCCCCCCCCCTAATAATTATATTACTGTTTTATTTTCTTTAGCTGAGAGTGATAGAGAACTCAAATGGAACATGTTGGGTTCCTTTGTGAAGAGCTGATTTGGGGTCCTGACTCTGGAGCACAGCACTGGGCAGTAAAAACCTGTCTGATGAGTCGGATTTGGTGTCTAAATGGGAAAACAATGCAGTGAGATGGGGTGGAGGTAAGGGGTGGGGGAAAGGGGAAAGGGGGGTTGGGGTAATGAGAAAGGGCTGTGAGACAGGCTGATAGGGCGGCTAGGAAGACTTATGTGTGGGAGAAGGGTTAGAGTCTTAACACAATACTGGTAATTAGCTTCTCTTTCCTTAAGTCAGGTACATTCTCCTTTCCCCACCCAAACCTAGGCTTATCTGTAAATTAGTTTCTGAAATAACACAACATGGAACCAGATAATTAGAACAGAAACCAATTAAACTCTTCGTAAATCAATAGAAAGAAAAGTGACATTTTCAGTTCATAATTAACAGCAGGGGAACAAAATGACAAATATCTCAGCTTTGTCCTTTTTTTACAAATTCAGGGACAATAGATAACATTAGCTATTTAAATTCATTTAATTGGTATTACTGTAGTTCAGGCAAAAATACAGAAGTGTTTTGTTGATGCACAATGGATGCATTGTGATGTTTCTTTAACATACAAGTAGCAACCATAATTTAATGAACACTAAAAGAGCTCCTTGGTCAATACAAGCAGTTAGTTCAGCACCATGGAGAGCTACTTTGAACTACTCTTCAATTCCGCACAAAGAACAGCAGACAAACCTTCATACAGTTCATAAAGCATGGGCAGCAAAGAGGTGTGTACGCCTGACAGAAAGTAAGTGTGTGGGTGAGAGAGAGAGAGAGAGAGAGAGAGAGAGAGAGAGAGAGAGAGAGAGAGGAGAGAGAGAGAGAGGAGAGAGAGATGAGAGAGAGAGAGAGAGAGGAGAGAGAGAGAGAGAGAGGAGAGAGAGAGAGAGAGGAGAGAGAGAGAGAGAGAGAGAGAGAGAGAGAGAGAGAGAGAGAGAGAGAGAGAGAGAGAGAGAGAGAGAGAGAGAGAGAGAGAGAGAGCATCAGAAAGGCTAATTATGACTTATATCTACTCTTGTTTTTAGAAAATGTATTTGATTAGAGGGAAAACAACTGGGAGATCTGGGTAGGAAAAGCTCAATAGCGTTGCACATTACTGGAGAAAGAGAGAGACGCTTTGTGGCCTGCTGAAATGCATGATGAAAGAGGGTATTAAACTGCACACAGCAATCAGAGGGAAACAAATCGGCACACCCACAAAAGCAGAGAGTTGAGCATTTATTTTTCTCGTTAGTGCCTGGCAAATTAAATAAACCCTTCAGACCAGTGCCTTCTGAGCGCATCGGAGCCCCATTCTTATTCAACAGACGACATCTAAAGGGCTAATTACGCCAGTCCCCCAGCCTGCAGTTAGGGAGAACCTCTCCACTCGCTGGGTTTTACACTGGATCTGTGACTCCGGAGTCCCCAGGGCACTGTCTCCACAGACAGTAGTGCCAGAGAAGCTCTCTCTGGTCTCCGGCCCTTATTTAGGAAGCAGGGATATGTGGAGGAAAAAAAGAGCGCCCTGCTTCATATCCCTGACAACTCATTGCCACGGAAACAGCCCTGCTCTGACATCACTGCCCGGCCCCCCTCTCTGGGAGAAAAAGAGAGAAAGAGATGAAGAAAAAAAAGAGTGTTGGAAAGAAAGATGAGCTGTGTTATAGAGACACTAACTCTGCCTCTAATTAAGACAATGAACTGCAGAGTGCAGAGGTATGCAATGTATTACACTCCCATCAGCCTCAGCCAGCGTTCCAGGCAATAAGATTTCAATATGCTCATGGAACAGATCAGAGTAGAACTCAACCACAGACTGGTAGCTGTCATTGACTGGGACTGTGTCTCCACAGTTCAACATGAACCAGTTAATGGTATGCATAGCCTACTTTTTTACTGAGGAGAACAGGGTCACAGAGGATCCACCAGACAGAATGGTATGGCAGTTTTACCTTGTGTGTTTTTTTGGGCGAGACAGACAGTGCCTTATAATGCAATAGTTGTAATGCATTATGAAAGAAGACAAGACATTGTAAACGTCTCATTCAGTATGTAAATGACATTTAAGTATGGGGCATAGCCTTACTTTGGATGTGGACTTAATTCAGTACTGTAACAATACTTTTGATAATAATTAATGAGTGAATTAATTAAATAACTCTTGATATCTTGGCGAGCATTTAAGCTATTTAAGTAAGTGTTTACCTCCCACCTCCCTACTGAGAGGAGGGGGTAATTAATGATCTCTCTACAGGAGACTGTGGGGATGGCAGATGGCATGGGTTACTTACAGCACACCACCACAAACATGCTCATTTGTCATATTGGGCAGAAGAAACGGGATAACGCTCCTTCACTTTTATCCTAGTATTAGTGGGATTGTAATGTTCTGAAATTCTGAAATGTTTTGGAACACAGTTCAAGAGGTGGATTTCTGACAGTGTTCAACCATCACTTGCAATATCCAATCATAACACTCCCACTACGCTACTGTATTCATTGCCTGAATGAAGATAAATGTGTGACATTGATTGATTCAGCCTGTATAAAATTGAAAAACAGATTACATAATATACCAAGTTATTGTGCACATTTTTGGAGTGTTAATGACAAGCATTTTTGGGTGTGTGTGTGCTGAAAATTCCCCGCCTCCGTGTTGTTCGCTGACGTAATCAGTGGGTAACGTAAGCGAATACATTTCTGTATGAGGGCTGAGAAAGCCAATTATAGAAATCTGAGAAATAGAGCGTTTGGCGCGTTTCAGACGCGGGTAGGCTCGGTCATTATTCATTTCTCGAGTGAGGACAAAGAGCCAGCCGATTGAAATTCAGGAGATATAAACTTGACCAGCGATATATATATATCTGTCTCTCTTGCGCTTCCTCGCGAGTAAACCACAGCACATTTCGTTGTTGCCGCGTGTTCCGGTTAAAACATCAGTCATAAAAGGCCGAAAAGGGTTTGAACATAATACGTTA
Organism: Oncorhynchus kisutch; assembly: GCF_002021735.2. Lineage (NCBI taxonomy): Eukaryota > Metazoa > Chordata > Actinopteri > Salmoniformes > Salmonidae > Oncorhynchus > Oncorhynchus kisutch. The sequence continues at coordinate 11,330,784 of NC_034201.2, read as the reverse complement.
AGTAAAACCTTTCCCTTGCCAAGGGAATCCCATGTGCTGCATTTTCAGGCACAAAGGAGGGTTTTGCTTGCATGCTAAAGCTAACAAGGGAAAATAGCCATTTTGTTTTCTTGTGCTACGTTGAAATTCCCCCGCCTTGCGGAACGGAAGTCCCGCCCCGGGTAGTTCCGTTTGAATTCAGTGTTTGAAATCATTGACCGCTGACGTGTGCCCAGTATATTCGTTCATGAAGAATTATTCAGGTCACACTCAAGTCATTCCTTATGATATCCAGATGGATATCAATGTCTTATCCAATTGAACTAATAAGTGTAAATCTGGCAATTTACATTCTGAAATAGATATTTTAAATAATATCCAAATTGAAGAGTTTTCTAAATAAAACATTGTAAACTTTTTCCAAACTAACCTAGATGAAGCAACTTCTCAGGTTAATTCAAGTTTAATTCCCAAATAGCCTATACAGGTCTGATTTATCATTAAATGGATCAATCAGTAAGATTTGTTTTTTTGCAAAACCATTCAGTAATCCAGTACTGACAGAAGCCCCGCCCCAGCGGGAATCCCATGTGTTTTCGGTTTTAGGGAGAAGTGTACCACAGTGTTGAATGTTCCCAACATTTGATCTACTGTTTACACTTATGATATCCAATCAATGGAGATTGTATGGATTTTCGTCTCATTCAATTTAATAAGTTAAATTGTTGAACATAACTTAATGTTCTTCCAATCAAATGAGACACTTTAAAACTTCTCATATTAACCTGGATGAAGCAACTTCTCATATTAACCTGGATGAAGCAACTTCTCATATTAACCTGGATGAAGCAACTTCTCATATTAACCTGGATGAAGCAACTTCTCATATTAACCTGGATGAAGCAACTTCTCATATTAACCTGGATGAAGCAACTTCTCATATTAACCTGGATGAAGCAACTTCTCATATTAACCTGGATGAAGCAACTTCTCATATTAACCTGGATGAAGCAACTTCTCATATTAACCTGGATGAAGCAACTTCTCAGGTTAATTAAAGTTAATTATACCCAGATAGTCTACCCAGGTAGGATTAATCATTGGCATTGATTAATTAATTCAATTTGCTTTTGCAAATTCATTCACGTCCAACTTCCACATTACTGGTACGGTACTGATGGTTTGTCAACGTCTATAAATAGATTAAACTTGTCTTTGCAGCTTCCAATGAATTCCAAACCCAAACTTTGAAAAGAAAAATAGGAACAATTTTCCTCAAAATGTTTCTAATAATGTGCAAGCTATCAAAGGAGGTGGTCACCGAACCTCCACCCATAAAAGGATTGATCTCTGACCTCAGCAGCGATACCAACCCTGATTATGCCATGAGCGAAAAACAGCCGAAATTGCGAACGCTCTCCAAAATCAACCATCAAACACAGGCTTTGTGACGGTTCTCCCCACTTTTGCACTGATGTATCGCCATACAAATGTGACATCGGTCCAATACCACAGTGCACAGCTGAAGCACATGCCAGACATGGCTAACATGAGGGGGCAGGTGGAGAGAACTCAGCAACTATTGACAAAAGCAGGAAATTAAAACATTCTGCTAGTCGAGGAACTGCGTTTGAAATCTGAAAAAATTAAAAGTAATTGCAAATACTTATGACGATGAACGAGCACAAACTCTTCGACAAAATCGTTGTCTCCAGGAACAACTCGATTTAGCCAAAACTAAATACGATGTAGTCCACTCCAAACTAGATAAATCTGTTGAGTTATATACAAACAGGAGCGCTCAACTTGATAACATGCAGGCAGTTTAGTTGAACGCTACTCAGAGTAACACAGTTCTCCTCAAAACGCTGCAGACCAAAGACCATCAGTTGATGAACACAATGACTAAGTTGGATGACAAATCAGCAGAACTCATTGAAGTCGCTGACCAAATGAATGATGAGAGAACTCGGGTGATGAAGATGGAAATCTTGATTTCTAAGCAAGAGGAAGAAATCTTATCACTGAATCTCTCGCTCCGTACTCAAGACCTCTATCTGCAAACCATGACAGATAAGTTTGAGACCGAAACACTCACGTGTCCAAAATCAGTACTCTAAGCGCTCAAGTGAACTCTGCAATGCAGCAGAATACCACCCTTAGGTACCATCTGGAGGAAATCCAGGATGGTCACGCTCCACAGCGTTTCTTTTCTGATTTTCGTGACAAGGTTGCCTGCTGCTAGCAAGGCATAATGCTATGCTGTAAAGCATATTTAGAAAATCTGAGATGACAGGGTGATTAACAAAAGGCTAAGCTGTGTCTCAATATATTTCATTTGTGATTTTCATGAATAGGAATATTTTCTAGGGATATTTATGTCCGTTGTGTTATGCTAATTAGTTTCAGGCGATGATTACGCTCCCGCATGCGGGTTTGGGAGTCACAATTAAGTGTCCCTCAGTCTTCTCCTCTCGGCCATTCGGCAATGAGTAATATGGCGCCTCTTGGCCAACAAAGCCAAAGCTTGGCTTCTTCTCTTGGCCTTTCCGCCCGCTTGACGCGGAATACCTTGACAAACTCGTCAAGAATTTCCCCACCTTTGACCCCGTTCCAGGTCAGCCAAACGATACTGAGACGTTCCTAGCTGATATAGAGAACGTGTTGGATGGCTACCTGAAAGCTACGGGTTCTGACAGTGTTTACCTGTTGAAGCGAACGCCAAATAGACACGTGACAAGGTTCAAATCAAATCAAATCAAATGTATTTATATAGCCTTTCGTACATCCCAGCCTAAAACCCCAAACAGCAAGCAATGCAGGTGTAGAAGCACGGTGGCTAGGAAAAACTCCCTAGAAAGGCCAAAACCTAGGAAGAAACCTAGAGAGGAACCAGGCTATATGGGGTGGCCAGTCCTCTTCTGGCTGTGCCTGGTGGAGATTATAACAGAACATGGCCAAGATGTTCAAATGTTCATAAATGACCAGCATGGTCGTATAATAATAAGGCAGAACAGTTGAAACTGGAGCAGCAGCACGGTCAGATGGACTGGGGACAGCAAGGAGTCATCATGTCAGGTAGTCCTGGGGCATGGTCCTAGGGCTCAGGTCCTCCGAGAGTGAGAAAAAAAGAGAGAATTAGAGAGAGCATATGTGGGGTGGCCAGTCCTCTTCTGGCTGTGCCGGGTGGAGATTATAACAGAACATGGCCAAGATGTTCAAATGTTCATAAATGATCAGCATGTTCGAATAATAAGAAGGCAGAACAGTTGAAACTGGAGCAGCAGCACGGCCAGGTGGACTGGGGACAGCAAGGAGTCATCATGTCAGGTAATCCTGGGGCATGGTCCAGGGCTCAGGTCCTCTGAGAGAGAGAAGGAGAGAATTAGAGAACGCACACTTAGATTCACACAGGACACCGAATAGGACAGGAGAAGTACTCCAGATATAACAAACTGACCCTAGCCCCCCAACACAAACTACTGCAGCATAAATACTGGAGGCTGAGACAGGAGGGGTCAGGAGACACTGTGGACCCATCCGAGGACACCCCCGGACAGGGCCAAACAGGAAGGATATAACCCCACCCACTTTGCCAAAGCACAGCCCCCACACCACTAGAGGGATATCTTCAACCACCAACTTACCATCCTGAGACAGGGCCGAGTATAGCCCACAAAGATCTCCGCCATGGCACAACCCAAGGGGGGGCGCCAACCCAGACAGGATGACCACATCAGTGAATCAACCCACTCAGGTGACGCACCCCTTCCAGGGATGGCATGAGAGAGCCCCAGTAAGCCAGTGACTCAGCCCGTGTAATAGGGTTAGAGGCAGAGAATCCCAGTGGAGAGAGGGGGGAGGGGTTCATTCGCCTACAACAGCAACATGTGCTAAATGACTACGCTAAACTTGCCACAGCTTTGAAATTAGAATTCAGTGGTTCTGCAACTCGTAAGCACGATAGCTCACTGGCTAACACGGTCAAACAAGCTCGGAATGAACACCCAAAAGCTTACTATCATAGGCTTCATTCAGCTTACTTTGGCCTACTCACTGAAACAGGCATGGAAGACCTGTTACCATTTAAACAAATGTTCCTGTCAAACATATATCCCACCTTCATTACCTACTTGGGCCTTGCAGCCCACATTGGCTTGCCTATCTTACAACTCAGAGAGTTTGCAAGCACAACTTTTGAGGCACCAAAAGCTCGCAACGCTAAGAGCCCTGACCACTCGGTTTTGAAGTTTGACCAGGAGCACTCACTCCAGTTAGAAGGTGTATTATCGCACAACAACAGTTTCTACCAGGAAACCATGATTCCAATAACCTCCGCGGTCGAAATAACTGCAAAGTGCCCGCTTGATCAAGAAACAAGCCCACGGGCTTTGTCTATAGACTCTGATACAAAGGTTGCGAAGAAAAAGGTCAAACACTTCGTTAAAGCCAAGCCCACTCAAATTCTGAAAAGTCGATCTGTTTCCACCTTGAACAGAATTGACACATCACTTTGTTGCGAACGATCACTCCATATGTCCACTAAACACGAATCGAAACGACCATACCTGCAAACAGTCCTGGAGGACTGCTTAACTTGTCATGCACTAATTGATTCGGGTGCGACAATATCACTCATCTCTCAAACATTGTTTGATGATCTAAAAAGGGCTTTGAAGCCAACTAAACGTTGGTTAAAAGTGGAACGATGCGACACTACACTTCGAGGGATCACTCAGACTACCTCGCCTTTCACATTGAGAGTCATGCTGAAACTACACTTCAAGGACATATCGCTCATCTACCCTGTGTATGTTACCAGCCTCGAAACTGTAACCCTTTTACTTGGAGCAGACTTGATGGATCGGTTACTCCCATTGATGGATTGGAAAACCATCCAGATATGGTCACAGACTACAGTGCCTTCTCCACCGACCACACTGTCTTCCCCTAACGCTAGCTGCAACGCAGTCATTCACGAGGGGTATCTGTCGAAAACACCCCTTGGGAAATAGACGTTTAGAAACCTCTTGGGGCAGAATCCGATCCAAGGAGATATTTCGATATCTCGACACATTCCATCAGCCAACCTGATTGACCATCCTTGTCATGATTTCGAGCCAGCTGTCTCTGTGAATGAGCAACTTCCATCCTCCTTGCAGTCGTGCAATACGGTCGTTGAGATGAACTTCTCTTGCCCTTCGGACACTTCCGCAAACACTGCGGCCGTCTCAGCAAGAAAAACATTGATGCGCAGAGTACACTCTGCTTCCGATGACACACCTTACGCTCTGTGAGGGACTGTCAACCCTGACAATGACACTAATGGAGTCAGTCCAGCAACTGACCCGATGACTCCAACTGGTGAAACACTTTGCGATATCACAGACCGATATCCTCGTCTCAGTTCGGAGGTACTGAAGTGGTTGCCACACGCGGACGCGGTGGTGACTGACAGACCTTTACAGCCACTGAGGGTGTTGAAGCACAAACACCAGGAGATTTGGTTGAAAGGTTACAGCCACTCTCATAATAACGCGGCCACTGACAACTCGTACATAGGGTCAGAACTTTTCGCTTGGGCCTCGGATACAAACACCACCCGCTGGTGGAGGGGTCCCGAGACACAAAGGGGGGAATAGTAGCCTAGACCCATGATGAGCCTTATCGAGGCCCGTGGGGGGGTCGAGACTACGGACAACACCGTAAGAGGCCGCCAGAGCATAAATCAAATATAGTTGTAAACTCCCTTTTAAGAACAATGAGGAGAAGACAGGCCCCTAGACAGGGATTATCTTAGAACACATCTAAGATAGTACTGAGGTGTACCACACTGGTCGTAAAGGAAGTCCAGTGGACTTGTCCACCTCCAAAACAAATGGCAACAATAATCATTCCTTGCCATGTGTAGTAGTCACTACAAGACAACTAGTAAAATGCTCTAATCATGTATTCCTGTAGGATAACATTTCAGAATAAATCATTAGGACAACTGGACCCCTTGAGTACCAGTACCACAGTCAGTCCAGCAACACTCAGTAAGAGGATTAGTAACCCCACAAGTTAAATTGCTATTGATAATAGCAACATAGGAGTCACTCAGAGTGCAACACGGGGAAGGGAATCTCCATTACATTCTTCCAATGGTTAACACACGCCACTAATAAATAGAACTCTCCGTTCAGGAGAAAAGTTATTAGAAGACATGAACCACGATCACACCACGTACGACTGGTCTAATACTTAAAGAGTACTTCCATCATGCGGTTACCTCCTCCGTGGATCACATAGCTATGAAGTAGACTTCTGAATACCTACCGCCACTACAATAGTGGAAGACAGTGACTGGTAGTAAAACCACTACAGACTCTCTCAACACCAATTCTGACTGACCTCCAGGCATTGACCTGAAAATGACCTGACTACGTCAGACTCATTCTGAACAAGTTGTAATCTGCCAGGATACTTGGTTTCCTTCCCTTGACATGTGAGCTTGCGTAAGCATAAACGCACATGCTCAACGGAACATCCAATTAGGATTTATGCTAGGATCACTTAAGAGTCAAAGCAAAATTCCAGCCTTAGTAAAGTTGAACATTTATTTTGAGGCCTTTAACTCTACAGCTATAGCACTCACCAGTTTTCTTCCCAGAAGTCCATAGGTCATCCCTGTAGACTGCCCAAAACTAGTGCCTTACAGCTGTAGACTTATCATATAGTTATCAACTTAGGATAGTACCCTAAGCAACACCCCGCAAATTAAGAAAGCCATAGATATGACATTAGACAATGCCAGGATAGGGTCATTTTGCCAAGACCTTGGACGTAGATAGAATACAGTCCAATTAGATGATTAAGGGGGCATAACTATATTTGTTTTGTTTATGCTTTCATTCATTTTGTTTCATTTTCTTCAGCACGTAGAAAGTGATAGAGCCATAAACAACCTCCCCATACAACCATCAGTTAGTGCCACAACGCCGCTCATTTGGGAGGAAATGTAATGATATATTTCATGAGTGTGTGTGCATTGTTAACATCTGCCTAAATTACTGCCCAGATCTTCCAGTCTGGACGACCAGACGACGGGTCCGGAACAGCGATCCCAATCCAGACATCGCTGCCCAGCCATGGAGCGGACTTCTTCATTTGCAGACACCCTACCCGGGTCGACCACCAGAGGGGGGACTGCAACGGCGATCCCAATCTGGACATCCGCTGCCAAGCCATGGAGCGGACTTCTTCATTTGCAGACACCCTACCCGGGTCGACCACACCAGAGGGGGGACTGCAACAGCGATCACCAACTGGACATCTGCTGCCCAGCCATGGAGCGGACTTCTTCATTTGCAGAAACCCTACCCAGGTCGACCACCAGATGGGGACCACAACGATGGTCCACAACCAGGACAACCCACGGTCATTTTTATGTTGGTTTGCAAGATGCAGGTTATTCACAAGATTGAACCCAACATGGGGGGACTGTCATGACGTTGGCCTGGTGGTAGGTTTATGACAGTCATAAATACATCTTCCCCCCTTTTCCTCACTCTACCCTCTACCCTGATGTTACATTTGCAAAACTCTTGGTTAACATAGAGATTCTGGGAACATCAGAAGATGGGGGGAAATGAACTATATTCTGGTAATCTGACCAATTGAACATATGCGGTGGTACTTAATGAATATGATGTCAGTTCGGTTGTCATCTGAGACATTCTCATCAATTATAAGATGACATAAACTCTACAGTGGAAATTCTACACATCAGAGTTATCGGATTCACATGGAATTGTTGTTCAATTTAAATGTTTGAATATTAAATTATTCGAGATGGGATGAAATGTGATTTTAGCTTCTAAAATGTGAGATTTGGGTTTTCATAAGGTAAGGCTCTTCTCAATCAGTGCCCGCCCCTGTGAAGGGACACGGGCTATAAAACTTTTCAAACACGCCCTCCTCTCCCTTCCTATATAAAGTCTTGACGACAATATGAGGATGGGGATGTGAGGACGACGGTCCAATGTCAGAATGGTTCAGATAATAACTACAGAACGAAGCCAACATCAGCGTGAGCTTTGGTTGCGAATTGTATGAACTTTGAACTCTTATTCACTACAGAAGTGATACCTCCTAGCCGTTGAGATAGCAACAGCAGCTACAAACGCAGGTTAGGAAGTATCCAGTCTACCACACAACGACGTTACTACAGCGTATTCAATTTACCAGCAGAGACATTGTTCAAAGGACTCAGTTGGGTAACACGGCCTTCCATCTTCCACCAACCTACCGAAGCGCAGCTCAGAGTAAATATTTATTGCATTTTCCTTTTCCAAATGGGCAGTAAATTAGATTGCATAAGATACTGTATTTTCAATAGCACAGCTTCGCCCTTTGTTCCTCAGTCTTCCAGCTCTTTCACTCAAGCCCAGCCCCTTTTCTTTTGTGTAACAAGCTGTCATATCTGTTCCGCCCGCTAGGGTCATTTTCCTTTATGACGTAATTTGTAATCAAGTTGATTAATTTTGTGTATATGTAATTCTGTGTGATTAGTTAGGTATTTAGTAAATAAATCATAAACCCAATTTCGTATTGCTGATTCAACTTGTTAGCCAGGGTTCGTGCAGATAACCAAGAATTTACAACTTTCAGATGAGACTGAATTAAGGTGACGATTAATATTGACGTAAAATATTACTAGGTCTTTAAGAGTTTATTCAGAAGATAACAGCTCTATAAATATTATTTTGTGGTGCCCCGACTCTCTAGTTAATTACATTTACATGATTAGCTCAATCAGGTAATATTAATTACGGATAAATGATTTTATAGAATAGCATGTCATATCACTTAACCCGGCATAGCCAAAGACACGACAATAGCCTTAATAAAATACCATAGTATAATAAAAAAATATATTGGCCATATTAAATTAGCATTGTAATTGTGCACACATGGATGTCAGACATGCAGCTACCCCATTGCACTGCTGCTGATGACTGGGATGAATGCAGGAGCAGATTCCAGGAGCAGGACAAAACACCCTCTTTGACTGGTTTAAGGGCCTGTACGTGATACGTCTGATTATGATGGTCATAGCGCTTCATGACAGTGTCATAAAGTGTATTTTCTACAAGTTATTTAAAATCATGAAAGAACATGATTGTAAATTATTAATTACAACAACAAAGATTTAACACAATATATGTCACAACAGGTGTAAATACATGGGTCATGACAGTGTTCTGACCATATTATGACAGGTTATGACAAGATATATCAGCTGTTATGACATATTATGACATGGTTATGACAAGACATATCAGCTGTTATGACATATTATGACATGGTTATGACATCAAGTAAAGGTAAAGGTAGCGGAACTTTGTTGAACAATGTTGAATAATATTAGACTTTTCTCCCACTTTTGTCAGCAGGTGAACTACACACTTGTTGTCAGACACTACACATTCCAAGAGGAAGAAACACATATTTTCCCATGGTGAATAACTTTCAGAATTATCTTATCAAGGGATTAAGTCTAGACCTGTTTTATCAACTGCTCTATTTGAAACATGAACACCATGTCCTCAACAAAATTGGAAGCATCCGCGTCTCTGCTTGCCCGAGAGTAAAAGCATATAATATTGCTTTAATGAACTTCAAAATGTGTCTCAGGTTGGCAGGGAAGCTTTAGCTGCCAAGGGGAAGCATTTGGGAAAAGGCACAGTAGAGGCAAAACATCTGGCCTCCCATTTTTAATTAGACTTGGCTCACAGGCGGGTTTTGCTTGTTCTGTTATGCTGCTTTTCGACTCGAACACCAGTGTTACACTAGGGAAATATACTATGGAAATTGTGTTTCCATAGCTAGGGCTGACAGCGAGGACTTGTGAAGAGCAGAATCAACAACCTCTGAATAATCAAAACTGTTTCTTTGTGAGAAGGTGTTAAAGTTCACATTTAGTTGGCCCCAAGTGAGAGCAGGTCTGCTGGAGCCGCAGCCCAGTGTGACATAGGTGCCGGCCAACGTAGATCCTGGGCCTTTTGGGTAAAACACCAGGGAAAATCCTATATGGAAATGTGCCATTAGTCTGGGACTTCTTGGCCTTGATAACCACCTAACTGGCTCCAGATGAGAGGGAACTGAGATCAAGGCCCACCGTGTGTCGGGCACGCTTCCACATTTGTTTAAATCGCTATGATGGAGACTACCTAGAATATATAGATGGGTATTATACCTAGGTGTTTTACATTATAACTACAGTCAGGTGTTAGTTAGACACATGGGTATCTTCCCTCTTTTCAACAGTAGACCCAGATAGGGGCCCATGTTGTAATTATAATGTATTGATAATATGGAGAAGTCATTGGCTCAAGCGCTCTAAATGCTTCCATTTTCTTTTTCATGTCTTTCCTTCAACTTAAAGACTTTCGATCACAGTATAATCAGAATGCAATTCCTGAAGTACCCAGTGCCCAAAGAAGTGGAAACCACACATTGTCAACCTTTCAAAGACTAAAGAAGTATCTAACTGATTTTAGCTCTAGTTTAGCCCGAGGCCAAACTCATTCCAGACTAGAACAAACTCAGTGTCTGACAGTGGTTCTGTAGTCAGTGGGGCTGAAGAAGACAGAGGCAATACAAATACAGATTAGGGTCACTTCCTGTCTGTGTATATTAGTAAAGCATTCCAATCTATCCATTGCAATTTGAAGATGGACATACATATACCCTGTCCCCACCACTGACCCAAGCCAAACTTTGCTAAACGGTGTTGAACTGGCTACGAATCCACCATAGTTGCTGGACCCGTGCTAAGGACAATGTGGAAATAAAATATCTGAGCCAGCACAGCACAGTTGGGTTGGTAGGAAAGATAAAAGGCTAATGTTCTATGTCATGGTCCATAAACTCCAATGGAGCAGCGCTCCCTCATGTTGCTTCAGTCTCTCTCTATGTGACTCTGAAGCAACACTATGAAAAAATAATTGAAAATGTGAGAAAACAACAGGAACACATGAAATCTTGCTGTTTTTCACAACAAAGGTGTGAAGGACACTGTAAATCACAAATCCATATCAGACGGGTACCCCTTTGACAAATTGGCATCGTGTGTGTGTGTCTGCGGGAATTTGTACTGTGTTCCGTAGCCTATGTCTATTATTACCTATTACGGCCTGATTTCAGTCTTTACATTCAGAGCATCAGTGATAAACCCCAGATTATTTATGTTATTATATTGCCTCTCTCTCTGATTTTATGTTCAGCCACATTGCCCTTTGTGTGCTGGCTGCTGATGGAATGAGAGTCTGTTTCTGCTCTCATGTTGTCCGTCTGGCACCCATCAAACACTGAAAAATATTTCCTCTGTCTGCCTTTAATGAGAAACTGTGAGCCTGGGGGGCAGATGTGGAGGCCTAGAGGAGATGATTCCACTCAGGCAGAACACTGAGCCTTTATCTTCCTGTGACTTTCTGGGTGGAGCCCAAGGAAGCCACTGCCTGCCCAACTGCAGCTCAGCTCTCGCCTCTGCAGCAAGGGGATATTAGCAGTATTTTTCTCAGAAATCCACGTCTTCATTGATGTTGGTGTACTAAGAGCATTAATTAAAGCTATGGAAGGGTTGCTGTGCATCCAATTACCTTTTCCTTTGTTGCACAGTTCTGTATTCTCAACAGCTAAATTATTTTCAAAATGTTGCCGAATAGCATTGTGCAATTGAAATTATGGTTACTGTTGCTGTTAATATAGTTGGCTTCTTATTGGCCTTTTGATGAATTGAAACAAGCCTGAAAGAAACAGAGTGAAGAAGCCAGCATTCGTGTTAATTTATCCCAACAGTCCTGTTATCTGGCCACAATATCCAAGACAATTGTAAGAGCATTAAAGCAGTTAAATTATGGAGAAAATAGTTTATATTTACTAGTAGAATAGACAACACTGAGAGGAGTCTGCATCTATCAAATCAGCCTGGGTCTAGACCTGTAAGTGCTTTAGTCAACTCTTCTGACAATGATTAGCCAACTATCCTATTTGGCATTAACTAGAGGACTTGGCTTAAGTACATACACATCTAAGACCAGGCTAGTGTCCAATGTTAACACTGTATACTTCCACATTACGGCTTCCTCATAGATCAAGTTTGAGTAATCCTGTAACTGAAATGTTCATCTCCAGTTACTAAACAGAATGTTTTCTTTTTTAATTTGAGAACACCTTTATTTAACCAGGTAGGCTAGTTGAGAACACCTTTATTTAACCAGGTAGGCTAGTTGAGAACACCTTTATTTAACCAGGTAGGCTAGTTGAGAACACCTTTATTTAACCAGGTAGGCTAGTTGAGAACACCTTTATTTAACCAGGTAGGCTAGTTGAGAACACCTTTATTTAACCAGGTAGGCTAGTTGAGAACATCCTTTATTTAACCAGGTAGGCTAGTTGAGAACACCTTTATTTAACCAGGTAGGCTAGTTGAGAACACCTTTATTTAACCAGGTAGGCTAGTTGAGAACACCTTTATTTAACCAGGTAGGCTAGTTGAGAACACCTTTATTTAACCAGGTAGGCTAGTTGAGAACACCTTTATTTAACCAGGTAGGCTAGTTGAGAACACCTTTATTTAACCAGGTAGGCTAGTTGAGAACACCTTTATTTAACCAGGTAGGCTAGTTGAGAACACCTTTATTTAACCAGGTAGGCTAGTTGAGAACACCTTTATTTAACCAGGTAGGCTAGTTGAGAACACCTTTATTTAACCAGGTAGGCTAGTTGAGAACACCTTTATTTAACCAGGTAGGCTAGTTGAGAACACCTTTATTAAACCAGGTAGGCTAGTTGAGAACACCTTTATTTAACCAGGTAGGCTAGTTGAGAACAAGTTCTCATTTGCAACTGCGACCTGGCCAAGATAAAGCAAAGCAGTTCGACACATACAACAACACGGAGTTACACATGGAATAAACAAACATACAATCAATAATACAGTAGAAAAATCTACAGCATGTGCAAATGAGATAGGATAAGAGAGGTAAGGCAATAAATATGCCATGGTGGCAAAGTAATTACAATATAGCAATTAAATACTGGAATGGTAGGGTGTGCAGAAGATGAATGTGCAAGTAGAGATACTGGGGTGCAAAGGGAGCAAGTAAAATAAATAAATACAGTATGGGGATGAGGGAGATTGGATGGGCTATTTACAGATGAGCTATGTACAGGTGCAGTGATCTGTGAGCTGCTCTGACAGGTGGTGCTTAAAGCTAGTGAGGGAGGTAAGGAGTCTCCAGCTTCAGAGATGTTTGCAATTCGTTCCAGTCATTGGCAGCAGAGAACTGGAAGGAGAGACAGCCAAAGGAAGATTTGGCTTTGGGGGTGACTAGTGAGATATACCTGCTGGAGGGCGGGCTACGGGTGGGTGCTGCTATGGTGACCAGTCAGCTGAGATAAGGCGGGGCTTTACCTAGCAGAGACTTGTAGATGACCTGGATCCAGTGGGTTTGGCGACGAGTATGACGCGGGGGTCAGCCAACTAGAGCATACAGGTCGCAGTGGTGGGTAGTATATGGGGCTTTGGTGACAAAACGGATGGCACTGTGATAGACTGCATCCAATTTGTTGTGTAGAGTGTTGGAGACTATTTTGTAAATGACATCACCGAAGTCGAGGATCGGTAGGATGGTCAGTTTTACGAGGGTATGTTTGGCAGCATGAGTGAAGGATGCTTTGTTATGAAATAGGAAGCCGATTCTAGATTTACTTTTGGATTGGAGATTTAATGTGAGTCTGGAAGGAGAGTTCACAGTCTAACCAGACACCTAAGTATTTGTAGTTGTCCACATATTCTAAGTCAGAACCGTCCAGAGTAGTGATGCTGGATGGGAGGGCAGGTGCGGGCATCGATTGGTTGAAGAGCATGCATTTAGTTTTACTTGCATTTAAGAGCAGTTGGAGGCCATGGAAGGAGAGTTGTATGGCATTGAAGCTCATCTGGAGGTTTGTTAACACAGTGACCAAAGAAGGGCCAGAGGTATACAGAAAGGTGTCGTCTGCGTAGAGGTGGATCAAAGAATCACCAGCAGCGAGAGCGACATCATTGACGTATACAGAGAAGAGAGGCGGCCCAAGAATTGAACCCTGTGGCACCCCCATAGAGAATGCCAGAGGTCCGGACAACAGGCCCACCAATTTGACATACTGAACTCTATCGGAGAAGTAGTTGGTGAACCAAGCGAGGCAATCATTTGAGAAACCAAGGCTCTTGAGTCTGCCAATAAGAATGTTGTGATTGACAGAGTCGAAAACCTTGGCCAGGTCGATGAATACAGCTGCACAGTAATGTTTCTTATCGATGGCGGTTATGACATCGTTTAAGAACTTGAGCGTGGCTGAGGTGCACCCATGACCAGCTCTAAAACCAGATTGTGTAGAGGAGAAGATACAGTGAGATTCGAAATGGTCGGTAATCTGTTTGTTAACTTGGCTTTCAAAGGCAGGGTAGAATAGATATAGATCTGTAATGTACAGGTAATACCAACATAAAGTGTCTCAATAGGGTGTTGGTCCACCTCTAGCCAGAACAGCTTCAATGAACCTCGGTATAGATTCTACTAGTGTCTGGAACTCTATTGGAGGGAAGCAACACCATTCTTCCACGAGAAATTCCATAATTCGTTTTTTTGTTGATGGTGGTTGAAAACGCTGTCTCAGGCGCTGCTCCAGATTCTCCCATAAGTGTTCAATTGGGTTGAGATCTGGTGACTGAGATGGCCATGGCATATGGTTTACATTGTTTTCATGCTCATCAAACCATTGAGTGACCATTCGTGTAGAGAGAAGGTGATACTCACGACTAGCGACTTACAGGTGACGAGGCCCAGCATGAGAACTCAATACATTGTTTAGATGGATGGCCGTATATTTGCATCTCACAGAAGAGAAACACACCTTCGCTGTGGCAATCTCCTGGGACGAGACATTGCCACGGAAGTCCTGGTGTCACTGACGCCAGGAGAGGTGTGAAGACTGATGAAAATCTTAATCAACGGAATTAATGCAACTGTGTGAATTAAACTGTCATGTTTGGATTGTTTCAAGAGTTCATAGAGAGTTATGAATGTTGATATATTCTACTGTACTGTAAGTGCTATGGATGTATTGTTACACGGAAACTGTGTTATTCTGTTCGTCGGACGACGGACAGTTCAAAGAGGAGCGGCACAGGGGTACACTCCTATTATACAGTTTCAAGATGTGGTGATTCGATTGGAATCTGGGTGTGTTTCTCCTGCCTTTTGTTTTAACTAGCAAAGTGAAAATACATTTTAATTCAGGTTGTGGGAGATGTTGTGCTCAAATTGGGTTGAAAAGGGCAATGAATTCGCTCATACTATCAGATCTTGCTTCCAAGCTCCTGTGTGTATCAGACTCACATTATTTTCTCTTAGATTATTCTGAACTGAAGACACGTGTGACCACGTCAAGTCTCATTTAGGGGATAGTCATGTACTCTGTGTATTCTGTAAAGTATCATGTATTTTATGTAGAATGTAATTGTTTGAGTGTTCATTATTTTGTGACAAATAAATCCTATTCGTTTAACTGAATAAATGCTGACCTCATTTTACTGAGTAATTCTTTGATTGACTATACGTTCATAATTTAGTAGGTCTATTGGTAAATATTATTTATGCTACACATAGTACATGGAATAAATTAATGCTAGAACATTGGTTCCCAGGATTAGCGATCTGTAATTTAATAACTTAATAATTGCATAACGGTGCAAGAAAGACGTGTTCATTCTAGTCCTACATAAGAGGTGATGCAGGGCTTAATTCCTTGACTAGATGCCTCCAGAGACGCACAGGGTCTGTTGCATTTATTCACATAATAACGGAGTCAGATTGCTGAATGTAGTTTATTTTTATATTAAACATAGTTTTCATTCAGCTACACTCGCGCCATGTGGATGGGGGCATTATCATAGCCATGGCAGCCAAAATATTGGCCTGCCCAGCATGTTTATACATGACCTTATGTTAATTGCTTAATTAACTCAGGAACCACACTTGTGTGGAAGCACCTGCTTTCAATATACTGTGTCCCCCATTTACTCAAGTGTTTCCATTATTATGACAGTTACCTGTAGTTCCCAATAACTACTGACCAGAAAACCCATGTCTTTCTCAAGAGCTAAACCCCTTTGAAAGTGGCCATGACATTACCTTTCTAATAGCGAAACCTGGTACCCAGGAACCACCGCACGCCACTTGGACCAAGCTTTAAAAAATACTATATTTTTATGCCTCAGTTGAGCAGTGTCTGGAGAAGGTTTGCATTACCTGACAGCCTGTGATGTCAGAGCCAGACAGCCAATTTCATAAACATATGCACCAATTACGAAATCCATTAATATCTATCATGTCCTGTCATAAATCATACAGCATGGCAGTGGGTCTGACTGTGTAATTATTGTTGAGTGAGTAGCGGAAGTCCTTGATTAGGTCGACTCATTATTTCCCCCCCTATATGATTAAACTCAGCTATGAAATAATGGGGAGAGAAAAGGCACCAACTGTGCTTCAATGTGTTTATACCCGTGAATGTGAGCCCGTGGAAATGTGCTCCACTGACTTACCTTTCTCTGTTTGTGAATATGACAGACACAATGATCAGTACTTTGACATAAAACAAAACTAAATTAAACCCGTGTTTGTGTCATGGCATCCAAAAATAGCCCTGACTAGTGAAAATAGTTCAACAAACTGAAATCAAATAATACAAATGCAATGTTAACTGTTTGAACACACAATAAACAGGAGAAAACAGAGCTTGATGTCATACTGTCATACAGTATCGCTTTGGAAAATGTGATTCTCTAATATTGATTGGGATGCATTTTTAATTATGGGTAATCCTGTGTGTTTTCGAACAATGATGTATAGCTTTAGCTGTATGGTGTCAATATCAAATAATGGTGCTATTTTTTATCTTGACGACACGTCTTTATACTAGTATATCATCTTAATTCCCTTGTTCATTTAAATACCCATTAAAGCAATTTATTTCAGCTCCATCATTTACATGAATGGAATTAATTGAATTATTTGTTATTTGCACAACTTTACCTTCAACCTCCAGTAACCAGGGGATATTCTAAATACTGATAGTTTGAGGTGAATGGTTCATGCCATTCAGGATTGTCAAAATCTAATTGGGGTTTTATGCATTCATTTCTGGTATGGAGAAGTTTAATTGTAATTCCGAATGCAGATTT
Organism: Oncorhynchus kisutch; assembly: GCF_002021735.2. NCBI lineage: Eukaryota > Metazoa > Chordata > Actinopteri > Salmoniformes > Salmonidae > Oncorhynchus > Oncorhynchus kisutch. The sequence continues at coordinate 11,313,527 of NC_034201.2, read as the reverse complement.
ATCATTATTGGCAGTGGTTGTATATCTTTCACCTTATTGATCTCTTGGGTCGAGCTATTCCTCTCCATTATGGCGATAATCCGATTTACAAAGGCTGCATATATGAGATTAAAAATATCCTTCACCTTCCAACAGCACCACGCTGGACCCTCAGTTATGCAGACCAATTGGCTCCTGGCCAGAGCTGACTAATGTCTTCTGGCACATGGGGGTTTTAGGGAAATCAATAGTGCACAATACCCAGGCCTGGCTAGATTCTTCCCTTTGGAATGGAGGAAAGCACATTACTTTGAGTGCAAACCCTATTAACAAAGACGCAAAGTCATGCATTATTTAGGGGATGCCAGATTCATGCGCCCAGTTCAAAACAAATATGAATTATGCATCTGTTCTTCCCAAACTGCTTTCTTGATTTTCTCAAATAAATGTGGTTATGTTATTAACAATTGGTACATTACTAATCAAACCCAGTAGATATATATCTACAATGTGAGTCAGTGGCCTGCCTATTTGAGGGCAATAAAGGCTATTAGCATGGGGATGGATGGGGGAGACCCTCTCCATCCTGATCAAAGCTAATGGGAGTTCATTGCTGTGCCTGGGCCACAGTGGAGCGAAGGGAGGGGAGTGGAGGATGCTCCTCCTGGTTTATCGATTATAGCCGAGGGTAAAAGTTTTGCCATTATTCCTCAGCAGTGAGGGGATGGCCCTCCTCTCCTCTCAATGATGTGCCTAGAGCTGTAATCCCTGTGCTCCAGATGATGTTTTCATTGCTGTGTCAAGCGCTAGCGGAATGGACTCACTGGCCCTACTCTCCATACACATTTCAGCAAACATCTATAGGCTGTTCATAGACTACAGCTCAGCATTTAACACCATAGTCCCCTCCAAGTTCCTCACCAAGTTCGGGACCCTGGGACTTAACATGTGCCTCTGCAACTGGATCTTGGACTTCCTGACTGGCCAGCCCCAGGTAGTAAGCGTATGTAAAAACACCCCTGCCACGCTGACCCTCAACATGGGGCCCCCCCAGGGGTGTGTGTTTAGTTCACTCCTGTACTCCCTGTTCACCCAGGACTGTGTGGCCACGAACGACTCCAACACAATCATCAAGTTTGCTGATGACACAACGGTAGTAGGACTGATCACCGATGGCAATGAGGCAGCCTACAGCAGTGATCACCAACCGGAAGATCGCAATCGACTGGTCGATAACCAGGCCATTCTTAAATCGATCACCAAACATGTATAGCCAACAATAAAGCGTTGTGTTCTTATTTTTTTATCCGTTTCACGCTGCTGTTGAGGGTAGGTGCACTTTATTCAGCAGCCCTAGCGCCAGGATGGCAAAGTGTTCCCACTGTCACGTCCTGACCTTAGTTCTGTTTTTTATGTCTCTATTTTAGGTTGGTCAGGGCGTGAGTTGGGGTGGGCATTCTATGTTTTGTTCTATGTTTGTATTTCTATGTGTTTGGCCTGGTATGGTTCCCAATCAGAGGCAGCTGTCAATCGTTGTGTCTGATTGTGAACCATACTTATGCAGCCTGTTTTCGCCCTTGAGTGGTGGGTAGTTGTTTTCTGTCTTTGTCTCTGTACCAGACAGGACTGTTTCCTTTGTGCCATTTTGTTATTTTTGTTCTAGTGTAATTAAAAGATCATGAACACGTATCACACTGCACCTTGGTCCTCTCCTTCTTCCACCAACGACAACCGTTACAGAACTACCGACCACAACCGGACCAAGCAGCGTGGTAACCAGAAGCAGAGGGTTCTGAACTCCTGGACTTACTTGGGAGGAGATTTTGGACGTTAAGGGACCCTGGGCACAGGCTGGGGAATATCGCCGCCCCAGGGAAGAGCTGGAGGCAGCTAAAGCCAAGCGGCGGCGATATGAGGAGTTAGCACGGCAGCACAACAGGCATGAGAGGCAGCCCCAAAACTTTCTTGGGGGGGAGGCACACGGGGAGTATGGCTAAGTCAGGTAGGAGACCTGAGCCAACTCCCTGTGCTTATGGTGGAGAGAGAGTGACCGGGCAGGCACCGTGTTATGCGGTGAAGCGCACGGTGTCCCCAGTGCACATACATAGCCCGGTGCGCTACATCGCAGCTCCTCGTATCGGCCGGGCTAGAGTGGGCATCGAGCCAGGAGGGATGAAGCCGGCTCTGGCATCTGGAGCCCAGTGCGTCTCCTCGGTCCATGTTATATGGCACCAGCCCTAGGCACTGTGTCTCCCGTGGGTCTGCACAGCCCAGTGCATCCTGTGCCTGCACCCCGCAAGTGCCGGGCTAAAATCAACATCCAGCCAGGACGGGTTGTTTAGGCCCTTAGTTCGAGACCTCCAGTGCACCTCCACTGACCGGTCGATCCTGTGCCTCCTCCAAGGACCAGGCCTCCAGTATATCTCTCCAGCCTGGTGAATACTGTGCCTGTTCTAAAAACCAAGTCTCCTGTGTGTCCCTCCAGTCCGGATCTGCCAGAGCCCCCTCCAGTCCGGACCCTCCAGAGCCGCCCGTCAGTCCAGAGCTGCCAGTGCCACCCGTCATTCAGGAGCTGCCAGACACGCCCGTCAGTCAGGAGCTGCCAGAGTCTCCCGTCTATTTGGGGCCCGCTGAAAGGAGGTGCCCAAAGGTGCCAAAGGTGCCACCTAAGTGGGCCCAGACTAAGGTGGAGTGGGGTCCACGTCCCGCACCAGAGCCGCCACCGCGGACAGATGCCCACCCAGACCCTCCCCTCTGGGTTTAGGTTTTGCGGCGGAGTCCGCACCTTTGGGGGGGGTACTGACCTTAGTTCCGTTTTTTATGTCTCTATTTTAGTTTGGTCAGGGCCTGAGTTGGGGTGGGCATTCTATGTTTGTATTTCTATGTGTTTGGCCTGGTATGGTTCCCAATCAGAGGCAACTGTCAATCGTTGTCTCTGATTGAGAACCATACTTAGGCAGCCTGTTTTTACCCTTGAGTGGTGGGTAATTGTTTTCTGTCTCTGTACCAGACAGGACTGTTTCGTTTGTTCCGTTTTGTTATTTTTGTTCCAGTCTTCAGTGTAATTAAAAGGTCATGAACACGTACCACGCTGCACCTTGGTCCTCTCCTTCTTCCACCAACGACAACCGTTACACCAATTTTGAGCCATTTCATGTGTCTGAAGGTAGAACTCTGCCTATCCATCAGGCCCAGAGAGCATATCAAGTGCAGCTATAGGCCTACCGCTGGCCAATCAGATAACTCAGATCACTGTGTCTGCATTTTCCAATTTTCCAAGCACAATAAACTGTAAAAAAGAAACCTTGCAAAGTTGATCATGTGAGATTTCAAAACTTTTAAAACCATGACTAGAGAGAGACTCGACAAAGAGCTGCTGTTTTTTATGAGTAAGTTTGTGTGTAAGTTGTTATTCAGCACAGTCAACACTTTGTTCAACAGTTTTATAATCAAATCAAATCTTATTAGTCACATGTGTAGACCTTACAGTGAAATGCTTACTTACGAGCACCCAACCGACAGTGCAGTTTCAAAAAATAAGAGATAAAAGTAACAAGTAACTAAAGATGAGTAGTAAAAAATAACAATATATACAGGGGGGATGCCGGTACGGAGTCAATGTGCGGTGCACCGGTTAGTTGAGGTAATATGTACATATAGGCAGAGTTAATTAAAGTGAATATTTCTTTTTTAATTCGACCTTTATTTAACTAGGCAACTCAGTTAAAAACAATTTCTTATTTTCAATGACGGCCTAGGAACAGTGGACTGCCTGTTCAGGGGCAGAACGACAGATTTGTACCTTGTCAGCTCGGGGATTTAAACTTGCAACCTTTCGGTTACTAGTCCAACGCTCTAACCATAGGCTACCCTGCCACCCCTATGTATAGATGACAACAGAGAGTGGCAGTGGTGTGGAGAGGGGAGAGGGGGGGCAATGTGAATAGTCTGGGTGGCCATTTGACTAGATGTTCAGGAGTCTCATGGCTTGGGGCTAGAAGCTGTTTAGAAGCATCTTGGAACTAGACTTGGCGCTCCGGTACCGCTTGCCGTGTGGTACAGTCTATGACTAGGGTGGGAGTTTTTGACCATTTTAAGGGCCTTCCTCTGACACCGCCTGGTATAGAGGTCCTGGATGGCAGGAAGCTTGGCCCCGGTGATATACTGGGCCGTACGCACTACCCTCTGTAGTGCCTTGTTGCCATACCAGGCAGTGATGCAACCAGTCATGATGCTCTCGATGGTGCAGCTATAGAACCTTTTGAGGATTTGAAGACCCATGCCAAATCTTTTCAGTCTCCTGAGGCGGAATAGGTTTTGTCGTGCCCGCTTCATGACTGTCATGGTGTGCTTGGACCATGTGAGTTTGTTGGTGATGTAGACACCAAGGAACTTGAAGCTCTCAACCTGCCTCACTGCAGCCCTGTCGATGAGAATGGGGGTGTGGTTGATCACATTGAGGGAGAGGTTGTTGTCCTGGCACCACACGGCCAGGTCTCGTTGTTGTCAGTGATCAGGCCTGCCACTGTTGTGTCATTGGCAAATGTAATGATGGTGTTGGAGTCGTGCCTGGCTGTGCAGTCATGAGTGAACAGGGAGTACAGGAGGGGGCTGAGCACGCACCCCTGAGGGGCCCCTGTGTTGAGGATCAGCGTGGCGGATGTGTTGTTTCCTACCCTTACCACCTGGGGGCGGCGCGTGTTTTGATGAGTTTACATTGTTGTTATTTGCGACCTGTGTCTTTTTTAATATCAAGGAAAATTTCACTTTCTCTGGTCATAGTCGTAACATGAATTGGTACATGATGCAGAAGTACTGCAGTGTGACTTAAGTTTTTCCATCAGCTGGAAGACTGTGTCCCCTTTTCTCCGTGGAGCGAGGGAGAGGATGGATGGTGAATTGGATGAGAGGCAGCATCACCGCTGATCCCTCCCTCCCCTCAGACTGACCATCAGATGCAGGCAATCAGTCCAGTAAAATAAAAAAGCTAATTATTCTGCTCACTCAGCTGTGCCTCACAAGTAATACAACAAATTATCTATTACCAGTGTGATCATATAGCTAAGATTTTGAAATATAATTTCAAAATGGTCTGAGAAGAACAACATTGGCAGTGCAATTCAAGCGTAGCCAATTTGCAGTAATTCTGTATTGGGCCTATAGCCAACTGCACAAACCTCATTACTTCAGAACTGTTTTTAATTGTTGCATAGGCTTATGTTGCATACAGTAGGCTTATATACAGTATGTATATATAGGTTGCTGACCACTGGCCTACAGGGAGGAGGTCATTGACGTGACAGTGTGTCCCTCAACATCAATAAGACCGAGGAGCTGATTGTGGACTACAGGAGAAAGAAGGGAGAGCATGCATTGGCAGCTTCTACCCCCAAGCCATAAGACAGCTACATACAGTAGCCACAACACTCCTAAATAATAAAAATAAAAACATTTTATTGAATCCAAAAGATTGTATATTTTTGCAGTGAAGCCACTACACCACACATCGCATTCAGAGCGACACACAGAAGTATACAGGGTCAATGCCCTGCTCAAGGGCATGTCAACAGAGGGCATTCCCCAGCCAAACCCAGATGACACTGGGCCAATTGTGACTCCCTACCAGACTCCCAATGATGGCTGATATAGCCAGGATTTGAACCAAGGACTGTAGTGACACCTCATGCACTGAGATGCAGTGCCTTAGACCACTGTGCCACTCATATGTGCATATTAAATAAATAAAGCAGTTTGTAAACATTATTAAAGTGACTAGAGTACCATTACTAAAGTGCCCAGTGATTCAATGTCTATGTATATAGGGCAGCAGCCTCTAAAGCACAGGGTTGAGTAACCGCGTGATTGCCGGCTAGTGATGGCTATTTAACACTCTGATGGCCACCAGGCGGTGATACAGCCCGACAGGATGCTCTCAATTATGCATCTGTAAAAGTTTGTGAGGGTCTTAGACGAATTTCTTCAGCCTCCTGAGGCTGCTCACAACACTGTCTGTGTGGGTGGACCATTTCAGACTGTCAGTGATGTGTACACCGAAGACCTTGAAGCTTTTCACCTTCTCAACTGACACTCTCACACAAAACCCACTCACATTCACATACACTAAATACAGAATGCAAACACACACAAGTGCGTACAGACAACACACAAACATACTGTACACACATACGCAAACACACATATACAATGGGGCAAAAAAGTATTTAGTCAGCCACCAATTGTGCAAGTTCTCCCACTTAAAAAGATGAGAGAGGCCTACCGGGTGGCGCAGTGTTTAAGGGCGCTGTACTGCAGCGCCAGCTGCGCCACCAGAGACCCTGGGTTTGCGACCGGGAGGTCCGTGGGGCGATGCACAATTGGCCTAGCGTCGTCCGGGTTAGGGAGGGTTTGACCCGGTAGGGAAGTCCTTGTCTCATCGCGCACCAGTGACTCCTGTGGCAGGCCGGGCACAATGCGCGCTAACTAAGGTTGCCAGGTGCACGGTGTTTCCTCTGACACATTGGTGCGGCTGGCTTCCGGGTTGGATGGCGCTGTGTTAAGAAGCAGTGCGGCTTGGTTGGGTTGTGTATCGGAGGACGCATGACTTTCAACCTTCGTCTTTCCCGAGCTCGTACAGGAGTTGTAGCGATGAGACAAGATAGTAGCTACTAAACAATTGGATACCATGAAATTGGGGTGAAAAAGGAGTAAAATTAAAAAAGATGAGAGAGGCCTGTAATTTTCATCATAGGTACACTTCAACTATGACAGACAAAATGAGGGTGAAAAAATCCAGAAAATCACATTGTAGGATTTTTTATGAATTTATTTGCAAATTATGGTGGAAAATAAGTATTTGGTCAATAACAAAAGTTTCTCAATACTTTGTTATATACCCTTTGTTGGCAATGACAGAGGTCAAACGTTTCCTGTAAGTCTTCACAAGGTTTTCACACACTGTTGCTGGTATTTTGGCCCATTCCTCCATGCAGATCTCCTCTAGAGCAGTGATGTATTGGGGCTGTTGCTGGGCAACACGGACTTTCAACTCCCTCCAAAGATGTTCTATGGGGTTGAGATCTGGAGAATGGCTAGGCCACTCCAGGACCTTGAAATGCTTCTTAGGAAGCCACTCTTTCGTTGCCCGGGCGGTGTGTTCGGGATCATTGTCATGCTGAAAGACCCAGCTACGTTTCATCTTCAATGCCCTTGCTGATGGAAGGAGGTTTTCACTCAGAATCTCACGATACATGGCCCCATTCATTCTTTCCTTTACACGGATCAGTTGTCCTGGTCCCTTTGCAGAAAAACAGCCCCAAAGCATGATGTTTCCACCCCCATGCTTCACAGTAGGTATGGTGTTCTTTGGATGCAACTCAGCATTCTTTGTCCTCCAAACACGACAAGTTGAGTTTTTACCAAAAAGTTATATTTTGGTTTCATCTGACCATATGACATTCTCCCAATCTTCTTCTGGATCATCCAAATGCTCTCTAGCAAACTTCAGACGGGCCTGGACATGTACTGGTTTAAGCAGGGGGACACGTCTGGCACTGCAGGATTTGAGTCCCTGGCGGCGTAGTGTGTTACTGATGGTAGGCTTTGTTACTTTGGTCCCAGCTCTCTGCAGGTCATTCACTAGGTCCCTAGAACTTTCACAATTGGTGGCTGACTAAATACTTTTTTGCCCCACTGTACACTCATCCTATGCTGCTGCTACTGTTCTTTATTTTACTCTTATTACTATCTATCCTGATGTCTAGTCACTTTACCCTGCCTTCGTGTACATATCTACCTCACGTAACTTGTACCTCTGCACATTGATCTGGTACTGGTACTCCCTGTATATACAGTTGAAGTCGGAAGTTTACATACACTTAGGTTGGAGTCATTAAAACTAGTTTTTCAACCACTCCACAAGTAACTTGTTAACAAACTATAATTTTGGCAAGTCGGTTAGGACATCTACTTTGTGCAAGACACAAGTCATTTTCCCAACAATTGTTTACAGACAGATTATTTCACTTATCATTCACTGTATCACAATTCCAGTGGGTCAGAAGTTTACATACACTAAGTTGACTATGCCTTTAAACAGCTTGGAGAATTCCAGAAAATGATATCATTAGAAGCTTCTGATAGGCTAATTAACATAATTGGAGTTAATTGTAGGTGTACCTATGGATGTATTTCAAGGCCTAGCTTCAAACTCAGTGTCTCTTTGCTTGACATCATGGGAAAATCAAAAGAAATCAGCCAAGACCTTCAAAAAAATGTGTTGACCTCCACATGTCTGGTTCGTCCTTGGGAGCAATTTCCAAACGCCTGAAGGTACCATATTCATCTGTATAAACAATAGTATGCAAGTATAAACACCATGGGACCATGCAGCCATGATGCAGCTCAGGAAGGAAACGCGTTCTGTCTCCTAGAGATGAACTAACTTTGGTGTGAAAAGTGCAAATCAATCGCAGAACAACAGCAAAGGACCTTGTGAAAATGCTGGAGGAAACAGGTACAAAAGTATCTATATCCACGGTAAAACAAGTCCAATATCGACATAACCTGAAAGGCCGCTCAGCAAGGAAAAAGCCACTCCTTCAAAACCGCCATTAAAAAGCCAGACTATGGTTTGCAACTGCACATGGGGACAAAGATAGTAATTTTTTGAAAAATGTCCTCTAATCTGATGAAACAAAAATATATCTGTTTGGCCATAATGACCATCATTATGTTTGGAGGAAAAAGGGGGATGCTTGAAAGTCGAAGAACACCATCCCAAACGTGAAGCACGGGGGTGGCGGCATCATGTTGTGGGGGTGCTTTGCTGCAGGAGGGACTGGTGCACTTCACAAAATAGATGGCGTCATGAGGGAGGAGAATTATGTGGATATATTGAAGCAACATCTCAAGACATCAGTCAGGAAGTTAAAGCTTGGTCGCAAATGGGTCTTCCAAATGGACAATGACCCCATACATGTTTCCAAAGTTGTAGCAAAATAGCTTAATTACAACAAAGTCAAGGTTTTGGAGTGGCCATCACAACGCCCTGACCTCAATCCTTTAGAAAATTTGTGGGCAGAACTGAAATAGCGAGGCCTACAAATCTGACTCAGTTACACCAGCTCTGTCAGGAGGAATGGGCCCAAATTCGCCCAACTTATTGAGGGAAGCTTGTGGAAGGCTACCCGAAATGTTTGACCCAAGTTAAACAATTTAAAGGCAGTACTACCAAATACTAATTGAGTGTATGTTAACTTCTGACACACTGGGAATGTGATGAAAGAATTCAAAGCTGAAATAAATCATTCTCTCTACTATTATTCTGACATTTCACATTCTTAAAATAAAGTGGTGATCCTAATTGACCTAAGACAGGGAATTTCTACTAGGATGAAATGTCAGGAATTGTGAAAAACTGGCTAAGGTGTATGTAAACTTCCGACTTCGACTTTTAGCTCCATTCTTGTGTATTTTATTCCCCTTATATGACATTTTTTTATATATATTTGTTGTTTGTTTAACTCTGCATCATTGGCTTGTAAGCCAATTGTATTTCATGGTAATGTCACGACTTCCAACGAAGGTGGCTCCTCTCCCTGTTCGGGCGGCGCTCGGCGGTCGTCATCACCGGTCTACTAGCTGCCACTGATTCCTTTTTCTTTTCTGTTGGTTTTGTCTTCATTGTTTTCACCTGTATCTTATTTGTTGTTAATTAGGGGCTATTTAAACTCCCAGGTTCCGCCTGCTTTTGTGCAGGCTTAACCTTTATGTCAGTGGTGTATTATTGGTTTGCTCATACGTGTTTGCTGTCTGTTATTTTCCCTGGTTGGGGGAGTTATCGGTTTATTGGTCACTTTCCCTGGTTGTTGGCTGGACCTAGCTGAATAAAACGTATTCATTGGAAGCACTGCTCTCTGCGCCTGACTCCACACCCACCACTCCTAGTGATCCGTGACAGGTAATGTCTACACCCGTTGTATTCGGCGCATTGATTTGATTATGTAGGCCTGTGTAAGTGTCAGCTTCAATGACCTGTTCAGAGAGCACTACATATCAGTGAAGATATTGGCTATTTACTGTAAACATGCACTGTCTTAGGTCATTATATTTGAGATGCCATGCTAATCTTGTATTATTTGGATGTTATGATGATAGACCTGCTCGTAAGAGAATATGACTGATTCATATAATACAACATGGTGACCAGACTATCAAGTACAACACTTTGTATTTGATATTTTGGACAAATAGACCTCAAGATCAAGACAAGAGTGAACACTGATGAGGGATGGAGTCAGCCCATAATCCTCTACTTTAAAGGAATAATCCACTCATTAGTCCACTGATGACACATTCCCAAAATGTTTTTGGACTGTATCAACAATGGCCTAATGACAAAAATAACCCACATTTGTTTTGGGGGGGGGGTGGATTATTAATTTAACCTTCACTATTATGACATCTCATATACAAAGCAATGTCCTCCATTCCAGAGCTCTCCAAAGACCGGAACAACATACTGATAAAACAAACTGTTTTGAGGATTTAAGGTTCCTGCTGTTGAAAATGTTTGAGTGTTAGAGAACTGTTCTCTTTTTCAGTGTTGAGAGGAAGCTGATATTCTCTGAGCCATTAAGCTAATCACTATCAAAAAAGAAATACGTTCCATATGCATGTGCATCAAAGGTTCCCCAGTAAACATCATGCTGGAGTCCGAGCAGACCCCCACCAGCTGCAACTGTTCCATAATCAAGACCTCTACAAATACTCAGTCATGCCACTTCCACACTGCCAGATCGTAATCTCTGCTCAGTCAGTCTACTTTTCTAGCCGTGTGTTACTATTCAGATCCTGTTATCCTTGCCTGATGCGGTTTTCCTCTCCGCAACAGTTCTGCCCGCTCTGACTCTGGTCCCTGTCTTCAGTACCACGTCTCGTCGTCCTGCTACTCTGTCCTGGATTCCCCACTCTACTGCTCCCTTGGATTCCCCTCCAGACCTGCTTACCTTGTCTCAAACCCTCTCGCTCCAGCCTCAGCGCCTGGTTCCCAGCAACCCGCCTGACCTGCACTCCATCTCCCCCCGTGTTTCAATAAATACCTTAGTTACTTTAACCCTGTCTCCTCGTCTGAGTCTGCTCTTGGGTTCCCCTGTTCCACTCCACATAACATTATTTCCGGTTTATTATTATTGCTCTGGCGGTGTTACATTTGGCTCGCACAGCAAATAACAGAGCTAGTGTGATGTGAAGGTAGATAAAGTTCAGCTTATCTTGTTAGCCATCTAGATTGATGGATTCCTCTCAAGACAGCAACAATATAACTAAACTAAATGTAGCTAGCATACAAGTTCAATTTGACGCCACATTGTTTACATCAAGTGACCCCACTATCAACCTCAATCTTGCCCCTCACCAGTCTCTCTCCTACCTCTTTTCTCTGCTTCCTCAAACGCTACTATATTTTACCCACTTAGTTTCAATTAAGAAACATACTGTAGTGGTAATGACTCGCTAGGCATGTATTCTTGCCATTGCGTCACGAGAGCTAGCTAGTGGTTTGTTTTCACATGTAATAAAGCTAGACTAATACAAATTCTAGCTCTGACACTTTCTGGTGATAATGTTGAACTGCATATTAATAACACCAGGATGATACATAAAAATATTTTTTTTTTTATTAAATCAAATTAACCTTAAAATATTCCGTTCTGCACACCCTCCTGATAATTATATTTTTGAATAATGTATCTCTCCTGTGCATGTCATTCTGAAGACCTATCTTCATTACAAGGGTAGGGCTTGCACTAATCCATTTCATGACGGCATGTCCAGTAGCTGTAGAAGTCTAATCTGATCTCCTTCAACATGGTCAGCCTCATTATTAGTCAAATCTGGTATTCTTCAACATGGTTAGCCACAAGATGTGTCAAATATGGTATCCATCAACATGGTTAGCCTCATTGAGTCATATGGTATTATTCAACATGGTTAGCCTCATGAGTGAAATCTGGTATCCTTCAACATGGTTAGCCTCATTAATTGTCTCATTAAAAAGACACACACCGGTGTCGTGACTTTACTTTCATTTATCAGATGACTGTTATTTATCAAATCAACTATTAGGAATTTGAGGTACCACAAGTGCGGTTGTTAAGCATGTCCCAGTTTAGGTCACCTAACAGTACAAACTCTGAAGATAGATGGGGGCAATCAATTCACATATGGTTTCCAGGACAGAGCTGGGGGCTGAAGGGGGTCTATAACAAGCGGCAATGGTCAGAGACTTGTTTCTGGAAAGGTGGATTTTTAAAAGTAGAAGCTCGAATTGTTTGGGCACAGACCTGGATAGTATGACATAACTCTGCAGGCTAACTCCGCCCCCTTTGGCAATTATATTTTGTCAAAAATGTTATAGTTATGGATTTTTGGTGGCCTTCCTAAGCCAGGATTCAGACACGGCTAGGACATACGGGTTAGCGGAGTGTGCTAAAACATTGAATAAAACAAACTTAGGGTGGAGGCTTCTAATGTTAACATGCATGAAACCAAGGCTTTTACGGTTACAGAAGTCAACAGATGAGAGTGCCTGGGGAATGGGAGTGTAGCTATTTTCTACAGGGCCTGGTTTAACCTCTACATCACCAGAGGAACAGGGGAGGAGTAGGATAAGTGTGGGGCTAAAGGCTATAAGAACTGGTCGATTAGTGCATTCGGAACAGAGAGTAAAAGGAGCAGATTTCTGGGCGTGGAAGACTAGATATCAACGCATAATGTACAGACAAGGGTATGGTAGGATGTGAATACAGTGTAGGTAAACCTAGGCATTGAGTGATGATGAGAGAGGTTGTCTCTAGAAGCACCATTTAAGTCAGGTGAGGTCACTGCATGAGTGGGGGGTGGAACAAAAGGCATATTGAGCAGGGCTGGAGGCTCTACAGTGAAATAAAACAACCACTAACCAAAACAGAAATGGACAAGGCACATTGACATTAGGGAGAGGCATGCGTAGCCGAGTGATTAGAGGGTCCAGTGAGTAGCTAGGCGAGCTGTAGACACAGTGATTCAGACAGCTAGCGGGCCAGGGCTAGCAGAAAGCCTTTGGGGGACGCCGCGACGGAAGAGTCTGTTGAGACCCCTCGGACGGTTACGTCGGCAGACCATTCATGATGGATGAGCGGGGCTCCGTGTCGGCAGTAAAAGGGTCCAGGCCAATTCGCCAAATAGATATTATATCCCAAGAAATTGACTGATGGACCTCTTCAGCTAGCCGGGAGATGGGGCTAGCTCCAGGCTAACTGTTGCTTGCTTCGGGACAGAGATGTTATCCAGGAGTAGCCATTCGGATAGCAGCTAGCTAGCTGCGATGATCTGGTGTAAAGGTTCAGAGCTTGCGGTTGGAATCCGGAGATGTAGAGATGAGGTAAAGAAAAAGCAGTCTGAAATGCTCTGGGTTGATATTGCGCTGTACAGACTAAAAGGAATTGACCAGGCTGAGGCTGGCTGATATCCGAGTTAACGGTGATGACCGCTAGCAGTGGCTAACTGACTACTAGCAAGTAGCTAGTTAGCTGGCTAGCTTCTGATGGGGGTTCCGGTTCTAAAGTGCAAAAATAAATTGCAGATCCGTACCACATTGGGTGAGGCGGGTTGCAGGAGAGTATGTTCAGTCCGTAGATGGGAATTGAGATTTAAAAAATATATACAGAATATATACGAAGAAAAATATATTTACATGGGATGGGACGGGACAACAGACATCTGACTGCTACTACATCTTGGATTCACACAGTATGGTCAGGCAGGCGGGTTCAGAGTCAAGGCAGGCAAGGGTCAAAACTGGGAGGACTAGCAAAAGAGAGTTAATTAAGGAAAAACACACTGGTTAACTTGATAAGACGAACTGGCAACAGACAAACAGGGAACACCGGAATAAATACCCAGGGAATAATGGGAAAACGGGTGACACCTGGAGGTGGGTGGAGACAATCACAAAGACAGGTGAAACAGATCAGGGCGTGACAAACCTAATTGAGAGAGTGAAAAGAAGGAAACCTGTGCAGAATGAAAATATTTCAAAATATGTATCCTGTTTGCGACAAGGCACTAAAGTAATACTGCAAAGAATCTGGCTAGGCAATGAATATTTTTGTCCTGAATACAAAGTGTTGTGTTTATGGCAAACCCAATAAAACAAATCACTGAGTACCAATCACAGCAGTAATTGCTGCCAAATGTGATTCTGAAAAACAGGTGTGTCTAACATGTATTGATTGAGGGGTGTGAATACTTATGTAAATGAGATAGGTATGCATTTAATTTTCAGGAAATTAGCAAACATTTCTACAAATGGGGTATTGTGTATAGATGGCTGAGAATTTTTTTATATTTGTATATACGTAATCATTTTTAAATTCAGGCTGTAACAACAAAATGTGGAATAAGTCAAGGGGTATGAATAATATCTGAAGGTACTGTAAAATGTGGTATTTAGTTGCAAATGTGTTTTGTATTGTCATAGTTCTCTTTTCGGGACTGAACATCTGTTCATTAACTAGCCATCTTAGCTACTTGCTAGGTAGCTAACATTGTTGTTTTTAACAGATCAAGCTAAAGGTTGTGTGATAAAATAAACAAATATTGGACTGCTGTCTATCCTATTTATATGTAGTAAGCTAGCTGACGTTATCTCAAATAGACGTTTAACTTGATAAACAACCTATCCGTGTGCTACACATCATCCTGGCACCACCACCTCCTACTGCTAACTTTACTATCCATGCAGGTAATGATGGCAGCTACGACTCTTCTTTGGATAATCTATAAACTTTAATTTTCTAAAATAGATTTGTCCCCGGATGTAAGGACCATCCCACCCGCAATTACTATGGTCAAAATGTTGACCTTGAGACAACAACTAGACTAAGTTAGCTAGCTTAGTTGCTAGCTGTTTACAGCCAAGACAGAACAGCTGTTGTTTACAAAAACACCAGAATTTCTGTTAAAAAGGTCTATAAATAAATGCAACTGTACTGTATGGAATAGAATAGCCTCAGATTACGACATAACATAATTATAGTGCTCATGGTGACTCATAAGGTATGTCAGAAAGAACACAACTTCCACCTGAGCCCCGCCCACTCTCTTCCCCTCTCTCTCCCCCTCTCTCTCTTCCTCGCTCTCCCCCTCTCTCCCTATTTTCCTCTACCGCTCTCAATCGGTTTCTCCTTTCACCCTCCCCATCTCTCTTTTTGTCCTACATTTCACTACATTTCACATGTCAATATAAAACTCATTAATCATGCTACATTCTGCATTACCCTTAAGGCTAGAAACATTCATGATTTAGACCTATTTGAAATTCAGATCCAGCTATTACTGCAAATGCATGTAAATATGTCCTCTCAGCTATCAATAACTTAAATCTTTGAAAAGGTGTTTATTTTCCAATACTTTAAAGGCCTCTAAAGCTTTTCATGATAGGGATTTTATAAGAGTAAAACATTTTTTTTTATATAGCTCCAAGTTATTGAATGTAGAGATATAATTCATCTGTCTGTCTATTTAACCAGGCAAGTCAGTTAAGAACAAATTCTTATTTTCAATGACGGCCTAGGAACAGTGGGTTAACTGCCTTGTTCAGGGGCAGAACAACTGATTGTCAGCTCGGGGATTTGATCTAGCAACCTTTCGGTTACTGGCCCAACGCTACTAGGCTAGCTGCCTCCCCAATATAATCAAGGTCTCAAAGCTTGATAGATCACCTGATGTTAGCTCTTTGTTTATTGTGGAAATGTTAGAATGTCAAATAAATAAACCATCATTTTCTTTCCCCATTCTTCTGTAGTCTCAAGTTAACTTGAAAATTGTATTTCAAATCAATTCCATCAGATCTGCCCTGAATGGCTACAGTGTCAACTGACATATATGACGAATGTACTGTAGGTGGTCCGAGCTGAGCATCTGTTTAACCACTTCCTACAAGTAGTCTCGTTCGTACCGCTCCTTAATCAATAGGACTGATTACATCCTCATCATTTGCTTATGATGGATATGTTGTCATGGAGGGATTATTATTTACCATTAGCGGAGAGATTCATCTGACCGGCTAGTTATTGACTTTGGATGTGAGTTTTTGCAGAATCCTATTTCGAGGAATTTGATATTCAACTCTCTGTATTGACAACACTGTTTCTAATCTGTCAGATGAAAATGAAATGAGACTAATGAGAAATGCTTAAAGGCCCATAGAAAAGGCTCCAATGTGCCAGCTGTCTAAATGTCACAGGCCACTGTCCAAAAGCTGGTCTATACACACAGGGCCTACAGGGACAGCATCAGGAAGTTGAGAATGTCAGATCTCTCACAAAGGTCCTTACTGTCTCTGTTGGAAGTTCTATATTAGCGATACGCACATTTCATGTAGGTTGGTATTTTAACACATTGTGTTGGTTTATTTCATTGGACCATGTATGTATTGTATGCTCACAAGACTGAAATATGTCAGAAATGTTGAAATGTCAACAAGGCTGGAAACAGCGTTGCTGAATCATAACATATCTAAACATTGGCGACAGCTTTCCATCACAAAAATATTGGGTGAAGTATGTCAATGTTTGATTCATTTCTTGGATTTTTGCCTTTTGTACTTTAACTTAGAGTATTTTTTGAGTTTAATACTCGTAATCTATTCTCTTTCATGCTTTTGATGTGAGAAAATGCCTTCATCAAATAGCTATTGTTGATGGAGAGATGCACCTTATTTAAGTCCTAAGACGAAGGTGCAGGAGCAAGGCTGCGTGCTATTATCATTTTTTTCCTTTGTGTTTGTGGGTAAGCAATTCAAATAAGTGGGTCACTTGTTATTGAGATAGCGCTCCCCTGTTCAAGTGCTATCTGATATCTACCTGATGCCTTGACGTGGCTGCGTCTCCCCAGGTCTCCTGATCCCACTGAAGACCAAAGAAAACCTAATGAGATGATGACAGCACGAGATCCGCATTTACCATTGGGATAATCCTCACAAACAGTCAGATGAAATTATGTAGTCTGCATGTTCGAAGCCCTCTGTCCGCTTACAAAGTATAAGCAGGTAGGCTCCTCAGCAAGAAGGGATTTGTTTACACTCGACTCGCTGCCTTGTGTCAAGCAGAGTAAAGATATTCGTACACATATTTCTGACAGTAAAGTCACCAAGTAAATTTTACCAGAGGAGCCTCATCTGCTAGTAAACAGACATCCCAAAAAAATTACTTTCAAGACACCGATCAGAGAGCAAAGACATCATCCTCCAGAACATCCCAATTAACCCAAATCATCAGAATAATCTGTCAGTTTCATCACATCCAGAGACACCGCACACAAAAAGGAGCTAAATAAGACACAGACTTCTGACAGTGACTGGTTCTCTGGATGAATGGCAAGCAGCGGGACCTGTAAAATATCCCAAGGCATGCCCACTCCCGCCCCCATCAGTCTGAGGGTTGTCAATGTTATTGAGAGGCTGTCAGGCTCATTCTGGGTGCCGTCCAAATCAACAGTAAATATTAGTCCTGTAGGGAACGTCTAACATCCCCTCTTATTAATAACCTCCTAACCCTGTTGTTTGATGTTCAATAATTACACTCTGTGCTCTCAGGAGAAACACAGAGAAGCCCCTGTTCACAGCCCTGCTCCCAGGCTCCTGTCCTCACAGAAATTGACGCCCACATGACCGTCCTCTCAAATATAGACATAAATATAACTACAGACTAAATTACATGGGCTTTAATGAAGATTAGTCAGAGGAGTTTACCCTGGGAAGTTAACTCTTTCATTGCATGTACTGTATGATACATAGATAATGGTACTGGGTATGTGTTCTTACATGACTTATTGTTGAGGATATCAACAGGAACTTTGCACTGGGAAGTGGAATAAGAGGCAGGCAGTGGGTGAGTGGGATACCCAGATGTATTCACAAGCACAGCTGAATCATTTATGATGTTGGTTATTGTTTCTTCATCCAGCTGGGATGTAGAAACAAATCCACAGCTGGTAGAGGGATTTCAGCCTGATCTTGCCCTCCACACAACACCCCCCCCTCCCGCCCCCCACTTTAATAGCACCCCCAAGTACAGAGCAAGACGTCTGGAGTCCAAGTAGCTTCGTTGCTGTTATCCAAACAAACAAAGGCTTACATTGCTCCCCCTAGCTTCCTGTCTCAGTGCCTTGTTTCCTAGGTAACCGTGTCAGGTGAAACGAGTAGGGTACTGACTCCCTCCAGAGGGCCAACCCTCTCTCATCCAAAGTTTGTCTCACTTTGGGTCATGTGACACCTGTTCCCATGACAACCATGTTGGGGGGCAGTCTGGATGTCCCTTTGATCAGGGGGAAACACCACACATTCCAATGAGAGAGCCTCAAACCATGGTAGGGATTTACACATGCAACAGTTGTTCTTCATGAAGGTGCAAAGAGCTCATATTTAGGTACGTGATCCTAGTGGCTGTTCCTTGCGGAATTTAATCATTGTAGAGAGATGAGAGGGCTGCAACGTAGTCATATCAAATCAAATGAATGATCTGTGAGTAGCTCCGGTTTGGGGTTCTGCTCATGCTAAAAGAGCTATATCTCCATGGTAACCATGCAGGGATATATTTTTCATATACTCTGATTGAAATGTGAGCTGAATAAAGAGGTAGAAATGTCATCCGTTTAAAGGTGAACATGACATGATGTCACCATCCATAATCAGACTGATTTGATGCCAGGCTTCCTTTCACCCACCCCCTCCTAATGCAGCTAATCATCAGCAGTACTGTCACTTTGCATATGTTAGTTTGCTTTGTGGGCCAGTGACCTTTAAGCCCTTTCTGGTCCATAATAAACATGTGGCCTTTCCAAGCCTTTGAGCCTTGGTAAACAAAGCGGGCGTCCCAAGCCTCTGGGCGGAGGTAAACGGGCGACTTCTCCAAGCCTTTTAGCCTGTGGAAAGCTGTTGGAACGCTTCCATCAGATAACAGAGCCCCGTGGGTATACTCTCAATAAACTGTCTCTGGCAACTTGCTGAATCTCCAGACACCTGTACCATTGTGGGCGGCCGGGCCTGTCCTTTCTCCCCTCGCCACCGTAGTGATCCAGGACCATTGATCCACTTAGGGACAAGGACAAGTCTGTCTCCAATAGCCATCGACTGTAATGGGGTCTGTAACCCAATGTCTCCTGAAGCTCAAAATACACTGGAGCGTGACCTCTGCAAGACCGCAGCAACACACGCTCAATGGTGCAATATATCCCATTCAGCTCCACAGAAACAGATAACACAAAAACAGTAAGCTATAGAAGAGTCATTTTGGTCATCTTTAGATTCAAATTCTAGCTATTATCTCTACTGGTTTTTGTTAATTAGACTGTTTCCCTGTTTTTTGGGTACACTAATAACCCTAACTGTATCTATGATCTAGGATGTTGTATATTTCCCAGCAGCTGTTGTTATCCCCTGGGTTATAAGGACAGTGATACAATTTGAACTTCCACACACTCTTAGAAAAGTACTGTCAGTACAATTTTCCTGGCAAACAAATCACAATACTTGGCCATTAAAATGGCATGATTGTAATTTTCTGCATCCTCTGATTTTACATCCAGGCGTTGGCTTTGATTTATAATCCGGTGAATTCCTGTCAGCCTCGTCTATAGATCATGGATATTCATTACCTCCGCCATTCCTCGTGGACCAGCTCTGATGACTTGGAATGTGATGTCACACATAACTCCAAAGCCCTGTTTATGATCCACTTCTGACTTAGGGAATCCTGGGAACTGCTGCTATGATCCATTAGGCCCCTATCCTGACTAAGCACAACTCCCCCAGCAGGGGAGTAGCAGGAGGCAGAACCTGGCCCAGTTCAGCTCCCTGCAGAGGGGGAGCCCCCGCCCCACTTGTGGGACGTGAAATATGACCACTAGAGGATCATCGGTGGGGCTTACAATCATCACCGTGCACCTGGTCTTGTTCTACCCAGCCTTGGCAGATATCACAGATGACAGAGAATCTGAGGCGTGTGTTACACAGGACGACAAATGAAATGGAAATGCAAACTGCACTGCCATAGTCCCATAAATCTGTCACAGGCTGATTCCCAGTGTGGTTCTGCTCAAAGCGACAGTTTGATCAGTGTGACCCAGCCCCTCCTTTCTCCCTCTCAGCTGTCTCTCTCTGAGAGCACCTCGACCTCAACCTGAGGGGGGCGGAGCTGCTGATAAGGTATGCTAATAGTCGCACATACTGTAACTGGGATAATATAACACCAGGGTAAAATGATAGTGATTTTGTGTCTGGGTCTTTTGATGTGGTAATAATGGAAGCACAGATGTGTATGATGCATGCACGCTGAGTGTGATTCCAGGGTGTGACTTTCACCTCCTTTTCATGGTTGTCGTGGCCATGTCTCCTACTTGAGTTGAATTTAAAAGCCATCTAGCATGTATTTTTCATATGCTGCTCCACTTTTTGGAGGAATGTCCTCTGGTCTGATAAAAAAAAAATAGAACTGTTTGGCCAAAATGATCATCGTTATGTTTGTAGGAAAAAGGAGGAGGCTTGCAAGCCAAAGAACACCATCCCAACAATGAAGCACGGGGGTGGTGGCATCATGTTGTGAGGGTGCTTTGCTGCAGGAGGGACTGGTGCACTTCACAAAATAGATGGCATCATGAGGAAGGAAAATTATATGGATATATTGAAGCAACATCTCAAGACATCAGTCAGCAAGTTAAAGCTTGGTCGCAAATGGGTCTTCCAAATGGAAAATGACCCCAAGCAGACTTCCAAAGTTGTGGCAAAATGGCTTAATAACCTCTTGAAGCTAGGGGGCACTATTTTTATGTTTGGAAAAATAACGTTCCCAAAGTAAACGGCCTATTTCTCATGACCAGATGCTAGAATATGCATATAATTGACAGATTAGGATAGAAAACACTCTAAAGTTTCCAAAACTGTAAACATATTGTCTGTGAGTATAACAGAACTGATATTGCAGATGAAAGCCTGAGGATAATCCAATCCGGAAGTGCCTCTTATTTAGAAACTTCTGTGTTTCTATGCGTGCCTGTCCTTCATTTAAAGGGATATCAACCAGATTCCTTTTTCTGTGGCTTCCCTAAGGTGTCAACAGTCTTTAGACATAGTTTCAGGCTTTTATTTTAAAAAATGAGCGTGAAAGATCACATTGCGTAAGTGGATAGGTGGGGGCTCTCAGAGTGAGTTGGTGCGCAATTGACTAAAACCGCCATTGTTCCTCCCGCTG
This sequence comes from Oncorhynchus kisutch, assembly GCF_002021735.2. Lineage (NCBI taxonomy): Eukaryota > Metazoa > Chordata > Actinopteri > Salmoniformes > Salmonidae > Oncorhynchus > Oncorhynchus kisutch. The sequence continues at coordinate 11,292,261 of NC_034201.2, read as the reverse complement.
TTATGGAAAAAGCTACACACTCGGTTGATATATTATCGAATATATATTTTAAAAACTACCTGAGGAATGATTATAAAAACGTTTGACATGTTTCTGTGGACATTATGAAGACTATTTGGAATTTCCATCTGCGTTGTCGTGACCGCTCTTTCCTGTGGATTTCTGAACATAACGCGACAAACAAACGTCGGTATTTTGGGTATAAAATAATCTTTATGGAACAAAAGGAACATTTGCTGTGTAAGTGGGAGTCTCGTGAGTGAAAACATCAGAAGATCATCAAAGGTAAACGGTTAATTTGATTGCTTTTCTGATTTTCGTGAACAAGCTTCCTGATGCTAAGTGTACATAATGCTATGCTAGGCTATCAATAAACTTACACAAACGCTTGGATTGCTTTCGCTGTAAAGCATATTTTTCTAAATCTGAGACGACAGGGTGATTAACAAAAGGCTAAGCTGTGTTTCAAAATATTGCACTTGTGATTTCATGAATATTAATATTTTCTAGTAATATTATTTGACTGTTGCTCTATGCTATTCAGCGTTGCTGATGACAATTATCCCGGATCCGAAATGGGTGGTTTAGAGAGGTTAAGGACAACAATGTTAAGGTTTTGGAGTGGCCATCACAACGCCCTGACCTCAATCCCATAGAACAATTGTGGGCAGAACTGAAAAAGCGTGTGCGAGCAAGGAGGCCTACAAACCTGATTCAGTTACACCACCTCCATCAGCAGGAATGGGCCAAAATTCACAGCTTAGTGTGGGAAGCTTGTGGAAGGCTACCCGAAACGTTTGACCCAAGTTGAACAATTTAAAAGCAATGCTACCAAATACTAATTGAGTGTATGAAACTTCTAACCCACTGGGAATGTGATGAAATAATTAAAAGTTTAAATAAATCATTCTCTCTACCATTATTCTGACATTTCACATTCTTAAAATGAAGTGGTGAACCTAACTGACCTAAGACAGGAACATTTTTACAAGGATTAAATGTCAGGAATTGTGAAAAACTGAGTTCAAATGTACAGTGCCTTGCAAAAGTATTCGGCCCCCTTGAACTTTGCGACCTTTTGCCACATTTCAGGCTTCAAACATAAAGATATAAAACTGTATTTTTTTGTGAAGAATCAACAACAAGTGGGACACAATCATGAAGTGGAACGACATTTATTGGATATTTCAAACTTTTTTAACAACTCAAAAACTGAAAAATTGGTCGTGCAAAATTATTCAGCCCCTTTACTTTCAGTGCAGCAAACTCTCTCCAGAAGTTCAGTGAGGATATCTGAATGATCCAATGTTGACCTAAATGACTAATGATGATAAATACAATCCACCTGTGTGTAATCAAGTCTCCGTATAAATGCACCTGCACTGTGATAGTCTCAGAGGTCCATTAAAAGCGCAGAGAGCATCATGAAGAACAAGGAACACACCAGGCAGGTCCGAGATACTGTTGTGAAGAGGTTTAAAGCTGGATTTGGATACAAAAAGATTTCCCAAGCTTTAAACATCCCAAGGAGCACTGTGCAAGCGATAATATTGAAATGGAAGGAGTGTCAGACCACTGCAAATCTACCAAGACCTGGCCGTCCCTCTAAACTTTCAGTTCATACAGGGAGAAGACTGATCAGAGATGCAGCCAAGAGGCCCATGATCACTCTGGATGAACTGCAGAGATCTACAGCTGAGGTGGGAGACTCTGTCCATAGGACAACAATCAGTCGTATATTGCACAAATCTGGCCTTTATGGAAGAGTGGAAAGAAGAAAGCCATTTCTTAAAGATATTCATAAAAAGTGTCGTATAAAGTTTGCCACAAGCCACCTGGGAGACACACCAAACATGTGGAAGAAGGTGCTCTGGTCAGATGAAACCAAAATGGAACTTTTTGGCAACAATGCAAAACGTTATGTTTGGCGTAAAAGCAACACAGCTCATCACCCTGAACACACCATCCCCACTGTCAAACATGGTGGTGGCAGCATCATGGTTTGGGCCTGCTTTTCTTCAGCAGGGACAGGGAAGATGGTTAAAATTGATGGGAAGATGGATGGAGCCAAATACAGGACCATTCTGGAAGAAAACCTGATGGAGTCTGCAAAAGACCTGAGACTGGGACGGAGATTTGTCTTCCAACAAGACAATGATCCAAAACATAAAGCAAAATCTACAATGGAATGGTTCAAAAATAAACATATCCAGGTGTTAGAATGGCCAAGTCAAAGTCCAGACCTGAATCCAATCGAGAATCTGTGGAAAGAACTGAACTGCTGTTCACAAATGCTCTCCATCCAACCTCACTGAGCTCGAGCTGTTTTGCAAGGAGGAATGGGAAAAAAATGTCAGTCTCTCGATGTGCAAAACTGATAGAGACATACCCCAAGCGACTTACAGCTGTAATCGCAGCAAAAGGTGGCGCTACAAAGTATTAACTTAAGGGGGCTGAATAATTTTGCACGCCCAATTATTCAGTTTTTGATTTGTTAAAAAGGTTTGAAATATCCAATAAATGTCGTTCCACTTCATGATTGTGTCCCACTTGTTGTTGATTCTTCACAAAAAAATACAGTTTTATATCTTTGTTTGAAGCCTGAAATGTGACAAAAGGTCGCAAAGTTCAAGGGGGCCGAATACTTTCGCAAGGCAATGTATTTGGCTAAGGTGTATGTAAACTTTCGACTTCAACTGTATGTATTTTACTGTGTGTCATTACACAGTACTTTCTTTTATGCTGTATTTAGATTACAGCAGTTGTACTGCAATATGAAATACAGTAACTTAATGGCCAATAGTTGCCTGTGTCATTTATCTCCCAAAGAAGATGTGGGTGTGGAGTCAGGCGCAGGAGAGGGTAAGTTTCGAAAAGGGCGTTTTAATTAACAAGTCCAATGAACAGGAAAAACAGGATTACAACAGTAGCCTCAAACCACCCAGACACCGTCCGGGGAAAAACAGGACTACAACAGTAGCCTCAAACCACCCAGACACCGTCCGGGGAAAACCGGATTACAACAGTAGCCTCAAACCACCCAGACACCGTCCGGGGAAAAACAGGACTACAACAGTAGCCTCAAACCACCCAGACACCGTCCGGGGAAAAACAGGACTACAACAGTAGCCTCAAACCACCCAGACACCGTCCGGGGAAAAACAGGACTACAACAGTAGCCTCAAACCACCCAGACACCGTCCGGGGAAAAACAGGATTACAACAGTAGCCTCAAACCACCCAGACACCGTCCGGGGAAAAACAGGACTACAACAGTAGCCTCAAACCACCCAGACACCGTCCGGGGAAAAACAGGACTACAACAGTAGCCTCAAACTACCCAGACACCGTCCGGGGAAAAACAGGACTACAACAGTAGCCTCAAACCACCCAGACACCGTCCGGGGAAAAACAGGATTACAACAGTAGCCTCAAACCACCCAGACACCGTCCGGGGAAAAACAGGACTACAACAGTAGCCTCAAACCACCCAGACACCGTCCGGGGAAAAACAGGACTACAACAGTAGCCTCAAACCACCCAGACACCGTCCGGGGAAAAACAGGACTACAACAGTAGCCTCAAACCACCCAGACACCGTCCGGGGAAAACCCACCTGTTCAGCAGAACCCAAAAAAATGCAACACAAACCTAATGACAGCAAATGAAACAATCCCGCACAAAACTCAGAGGGAATGGAGAGAATACCCCCCCCCCCCTCTAATTTCACAAATATAACACAGGTGAAACACAAGACAGACATAACCAAATGAAGAAGAAAAAGGATCGGTGGCAGCTAGTAGACCGGCGACGAAGACCGCCGAGTGCCGCCCGAACGGGGAGAGCCGCCACCTTCGGTGGAAGTCGTGACAGCCTGTAAGTTACTGTCAACTTCACAGCAACCCATTTACAGTGTACCATTACATATACAGTGCCTTCAGAAAGAATTCACACCCCATTACATTTAGTAGTTTTACAGCCTGAATATAAAGTTGATTACATTTAGATTTGTTTGGTCACTAGCCTACACACAATACCCCATAATGTCAAAGTGGAATGTTTTTTTTAAGGTACTAATTCATTAAAAATAAAAAGCTGAAATGTTTCCAGTCTATAAGTATTCAATCCCTTTGCAAGCCTAAATAAGTCCAGGACTAAAAATGTGCTTAACAAGTCACACTAAGTTGCATGGACTCTGTGTGCAATAATGGAGTAAACATGATTTTTGAATGACTATCATCTCTGTACAAAATACATACAATTATCTACAAGGTCCCTCAATCAGGCAGTGAATTTCAAACACAGATTCAACCACAAAGACCAGGGAGGTTTTCCAAAGTCTCACAAAGAAGTGCACCTATAGGCAGACGGGTAAAAATAAAAAAGCACACATTAAATATACATTTGAGCATGGCGAACATTTTAATTACACCTTGGATGGTGTATCAATACAACCAGTCACTACAAAGATACAGGCTTCCTTCCTAACTTGGTTGCCGAAGAGGAAGGAAATCGCTCAGGGATTTCACCATGAGACAATGGTGAATTTAAAACAGTTACCGAGTTGAATGGCTGTGATAGGAGAAAACTGCAAAACATTTAGCAAAGAAATTAAGTTTATGTCTTGATGTTTGGGTCAAATCCAATATAACACATTATTGAGTACCACTTTTCATATTTTCAAGCATAGTGGTGGCTGGATCATGTTATGGGTATTGGTTATGCTTGAGGACTGGGGAGTATTTCAGGATAAAAAAGAATCAGACACTGGGAGATAAATTCACCTTTCAGCAGGACAATAACAAAATCTACATTGGAATTGCTTACCAAGTGTCTGAGTTTACAGTTTTGATTGAAATCTGCTTGAAAATCTATGGGAAGACCTAAAAATGGTTGTCTAGCAATGATCAACAACTAATTTGAGCATGAAGAATTTTGAAAAGTATACGGGGCAAATATTGTAAAATCCAGGTGTGCAAAGCTCTTAGAGACTATCCCATAAAGACACATTTATAATAGCTGCCAAATGTGATTCTAACTTGTATTGACTCAGGGGGTTGAATACTTAAATAATCAAGACACAGTATATTATTGTCTTATTTTTCATATTTTTTTCCCCAAATATTTTTTTATACAGAGTATTTTGTGTAGATCGTTGACAAAAAAAAAATCATATATATATCCGTTTTAAATCCACTTTGTAACACAACAAAATGTGCAAAAAGTTAAGGGGTGTGAATACCTTCTGGAGGCACTGTGAGGCTAATAGCTAAATAAGCCAATCTGGCATTTAGGCGATTAATTTTCCAGAATAATTGGTGAATTTATATGATGGTGTTGAGATGTGTGTGCCCAGAGAGAAGGCCAGTGTTGCAGACGAAGCTTGCATTAGTGCTCCCTAAAGGATGGAAATTGAAGCATTGAATTAGTATCGGACCATAGTGTCAGAATCATCAGCATGTCAATCCTATCCCATATTACAGTTGGCACATTGAGAAGAGCCATAACATGGACGTCTACCTTGTGGTTTTAATGCCCCCAGGACACTTTTCTTGATTACATAAACAGACCCCCCCCCCCGTCTTGTTTCTCTATCCAAATAGCATCACACACGCAACAGAGACTTTCATGAAAAGTGGATTGTGTGTCAGGCTGACAGATATGGCCTCCCTCTCTAGTCACAACGTGCAGACTTGTTTACGTGTTGCTGGTGTGTTTTGTTGCCAACCTTACTTTGCTACCTGACATCTTTACGGTTTTTACTTTTTAATTACCGTATATATTTTTGTTTTTTTCATTCAACTTTTTCACTCCGGACGCTTTATCTGGACATGGTTAGTCAGGATATCCAACAGCCGAAGCTAAGAAGTAACATTAACATGATGCCTTCTAATTGCAGTCGCTGTACTCATAATATACAGGAGAACGATCGCCTTACGGCGAGGATAGCTGTGCTACAAGCCCAGCTTCAGACGCAATTGTTAGGCAAGGGTAATATCAGTGTAGGAAAGGATGAAACAGCGTCTGTGCCACCAGTAAGTACAGATAGTAACATTAGTATAAATCCCCTCGCACGGTCCCCGCAGCCGGACAACTTTCTCACGGTTTCTGGAGGGAAATGCTGTAGGAATGCTCAACCAGTGTTGCTCATTCAGCTGACAGAAACTTTCAACCGGTTTTCCCCATTAAGCAACAAGTCGGAGTCAGAGGCCGAGCCTTCTCTTGTCACTACTCCTCCCGTTACAGGGTCTGAGACGCCGAAGCTTCCCACCATTAGCTCTGACAAATTGAAAACTCTAGTCATTGGCGACTCCATTACCCACAGTATTAGACTTAAAACGAATCATCCAGCGATCATACACTGTTTACCAGGGGGCAGGGCTACCGATGTTAAGGCTAATCTGAAGATGGTGCTGGCTAAAGCTAAAACTGGCGAGTGTAGAGAGTATAGAGATATTGTTATCCACGTCGGCACCAATGATGTTAGGATGAAACAGCCAGAGATAACCAAGCGCAACATAGCTTCAGCGTGTAAATCTGCTAGAAAGATGTGTCGGCATCGAGTAATTGTCTCTGGCCCCCTCCCAGTTAGGGGGAGTGATGAGCTCTACAGTCTCACAACTCAATCACTGGTTGAAAACTGTTTTCTGCCCCTCCCAAAATATAGAATTTGTAGATAATTGGCCCTCTTTCTGGGACTCACCCACAAACAGGACCAAGCCTGACCTGCTGAGGAGTGACGGACTCCATCCTAGCTGGAGGGGTGCTCTCATCTTATCTACCAACATAGACAGGGCTTTAACTCCTCTAGCCCCACAATGAAATAGGGTGCAGGCCAGGCAGCATGCTGTTAGCCAGCCTGCCAGCATAGTGGAGTCTGCCACTAGCACAGTCAGCGTAGTCAGCTCAGCTATCCCCATTGAGACCATGTCTGTGCCTCGACCTAGGTTGGGCAAAACTAAACATGGCGGTGTTCGCCTTAGCAATCTCACTAGGATAAAGACCTCCTCCATTCCTGTCATTATTGAAAGAGATCATGATACCTCACATCTCAAAATAGGGCTACTTAATGATAGATCCCTTACTTCAAAGGCAATTATAGTCAATTAATTTATCACTGATCATAATCTTGATGTGATTGGCCTGACTGAAACATGGCTTAAGCCTGATGAATTCACTGTGTTGAACGAGGCCTCACCTCCTGGCTACACTAGTGACCATATCCCCCGTGCATCCCGCAAAGGCGGAGGTGTTGCTTACGTTTACGATAGCAAATTTCAATTTACAAAAAATAAATGACGTTTTCGTCTTTTGAGCTTCTAGTCATGAAATCTATGCAGCCTACTCAATCAGTTTTTATAGCTACTGTTTACAGGTCTCCTGGGCCATATACAGCGTTCCTCATTGAGTTCCCTGAATTCCTATCGGACCTTGTAGTCATAGCAGATAATATTCAAATTTTTGGTGACTTTAATATTCACATGGAAAAGTCCACAGACCCACTCCAAAAGGCATTCGGAGCCATCATCGAATCAGTGGGTTTTGCCCAACATGTCTCTGGACCTACTCACTGTCACAGTCATACTCTGGACCTAGTTTTGTCCCAAGGAATAAATGTTGTGGATCTTAATGTTTTTCCTCATAATCCTGGACTATCGGACCACCATTTTGTTACTTTTGCAATTGCAACAAATAATCTGCTCAGACCCCAACCAAGGAACATCAAAAGTCGTGCTATAAATTCACAGACAACACAAAGATTCCTTAATGTCCTTCTAGACTCCCTCTGTCTACCCAAGGACGCCAGAGGACAAACATCAGTTAACCACCTAACTGAGGAACTCAATTTAACCTTGCGCAATACCCTAGATGCAGTTGCACCCCTAAAAACTAAACACATTTCTCATAAGAAACTAGCTCCCTGGTATACAGAAAATACCCGAGCTCTGAAGCAAGCTTCCAGAAAATTGGAATGGAAATCGCGCCACACCAAACTGCAAGTCTCCCGACTAGCTTGGAAAGACAGTACCGTGCAGTATCGAAGAGCCCTTACTGCTGCTCGATCATCCCGTTTTTCCAACTTAATTGAGGAAAATAAGAACAATCTGAAATTCCTTTTTGATACTGTCGCAAAGCGAACTAAAAAGCAGCATTCCCCAAGAGAGGATGGCTTTCACTTCAGCAGTAATAAATTCATGAACTTCTTTGAGGAAAATATCATGATTATTAGAAAGCAAAGTACGGACTCATCTTTAAATCTGCGTATTCCTTCAAAGCTCAGGTGTCCTGAGTCTGCACAACTCTGCCAGGACCTACGATCAGAGACACTCAAGTGTTTTAGTACTATATCGCTTGACACAATGATGAAAATAATCATGGCCTCTAAACCTTTAAGCTGCATACTGAAAGAGCTGCTTCCTGTGCTTGGCCCTCCTATGTTGAACATAATAAACGTCTCTCTATCCACCAGATGTATACCAAACTCACTAAAAGTGGCAGTAATAAAGCCTCTCTTGAAAAAGCCAAACCTTGACCCAGAAAATATAAAAGACTATCGGCCTATATCGAATCTTCCATTCCTCTCAAAAATGTTAGAAAAGGCTGTTGCGCAGCAACACACTGCCTTCCTGAAAACAAACAATGTATACGAAATACTTCAGTCTGGTTTTAGACCCCATCATAGCACTGAAACTGCACTTGTGAAGGTGGTAAATTACCTTTTAATGGCATCAGACCGAGGCTCTGCATCTGTCCTCGTGCTCCTAGACCTTAGTGCTGCTTTTGATACCATCGATCACCACATTCTTTTGGAGAGATTGGAAACCCAAATTGGTCTACACGGACAAGTTCTGTCCTGGTTTAGATCTTATCTGTCGGAAAGATATCAGTTAATCTCTGTGAATGGTTTGTCCTCTGGCAAATCAACTGTAAATTTCAGGTGTTCCTTAAGGTTCCGTTTTAGGACCACTATTGTTTTCACTATATATTTTACCTCTTTGGGATGTCATTCGAAAACATAATATTAACTTTCCCTGCTATGCAGATGACACACAGCTGTACATTTCAATGAAACATGGTGAAGCAAAAATCTGAAACTATCTGTCCAAAAATGATGCGGAAAAATGAATCCATGCTTTTGTCACTTCTAGGTTAGACTACTGCAATGCTCTACTTTCCGGCTACCCGGATAAAGCACTAAATAAACTTCAGTTAGTGCTAAATGACTAGAACCCAAAAAATTGATCATATTACTCCAGTGCTAGCCTCTCTACACTGGCTTCCTGTCAAGGCAAGGGCTGATTTCAAGGTTTTACTGCTAACCTACAAAGCATTACATGGGCTTCCTCCTACCTATCTCTCTGATTTGGTCCTGCCGTACATACCTACACGTACGCTATGGTCACAAGAAGCAGGCCTCCTAATTGTCCCTAGAATTTCTAAGCAAACAGCTGGAGGCAGGGCTTTCTCCTATAGAGCTCCATTTTTATGGAATGGTCTGCCTACCCATGTGAGAGACGCAAACTCGGTCTCAACCTTTAAGTCTTTACTGAAGACTCATCTCTTCAGTGGGTTATATAATTGAGTGTAGTCTGGCCCAGGAGTGTGAAGGTGAACGGAAAGGCTCTGGAACAAACGAACCGCCCTTGCTGTCTCTGCCTGGCCGGTTCCCCTCTTTCCACTGGGATTATCTGCCTCTAACCCTATTACAGGGGCTGAGTCACTGGCTTACTAGGGCTCTTTCATACCGTCCCTAGAAGGGGTGTGTCACTTGAGTGGGTTGAGTCACTGATGTGATCTTCCTGTCTGGGTTGGTGCTCCCCCTTGGGTGGGCTATACTCGGCCTTGTCTCAGGATGGTAAGTTGGTGGTTGAAGATATCCCTCTAGTGGTGTGGGGGCTGTGCTTTGGCAAAGTAGGTGGGGTTATATCCTTTCTGTTTGGCCCTGTCCGGGGGTCTCATCAGATGGGGCCACAGTGTCTCCTGACCCCTCCTGTCTCAGCCTCCAGTATTTATACTGCAGTAGTTTGTGTGGGGGGGCTAGGTTCAGTTTGTTATATCTGGAGTACTTCTCCTGTCCTATCCGGTGTCCTGTGTGAATTTAAGTATGCTCTCTCTAATTCTCTCTTTCTCTCTTTCTTTCTCTCTCTCGGAGGACCTGAGTCCTAGGACCATGCCTCAGGACTACCTGGCATGATGACTCCTTGCTGTCCCCAGTCCACCTGGCCGTGGTGCTGCTCCAGTTTCAACTGTTCTGCCTGTGATTATTATTATTATTTGACCATGCTGGTCATTTATGAACATTTGAACATCTTGGCCATGTTCTGTTATAATATCCACCCGGCACAACCAGAAGAGGACTGGCCACCCCACATAGCCTGGTTCCTCTCTAGGTTTCTTCCTAGGTTTTGGCCTTTCTAGGGAGTTTTTCCTAGCCACCGTGCTTCTACTCCTGCATTGCTTGCTGTTTGGGGTTTTAGGCTGGGTTTCTGTACAGCACTTTGAGATATCAGCTGATGTACGAAGAGCTATATAATTTGATTTGATTAGATTGGTCAGAATGTTTAAACTTAGGCTATGACTGGACTGAGATGTGATATTCATTGTACAAGACTGGCTGTTAATGAGAGAGGCATGAATAATACAGCAGCGGACTAATAACCTAGTCATTATTAATCCCCAAATGTTCATTAGGAGCTGCTCTCATCCTCCTCAGCATGGCCAAGGCATCCAATGCTGGCCCTCATTGCTGCATAATAAGAAACACCCACTGAGTACAGACATGGGCATGTCTCCATTTCTCTCTCATACAGATACTAATTTCTTATTGTGTTCAGATATGTTAATATGATCGATTAAATGAGAGATTCATATCCCTATACACCATCATCCTCTCATCTCAAGCGTTGTTATGTCGCTGTAAAGGCCACATACTCACTTTTAAGCTGCAGGGGCCATGATATTTTACTGTTACCAAGTAATGAGAAAGGGATAGAGACAATGCCAACAAGATCAAGCCTCAAAGCTCAAACCAAAGGTACTTAGGAGGTAATCCTGGACACTTCAAGTGACTAGAAAAAATGAAAATGGCTCCCAATCAGAGACAGAGGGTCAGTTCAAGTGATGAATGTAGTCTCTGAACTCTCAGATTAATGTGCCACTTCACTGCAGGCAAGTCTTCTCCTATGGATACTGTGTATCTCACCTCACTGGGATCGATATCCCTCAACATCCTGCACACAGTCAGCCATTAATCTTCACATCAAAGCTCTCAATGGCCATGCAGCCACACCACCCCAAGTGGCGCGTGCTAATAAACAGAGATAGCCATGCAGAGAAGATGTACAAACAGGCCTTTCCCTTTTCAGCACCTTGTTGAAGATTCATTACATTCAAATGGGAAAATAACTCATGGAGCCAGTTCTACTGCTCTGCCTGGCCAAACCAAATCTACTGCACTGCTGTGCTGTCCCTCTCTACCAGCTGTCCAGTGAACAAAAGATCAACTCAGTGACAGAGAGTGAGAGAGTGAGAGAGTGAGAGAGTGAGAGAGTGAGAGAGTGAGAGAGTGAGAGAGTGAGAGAGTGAGAGAGAGAGAGAGAGAGAGAGAGAGAGATGTTTTCCAATTTTTAATTATCTTCAGTGAAGCGAATGTGTCGTCTGCCTTTTTCTGGACTCAGTAAAGCTATTTACTAAATACCCTCTGAGGTCGTGGGAGCAGCACGCTGTTTGCCGCTCCGTCTCTGAGAAAGCTGTGTGGGCCCCTGTACTCCCGGTATATCTTTCTCCTCCCCATGCAAACAGCTGCATCACCACCGTGCTCCAGCTAATTACGTCTCAGTCCGTCTGATGAGAGCCGTGGCTGTCAGGCCCCTCCACGCACTCAATAAATCACCGCTCCGCAGGCCAGCCTTATCTGATTGGACGAGGAGAGGTGCCTGAAACTCCCCTATCTGTGCGACTCAGATACTCTCCCCTGCTCTCGGGCTGGCAGGGCTAATCTTGCTTTCTCAGAGTCTATTCTGCTCTCCACCATCTGCTCTGAGTCGCGTGTGGCCAATCTGCAACGTCGCCTCAAATTGAATCCTCTGCGATGGTGGTTAGGTGTTTACCACACGCACTGTCCCCAAAGCCCCGCTGGGCACACTGGATACGTGACACACTAAGGTGACTCAATTTCTCGTCTTAAAGTCCCCCCCCCCAAAAAAAATAAAAAAATAACTCTGTATACATACTTTTGAGTGATGGACAGGACACTGTAACCTCCAGAATTATTTACTCAGTTATGATTGTGTTGTGTTTTCTGTTGTTGAATTGGAACCACAATAACATTTTTTTTAAACGATTCCATAAATCAACTAGGCTACACAAGTTAAATGGAAAATGTTGCGTCTTCATTCTCTGACCATGACCAACCAAGAAAGAGGATCCAGGAGAAGTGTCGGGTTTAAATACCATTCCACCCGAAGCCATAAGATTCACTAGTCTGTTCGGTACAGATCCAGGTGTTTTGAAATAGCTCTGCAGTCAGAGTAATAACCTGCAGGATCACTTCATGGAATTTCATGTTTCCATTGTGTATGTGTGTAAGCATGTCTATAAACGACATATAAACACTACAACCCCCTTCCCCCTCGTCCTATCCTCACCCCCACCCCCTCATGTTCCCTGTGGTGGGGAACCTTGTAACAGCGCCACTGTGATTATTACATTGGTTTCCATGGCAACCCCCCAGAAACAGGAGAACAATGCCATAGTATGCCAATCGAAAACCTTTAGTAGAAGCAGGCGCACATCCATACTGTCATGCCAATAGACACAATTTAAATCATACTCATACTCATACATCAAAAAAAAATAGCCAGTTGGAGGCGAAAAGAACCCGCTTTGAACAAGGTGATTGGTTTCCCCTAATCTGGTTTCTTTGACACCATCTATATTTAACGACAGGTTTCTTATAAGTAAGGTGCTTCATCATGGTTTATGATCGTCAGTGGATTGCCCTGCAATCAGTTGCGAAAGAAAGTACAATACTGTAAATTATGATTGAGATTATTCATCGATATGCAAATACATCTACAATGACATCAATCTACGTTGAGCCCTGTGTGTTGTTTTTGGAATACAGAACCGTTTGTCGGATTTATAAAAAAATCTAACTGCTTCACTTTCCCATGCATCAATGAGTATAGTTAGAAAGACTATGAAAAAGGTTTAATTTCTCATCTGTGGGCAAAAATCCACTCTTCGGCCATCAGCAACAAATATGTGCCTCCTTCACACTGAAAACCACCTGTAGGTTTGGTGTCCTCATGGTACTCTAATCTAAATATGCCTACAATATACAATTTAAATGATTGGATAACGTGTACTGGATGAGCAACACAGGAGGTGGAGGTGGATAAGCAGTGAAATAACAATTATAAAAGTAACAATAATATGCCATTTAGCAGATGCGTTCAGCCAAAGCGATTTACAGACATGTGTGCATACATTTTACATATGGGTGGTCCCTGGAATCAAACTGGCTATCCTGGGGTTGCAAGTGCCATGCTCTATCAACATCAGAGGAAATGGTAGATTGATGAAAACTACTGTAATGGTGCACATTGACTATTGATTCCAGTGTGGGAACACTGATTGTTAGTTAATATTCATTGGTTGCCCTCTTGCACCCACAGACCCCTATTGTGGAGTGCAGAAGACCCTCGTTTGAGAAAACATGGGCTCTGATTGTACTTTCTAGAGAAATTATAGGTATTCGCTCCAGCCCGGAGCCACCGCCCACTCCCACCGCACTTCCATCCCCCAGGAACCCAAAGACCATGGCTGTAAATAACAGCTCCTGCTGAGCCTCTGGACAACAACAAAACAGGAGCGAGAGGACAACAGCAATATGCCTGTCAATCACCCAGCATGGTGCTTAGTCCAGATCAAGCTCTGCAAAGCCCAATGACTCACGCACGCAACAGGAGAGAGCACCAGCGGAGCATCTAATATGGATTACTGGGCTTTGTTCCATAGAGCACACTCAGTGAGGGTCTCTGTAGGAGAAAACACTTTAGCCTCAGTGCGCTTGAACTCCAGAGCACCTCTTGAACTCCAACATGGAAGATAACACAGTAATAAAAAGCATGTAAGCCAACCATGTAGATCCTGTTGTGTTGAGAGACCAACTCTGCTAACCTGCAAGGAGCCTAGTGTGTGTGTGTGTGTGTGTGTGTGTGTGTGTGTGTGTGTGTGTGTGTGTGTGTGTGTGTGTGTGTGTGTGTGTGTGTGTGTGTGTGTGTGTGTGTGAGACATGCATTTTGAGAGCGTGGGAGATCACATTAGCAAGTTTTGTCTGAGCTCAGCTAACCTCCATTATCCATCTGCCCACGCAACCTGTGGGTGACTGTGGAATGCAGAATGTCTGTATTGTACAGTACATACTAGTAAGAATTTCCACTTCACTTAATGAACTCTTACGCGTCAGTCACATCAGCAGCGTCCTTATGTTTTGGTACACCAGAAGTACATTCATTTCCAATGGGACGCTGCATTTGTCTTGCATATATCCAATTTATGCATCTAATTGTATGAGTAGAGTTGAGAGAAATAGTAGCGAAATGTGAATGTTGAACTGCTGTTGCACACATATCCAGTAACATTTTTTATTAAAAAAGTTTGACTTATTTGCCAAGTGTAAATGTTATTTCTTCGATAACATCTACAAATGTATTGTGACAGCATATACAGCAATGAATGAGGGTCACATGATGCAGAAAGGGAACGATCAGTTGGATAACAAAGCAAGCACTGAAACTATCTTCCTTTACGTGCCTTCAGAAAGTATTCAAAGTAAAAAAAATTGTTAATGGTTTACACAAAATATTCTGACGTCAAAGTGTGGGGGGGGGGGGGGGGGGGGGAGTACAATATTTGTAAAACATGAGTCAATACATGTTAGAATCACCTTTGGTTTACAGAAGCTAGTCTTTCTGGGTAAGTCTCTAAGAGCGTTTCAAACATGGATGGCTCAACATTTGCTCAGAATTATTTTCAAATTTCCTCAAGCTCTGTCAAATTGGTTGTTGATCGTTGCTA
Source organism: Oncorhynchus kisutch (assembly GCF_002021735.2). Taxonomy (NCBI): domain Eukaryota; kingdom Metazoa; phylum Chordata; class Actinopteri; order Salmoniformes; family Salmonidae; genus Oncorhynchus; species Oncorhynchus kisutch. The sequence continues at coordinate 11,277,177 of NC_034201.2, read as the reverse complement.
GACACCCACTTTCAGGACTTGCAATAGATTTTTAAGCAGATGTAACCCTTGTCTCGTCTTAACATTCTGTGCTCCCCTTGTCCTAAGGGTAAAAAAATGACCCGCCTTCACTAAACCCCTAAAAGAAAGCAGCTTATTTGAATTTTAAACCCCAAATCTATTTTGCATAAAGAAATAACCTGCCATTCATCACAAACGTTGTGAATATCTGTGTTTTCCCTCTTCACAATGCAGAAAGACTGCATTCAATCAGTGGACACCACTTAATTCATTACAACACACCTGTTATAATTGTTTTCTTTACTAAAGTAGAGGTTTATTATTATTATTATTGCTGAAGTTACTGCATAGGTGTAAAATAAAATAACAAGAGATATCACTTGTATGGCCTAAGAAAGTAGCAGAAATGTGCAGAAAGTAGTTTTGAATGCATTGTATTGAAGGGAAACAATAACAGTCTTGAATTGTTTTGGCAACATAGTGATATATTCTTATATACTGTACAAAATACTAGCCTTCTCCCATTTGTTTTAACCATTGCCCCCACCCACAAGGTGTATAAACAACAACAATAAATACGAATAAAATAAGATAATAGATACAAAACAAAATGTGAAGAACATAAATCAACCATCTCTAATTAGCACATGTAGGACAGTATGCAAGTGTGTGTGCATGGACTTTGCAGATGTATTTCTCACATTCGCACATAGTATTTGTTTTACAGTCCTTCTTTGGGGGGCATAATTGGCATCTCCTCCTCTTGCCTGCCCCATCTGCAGCCTCGGGTGGATCAGTACAAGATTCAGCCCCTGAACAGCTTTCACAAGTGCTGCAGAGGCTGCTGTGCAGTGGAGGTGCTTCCTTCTTTGAATGCATGGGGTTACAAGTGCCTTTCCCAGCTGCTCCAGGAACACCCTCCTCTTGTTTCGCTTATCAGGCATCTAGGTAGGGTTGATCTTGTTCCATATCGCAAAGGCATTGTATGAGGACACATCAATGTTATGGAAGATGACCAGGGGCAAGCAGGCAGTCATGATCCTGCAGCTGTAAGTTCTAATCACCTTGTCCAGGTTGTCCACACCTTCTTTGTTGTGGTTGAAGTCCAGGATGATGGCTGTCTTCCTGTCCTCACGATCACTGATCTCAGCCGTTTTGTGCAGTGTGCTCAGGAGGACCACATTCTTGTTCCTCTTTGGGAGGTAAGAAACTAGAGTGGTGGTGAGGGTGAAGGTAAATTTTGATGAGAAGGCCTCTCTTCTTACAAGTGCAGGGGGAAGCTCAGGCTTGTTCTTTCTAACTGTGCCAACCATGGCGATCTTACTATTCAGGAGCTGCTGGCTGAGTTCATAAAAGGTGAAGAAATTGTCACACGCTACATTGTGTCCCCTCAGTCCATCTGTCACATCAAGTACAACCCTCATCCCCTGGTTCTTCTCCGGGCCTCCACCGGCTGGTTTCCCTGTATAGACTTGCATCTTCCAAGAGTAGCTGGATTGTGCGTCAGAGGCCAACCATAGCTTGATGCCATACTTTGCTGGCTCGCTGGGCATATACTGCCGGAAAGCACACCCGCTAAGATTAGCAGCCCTATGTAGGCACGCAGGTCAATCTCATCCATCCTTTTCCAGTTGTCTCCATATTCACAGAAACACTCCAAATTTGTCATCTCCAGGATGATTCTTTCGATGGCTGGTGTGATGAACATGTAGAACGTTGAGGTGATGTCCTGGGCATGGGCAACTGCATGTCTTGTGGGCCCTGGGGTCATCCTTATGACATTTTGGGCTGCTATCCTGCCATGGATGTCATATGGTGACAAGGACCATGTTATTTTGCTGTTCTTTGACAAAGATTGTCTCTTTCAGCTTGGGGGATTTCTTCTTCATCTGAAGATGATGCATTATGCTCTGGGTTGTATTCTTCCCCATCTTCTTCTTCAGATTCCTCCTCCTCTTCTAAATCGTTGTTTTCTTGTTCCTCCTGGACGTCTGAAAAAATCAGATCTATGACCTGTTGGGCACTGAAACGTGCACTCATGGCTTCAGCAAAGAGACAACTGGGGGGACTGTCATCTGCAGCACCTTTATAGACTGACTGCATTCCCATTAGTAAACAAGGCTTTCAAGAAATGTTTATTTTGTCTGAAATGTTAATTTTGTCAGAAATTGTTTTTAATTCTGTGAACTTGAGTCGTGTGGGGTCGTGGAGGGGAGATGCTGCACATGCACAAGCAAGTTTTCTCAATATGTGTGTGTGTGTGTGTGTGTGTGTGTGTGTGTGTGTGTGTGCCCTTTTGGTTTTTGTGGTGTGTAAATGATTTATAACAGCCGGGTCAAAAATGACCCTAAGACAATCTTTGTACCCTGGTGGTGTACAGCTTTCATGGAAATATGAACAAATGCGATGTTTCACTTTTTCTAATGTTGAGGTCACTCTAGGAAAAGTTATCAAATGTCAAGTTGAAAAAATATAATTTATGGGGTTTTCTCTGCTGTTAAAATAGTGGTGGGTAATGTTTGACCCTTAAGACAACACAAGGGTTAAGTCAAAACTGGAACTCTGCCACTCAGGAGCATTTATTGTCTTCTTGGTAAGCAACTCCAGTGTAGCTTTGGCCTTGGGCTTTAGGTTATTGTCCTGCTGAAAGGTGAATTCATCCCCCAGTGTCTGGTGGAAAGTAGACTGAACCAGATTTTTACCGTGCTTAGCTCCACTACATATATTTGTTATCCTAAAAAAAACTCCCCAGTTGGCTACGTGATATGGCACGTAGCCATATAGCCTACTGAACACTGTAACATGGCCTAATTGTCACGTTCTGACCTTTATTTCCTTTGTTTTGTATTTATTTAGTATGGTCAGGGCGTGAGTTGGGTGGGCAGTCTGTTTGATTTTCTATGATTTGGGGATTTCTATGTTTCGGCCTAGTATGGTTCTCAATCAGAGGCAGGTGTCATTAGTTGTCTCTGATTGAGAATCATACTTAGGTAGCCTGGGTTGCACTGTTTGTTTGTGGGTGATTGTCTATGTTAGTGGCTTGTGTCAGCACAGGTCTCATTTGTAGCTTCACGGTCGTCATTGGTTTATTGTTTTTGTTACTCTTTTGTATAGTGTTGCAGTGTTCAGTGTTCTCTTTATTAAAATTCACTATGAACACATACCACGCCGCATTTTGGTCCTCTGATCCTTCTCGCCTCTCCTCTTCAGATGAAGAGGAGGAAGACCGTGACACTAATTCAACCAAAAATATGATCATCTGTTCTTTCGAAATGCATTTTCTTTGTTTCATAGCCTGCTGAAATGAAATAATATGGATTTTTTTTGCGCTGCTTTTTATTTGTTTCAAAAACACAGGGTTTTGAAAATAATCTAACAACATTTCAACTGACTGCAACACCTGTGACAAATACATGCATTCAGTATAGTTGTGTAATTGCGTAAAATGTTATGAAGCATTGATGCAGTGACGCTGCCGGTATGATTGAGGCGTTAGCAGGTAAACTACACTACACACATTTAAAAAAAATAAAGACAGACAGACAATTATTTGGTTGCCATAGGTGTCACAAACCTCTGAAGAATGAGGGTGAAATTTGTCTGGGATCAGTCCCCTAGGGGCATCAATTATCTCAACATACAGTAAATATTTTCAGGTGGATATCCCTCAAATAGAAATCCACTTTCCAGGGCCGCTGTTCAAATGTTATTCGGAAGAACTCAGGATGATACAAACCATAAAAAATGTATTGCATGTTATTATCTGGAATGTAGGGGTAAAGAAAAAAGGTTAATGAACGCGGAACATGAATGTTGATGCAAAAAATGTTAGCATAATATGTAGGCTACATTATTCACTGGGGTTCAACATTCCTGGGTATTATGCTGTTATGCACCTATTAGGTGCACAGGTCACATAATGAATGACAAGAATATCAATGCCACGGGGATAGATAAAGCATTTGTGGTGAATTGAAACTTTATTTTGGAGTTACAAATATAGTTGATTAAATGTGGAGTTCTAGCAGGGCGGCCACAGTCTATCAAGGGCTTTTAAGTAGATCGAGACCTTGGTGAGAAAGCCACATCTCTTTCGCAATACTTTGCCGACATGACATGTGTCCGTTCAACTGTTCCTGTTGGCTTCTCTTCCAGTACCATTGAGTGGGGTGATTTCCCGAAAAAATGTGAATGACAATCTAATTGTGTTTCAAATTGTTTTCCCATCTCTAATTTAATGTTGGTACCCAATCTGTGTTGTGAAAAGAGAAGAAGCGTGCATTGGCACAGCAGCTGCACAAAACCTCTGTTCTGTGACAACATGCAACCCAAAACACAACACATAATAGGCTACATGTAATAAGCATTTTTATTTACGATGACCTAATGGGAGTATTAACCCTTTTGTGGTGTTCGGGTCTGTGGGACTCATTTTCAATGTTAACTAAAAGAAAAATTAGAAAAAAGATGTATTTACCCCTACATTCATATATTACATATCAGGTGTGAGTAATTGTTTGTATGTAGTACGGAGGGTTAATGTGGGCTCTCTTTATTGTATCGCATTTGTATATTTTGAATAAAGTATGTTTATTTACTCATATCCGCTGTCCTGCGTCTGACTCCTCTACACCAGCTATACACAGACCGCATTACAGAATGGCTCACCTAGAATGGAGTCAGCAGGAGCAGACACCCTCCCTTTGGCAGTAGAGGAGCGCGTCCAGCAGCACCATGTTGCAACGTCTGGACACCGCCCTGGATCGCGTGCTGCAAACGATGGATCGTTGGGAGAGAGGAGAAGGTCATCCAGCATCTCCACCAGCCCCACTACAGCAGGCCCCACTGTCCACCCCTCCTTCACCCGGTCCCAGCGGGATTCGGCTCGCTCTTCCGAGGGAGTATGATGGGACAGCTGCCGGATGCCAGGGGTTCCTAGTCCAGCTGGAGCTCTACCTGGCGACCATCCACCCGGCTCCTTCGGGATTTGAGAGAGTGTCCGCACTTGTCTCCTGCCTCTCAGGCAAAGACCTGGAGTGGGCCAACGCCGCATCTCCTTCACTCCATACGGCGTTGGCCCACTCCAGATCTTTGCCTGAAAGGACCATTACACAGAGTTCACCAGCCGTTTTCGGGCAGTTTTTGAGCACCGGGAACGTCTGTTCCACATGAGGCAGGGGATAAGGAGCGCACAGGATTTCGCTTTGGACTTCCGGACCCTGGCTGCCAGTGCGGGATTGAACGACGGGGTCCTGATCGATCAGTACCGGTGGGAGTTGGCCTGCCAAGACACCCCCCTCACGTTGGACCAGCTGGTGGACCTGTCCATCCGGCTGGACAACCTGCTGGCTACCCGCGGAGGTCCTGATCGGAGCCTGTCAGTTCCATCCCCCAGCACCTCCGCTCAGACGCCCATGGAGCTGGGAGGTGCTGCGCTTAGGGCGACCGGAGGAGGGGCCATTCCCTGCACCATCTGTGGCCGCAGAGGGCACACTGCTGATCGGTGCTGGGGAGGTTCCTCAGGGAGTTGAGGCAGCAGGCAGGGCACTATCGTGTCACCCCAGGTGAGTCGGCACCAGACTCACCCAGAGCCCCCTGTTGCCCACATGTTGTTTATCAAATTTCCTGAGTTTTCCACGCATTCCCAGCATAAGGCGCTCGTAGATTCAGGCGCAGCTGGGAATTTTATTGACCGTTCATTTGCCCATAGTTTAGGGTTTCCCCTTGTTCCTGTGGATATGCCCTTCCCTGTGCATATCAGGGAGGTGTGTATGGGTTTCCATCGGTGCGACTAAGGTGGAAAGTCCTGACCAGTCCCTTCCTTATTGATTCTCCTGCGTTTCCCATGGTGCTGGGCCTACCCTGGTTGGCCTGTCATGATCCCACTATTTCGTGGCTACAGGGGGCTCTCAAGGGGTGGTCACGAGAGTGCTCAGGGAGGTGTGTATTGGTTTCCATCGGTGCGACTAAGGTGGAAAGTCCTGACCAGGTCACCACCGTGCGCACCCCCTTAGAATATGCCAATTTGGCTCTCGCCTTCTGTAAGAAGAAGGCGACTCAATTACCACCCCATCGACAGGGGGATTGTGGTTGACGCAGCACTTCCCAGGAGTCACGTGTATCCTCTGTCACAGGAGGAGATGGCGGCTATGGAAACATATGTGTCCGAATCCCTGGGGCAGGGATATATTCGGTCCTCCACTTCACCTGCCTCCTCGAGTTTCTTTTTTGTAAAGAAGGATGGAGGTCTGAGCCCTTGTATTGACTATCGGGGTATAAATCAGATCACTGTGAGGTACAGCCACCCGCTGCCTCTTATCGCCAGTGCGATCGAGTCAATGCACGGAGCGCGCTTCTTCAACAAATTGGATCTCAGGAGCGCTTACAACCTGGTGCGTATCCGGGAGGGGGACGAGTGGAAGACGGCATTTAGTACCACCTCAGGGCACTATGAGAGTACCTCATCATACCGTACGGGTTGATGAATGCTGCATCTTCCAGGCCTTTGTTGACGAGATTTTCCGGGACCTGCATGGGCAGGGTGAAGTGGTGTATATCGACGACATTCTGATATACTCTACTACACACGCAGAGCATGTGTCCCTGGTGCGCAGGGTGCTCAGTCAACTGTTGGAGCATGACCTGTACGTCAAAGCTAAGAAATGTCTCTTCTTTCAACAGTCCGTCTCCTTCCTAGGGTACCGCATTTCCACGTCAGGGGTGGAGATGGAGTGACTGCATTTCAGCCCGTGCGTAATTGGCTGAGGCCGACCACCTTTGGTCACCTGAAGGCTCTGTTTACCTTTGCTCCCGTGCTGGTTCATCCGGATCCCTCTTTGGCATTCATAGTGGAGGTGGAAGCATCTGAGGCTGGGATAGGAGCCGTGCTCTCTCAGCGTTCGGGCATGCCACCAAAACTATGATGTGGGGGACCGGGAGCTGTTGGCTGTTGTCAAGGCTCTGAAGGTGGGGAGACATTGGCTTGAGGGGGCTAAACACAGGCAGCCCAGAGTACATCCAGGAGGCGAGGAGACTGAACCCTCGCCAGAAAAGGTGGGCCATGTTCTTTTCCTGTTTTGTTTTCACCCTGCCCTACAGACCAGGTTCCCAGAATGCTAAGGCAGGCGCATTGTCCCAGATGTATGACACAGAGGAGCGGTCCATGGATCACACTCCCATACTTCCGGCCTCTTGCCTGGTGCCACTGGTGGTGTGGGAGCTGGATGTGGATATCGAGCGGGCGTTACGCACAGAGCCCCCCCCCCCCCCCCCAGTATCCAGCTGGGCACCTGTACGTTCCGTCTGCTGCTCATGACTGATTGATCTATTGAGCCTACCCTCCTCTGGTCACCCTGGCATCGGTCGGATGGGATGGGACAAGTTGGTGGACTTCCTTCCCCTTTTTTTACAACCCTGGGCCCAACGATGAGCAGCTTATGCCATTTAGGGGCCGCTGCCCCTTCAGGCAGTACATACCGTCTAAACCGGCAAAATACGGAATCAAGATCTGGGCTGCCTGTGTTGCTGCTTCATCATATGATTGGGAACTTGGAAGTGTGTACAGGGAAGCCAGATGGAGGATCCCCTGAGAAGAACCAATGGATGCGGTTTGTCCTGGATGTAACACAGGGACTCCGTGTCCACAACATCACATGCAATAACTTTTTTACTTTGCACCAGTTGGACAAGACAAACTAGTGAAGAAAAAAAGAAGAACCCTGTGCTGGCAACTTGGGACATTTTTCAATAACTTGGACATCTCGGCGTACAACGCATTTGTCATCTGGATGGCGTTGAACCCAGATTGGAACAGAGAGAATCTCCAGAGGAGACGGATCGTTCTCGAGGAGCTGGGCAAGGCATTGGTAAGACCTCAAATCCAGAGGAGGCAACATATCCCAAGGACCCCACCTTCTGCAGCCATCGTGAGGAGGATTCAGGATGAGGATGCTGGTGCCTCATCCACCCAATCCACAGAACCAAGATCTACAATACCAGAGGTAAGTGTGATGTCTTTGTATGTGTGTCTGACTCTCCTACCTTGGCCTGCAGTAACTATATATGTGAATAAGTTATTGAGATGTCAGTAAAATTCCTGAACTAAGTGTTTTTATGATTCTAGATTCCAGACGGTAGCAACAGGAAGAAGCGCTGTGATGTGTGTGGACCCAAGTAGGACAGGAAGACACAGTAAACGTTATTGCATCAAGTGCAATAAATACATTTGCAGCACACACACAGTAAAGGTCTGTCCTTCATGTGGTGTGTAGACTAGCCTAAATTTGTGTTCAATAGGGCTCATTTATAATTTCCATAAAATAATGTATGTAACTGTCATGACATTGCCCTCTTTGGGTACAGCGAGCACCATCCCCCGCTCTCTGCTCCTTCAACCAGGCTGCTGTGGTCAGTGAGGTCGGAAATATCTAGGGAAGACCCTGCCACATGGCCACACAGTATGGAGATAGAGTAAAGTTCCATAGAGAACAAAGGAATTTCTTCTACCTTGAGGTCCAAACAACGATTACGTTCTGGAGAAGGTATAAAAGATCGGTGAAGAATCCAGCTACGAACTGGTCCGTTTGTTACAACTTGGGGAAGCTCATGGGAGACTGTGCGGCCACATTACCATAACGCTGTTTATATAATAGCCTCAGATATGAGGTTTACATCTAATTGTTGTATAAGATGAATGAGTGAGGATGATGTTTGGATGAGTGAGGATGATGTTTCTCTCAATTACGGGAGGACAAAGGTTGCAGACCATTGCTGAATCTTTTAACCATACCACGTGGTTAAACTCTTAGACTATCGATACCGACAGAATAAGAACAAGTCCTTGATATTAATTACTAGTCTGCAGCTAGGAAAGAGAGAGAGAGAGAGAGAGAGAGAGAGAGAGAGAGAGAGAGAGAGAGAGAGAGAGAGAGAGAGAGAGAGAGAGAGAGAGAGAGAGAGAGAGAGAGAGAGAGAGAGAGAGAGAGAGAGAGAGAGAGAGAGAGAGAGAGAGAGAGAGAGAGAGAGAGAGAGAGAGAGAGAGAGAGAGAGAGAGAGAGAGAGAGAGAGAGAGAGAGAGAGAGAGAGAGAGAGAGAGAGAGAGAGAGAGATCTCCAACAGCGATCAGACGACACACTGAGCGTAAATATATATATATTTTGATTGCAATTGTTCCCAAATCAGTGAGTGTTCATGTGCAAAGTATTAGCATTTCAATTGTTATAATTATTAACTCTGTAGTGACTTCTTAGTCGACCCCCACTTCCCTTTTGTCTAACTAGCCGCCATGCCGGTTTAGCCCACTAGGGGCACATTCCCCTATCATTTCTTGTAACCATATTTCCTTTGTTTGTTTTGTTTATGCATTTCTGTGAATTACTTAGTTAATAATAAATAAATTACTTCAGACAATTGATGTATGGATGACTCCTAGTGAAGACTGGGTTCGTGCAGATAACCAACAATTTACGACGTTTGGAATGAGACTAACGTGAGGTTAAGTAAATAATTCATTAATTAGAAGACTATGGATCAGATATGAAAATATCTGAAAGGTTATATTAGGAAATTATAACTTTGTAATCTGAATATTTTCCTTGGTGCCCTGACTTCCTAGTTAATTACAGTTACATGATTAATCAGTTTGATCGCGTAATACTTATTACAGAGAATCTTTGATAAAAACTAAAAGTCTTCATTTAATGATAGTAAAGACACGACATAACATTTGTCCTTCTTCAATAGTGATGAAATCCTTGTTAACTCTATATTTGTTTTGAGATAAACATGATTTATTACATCCATGTCTTGATTATATTAAATTTTTGTTTACATAAATCAGATTTGAATCAATAAAAAAAAAGAATATCGCTTTTATTGAATAATGTGATCTAGCAGAGGTAAATGGCTAATATTAACCATGTATGCTGTCTATATTGCTTGTAATTGATACTTGTAATTGATAAGTCAACATCTAAGTATTACGTTTTTTACAAATTGTTATGGCTGTATTGTTTTAAAAACCCAATAACGTTGTGGGTCCATCAGACCTGTTAATATTGGGTGAATAACAAAAACATGAACACCACACAAGTGTTAACCTCAGGTAGATGTGTAATCCATTGTACTTCAGGGCTTTTTTGCCACAGCAAGCTACTGTTTGTGCGCTGTTCTCAAATGTTTTTAGCTACAAAGCTACAAAATAATCTAGAGAACCGTATGTTAAAATATCATATTCCTCTTACTGGTTTAAAACACTTAGCCTAACCATGGGAGGCTATGGAAATGATTGAAAGGTGGTGGTTCTGGACACATTTTACCTGTGAGTGATCTGACCTGCAGATCGTAGGTAGGATTAAGCCCTACATGGCTGGGGGGGGAAGAGCAGCCCATTGGCCCTGGAGAAACATCCATTCGCCACCCCTTTGGAATTACCCCACGGATTCTCCCCAAACCCGCACGGCTTCAGACACATCTGAGAGGGGATTATTATGGGACCTGAGAACAAGGTCAAAGACTTATGGAAGAACACAGAGTAAGTTAAGTTTAACTTCCACTTTATCCCTGAGCCTCTGGAATACTTGGGAGATAGTTGAGGCCGACTCTGGTGAAAGCTCCCCCGCCGGCACGCAAGGGTTTACTTTTGATGTTAAATCCTTGAAAGCTGTTTCTTTAGCTGGGGATTAGTGCATGGAGAGCTAGGCTTACCATGCTCCAGCTAATAAAGATGACACATCTAACACAGGTGCTCTTACATACAGCCGTCTGGGAACAGTGCTTACCAAGTTCCACTAATTATGAACAACTCACTTAGCTTCAGTTGGTAGAAGAATAGGCAGATATTTGTACTTTTATGCAAATTATGCAGTAATAAAATTTTGAAAAGTCCTGAGCCTTTGTATTTGTGTTGTATTATTGGGACTATACTTTTTTTTAGCATGGAGTATGCACAGACAGACAGACAGACACACACACACGTAGGCTATACATGCACACACAGACAGACAGACACACACACACGTAGGCTATACATGCACACACACACAGACAGACAGACAGACACACACACACGTAGGCTATACATGCACACACAGACAGACAGACACACACACACACACACACGTAGGCTATACATGCACACACAGACAGACAGACAGACAGACACACACACACGTAGGCTATACATGCACACACACACAGACAGACAGACAGACACACACACACGTAGGCTATACATGCACACACAGACAGACAGACACACACACACACACACACGTAGGCTATACATGCACACACAGACAGACAGACAGACAGACACACACACACACGTAGGCTATACATGCACACACAGACAGACAGACAGACAGACACACACACACGTAGGCTATACATGCACACACAGACAGACAGACAGACACACACACACGTAGGCTATACATGCACACACAGACAGACAGACAGACACACACACACACACACACACGTAGGCTATACATGCACACACAGACAGACAGACAGACACACACACACACACGTAGGCTATACATGCACACACAGACAGACAGACAGACAGACACACACACACACACACACACACGTAGGCTATACATGCACACACAGACAGACAGACAGACACACACACACACACACACACACGTAGGCTATACATGCACACACAGACAGACAGACAGACACACACACACACGTAGGCTATACATGCACACACACTGATATGCTGACAAATACATCACCCAAGCTCTCACCACATTCAGACAATACTGTGTACTCAGTTTCCCAGGCTCGGGTCCCCTCTCCCTATCCTGAGAGAGTGACAGTTACGAAGTGTGTCCATTACGGTCCATAAACGTCCATTACAGTTACTGATTAGTCTCTACACCTGCGCTCGCTCGGGGGACTGTTGTAGCTAATGATTCTATGGCAGCATGCATACAAAACTGACACCACGATTCATCTGCACGGCCAAATCCCAAAGGTTAATAGGTAATTCAAGAGAACACTCGCCCCTCTGAATGTCTGAAATGATTCCCTCCCCTCTCTGATTCCACTGAATGAATAGCTTAAGGAATAAACTATTCAGTCTAGTCACTACACCCTTCCAACCATAGAGAACAATAAATATGTATTTTTTTATTGCTTATTGGCAGACACCCTCGCCAAAATGTAATACCAGTATATTTCACTTTGGATATCCCATATTTGTGAACAATGCGATCATTATCAGCGCAATAAATGATATTTCAACCGAAGCCAATTCCAACCAACCTCGCTGGTTTAACTGTAGACTTTTACCCAATAACAGTCACATAAATTATTTAGTACAAGAACACTGCTTTGAGCTCATTGGTAAAATGGAGGGTAAGCGGTTCAGATGGGGAGAACCCTCAACGATCTCAGGACACCCTATCCCCCTCTCCCAAAACAATAGCTAAAGACCTCAGGCCAGCAGAGTAATCAATTTCCTGCTGAAGCACACTTCGATGTTAAACAAATGGCGCAACAGACATAGCTTACAGTAACAGCAGTGAGCCAACCTTACACAACTGAGGATGTACCATTTATTCAAAAAAAGAGCGTTCAGTCTGAGCCTTTACAGGTGGATAACGGTATGGTCATGGTTATTATCATGATTATGGAGAAGGTTGTCACCCAGTCACACCCAGTGGGAAATGAAGGAACAGTGAGGTTACAGCCAGTCTACTTACATGTCACATCAGTGTTAAGTCATAGTGCAACAGGGAGTAACAGGGATTGCCTGCCATACCTAGATTATATTATGGTGATGGTGGTTGTACCTCCTCGGATATAATAGGTTAATACTGCAGAGTGTGTCTGTCGTGGTGATGGTGGTTGTAAATCATCAGATGTAATAGATTAATACAGCAGATTGTGGTCGTCAGTACCAGAGATTAAAATCACCACATCACTATTGCAAAATCGAATACAAAGTTGAAAATGCAAAACACAATCTGGAACAAAAACAAATGTGACTTTAGAGCATTGGATATGATCCACAGCAGCTGATTTATCGTACAGGAGCTAAATACCAAAACATGATCTAACTAATGTAAGCTTGGAAGGGTTTTGAATTCCTCCACTTGAAGAATTTTTACAAATGTTTAGAGGATGTACTTGTGGTGTTCTGCCTCAGACTGAGAGCAATCAAACTGCAAGTGCTTGTCGATTTTTTTATTGTATTTTTTATTTCACCTTTATTTAACCAGGTAGGCTCGTTGAGAACACCTTTATTTAACCAGGTAGGCTAGTTGAGAACACCTTTATTTAACCAGGTAGGCCAGTTGAGAACACCTTTATTTAACCAGGTAGGCTAGTTGAGAACAAGTTCTCATTTACAACTGCGACCTGGCCAAGATAAAGCATAGCAGTGTGAACAGACAACACAGAGTTACACATGGAGTAAACAATTAACAAGTCAATAACACAGTAGAAAAAAAGGGGAGTCTATATACATTGTGTGCAAAAGGCATGAGGAGGTAGGTGAATAATTACAATGATTACAATTACAAATGACAAATGACAAATAATTACAATTACAAAGGTCGATAAGACCTATTCAGGAAGGTTACAGTTGTTTTGGTCAACAGGTAGGCCTATCTACTGAGAAATGTGGTCCCAAAAAAATGAGTACCAACCATACCAACACAAGTGTTGGCTCAGTGAGCTAGGGGAAAGTAGACTGGGAAAGAAAAAAATATCCTATGGGTTCAAATCATTAAAAGCTGACTTGAGACAGAAGCCTTTGGAATGTACTATTAAAACAGTACACAGTCTTGACGTAGCATTTTAGTATTCTCCTTTTGATTTTTCTATTTTTAAGAGAATAACTCCAAATTGCAATGTATTGCATCACATCATGAGACTCGGTTCCGAAAAAAACAAAAAACAAGGCAGTGTGTGTTGGGTTACGGGGCGATGTCATCAGACATAGAAACAGGGCTGCTAGGGAAGGGAGCCGAGAGGCAGTACGCCATAGGGATGAACTGATCTTGTGTTACTGAGACATGTCATCAGCAGACAGGCGGTAGGGATCCACTGACCAGATTCTGTCTCGCTGCTGGGGGTCTGTGTGTGCCTCTGGCGTCACCATAGCTGATACAACAGTTCCAATCTGTACCAACAAAACAGCCTTAATGAGAGCCTCACACACACAAGGTCGGTCATAACGAGACAACCAGAAAATACAACCTGTGAGATGAGCTGTTGCGGGGAGGGGTGTGGAGGTGTAGTCATGCTGTGTGTGTCTGTGTATGTTGGTGGGGGGGGGGGGGGGGGGGGGGGCGGACATGAACATGTGTGCATGAGGAAGAGAGGAGGGAACAAATTGTACAGTGGTATTCTGTGAATCACAAACAAAGCTGTTTGATTATGCCTTTGTTCAGAGAGAGGACATGAGTTTCAGGACATGCCATTTCAGCACACAATCTATCATTGCAATATAGAAAAGGAGGATGGATTTTCTACATGACAAATGTCTGATAGTCTTTTGCAATGTGTGTTAGGGGTGTAAAAGAGGGGGTGGGTGGGGCAATGCAAATAGTCTGGGTAGTCATTTGATTAGATGTTCAGGAGTGATATGGCTTGGGGGTAGAAGCTGTTTAGAAGCCTCTTGGACCTAGACTTGGTGCTCCGGTACTGCTTGCGATACGGTAGCAGAGAGACCTGTCTATGACTAGGGGGGCTCAAGTCTTTGTCAATTTTCAGGGCCTTCCTCTGACACCGTCTGGTATAGAGGTCCTGGATGGCTGGAAGCTTGGCCCCAGTGATGTACTGGGCCGTACGCCCTCTGTAGTGCCTTGCAATCAGAGGCTGAGCTGTTGCCACACCAGGCAGTGATGCTCTCGACGGTGCAGATGTAGAACCTTTTGAGGATCTGAGGACCCATGCCAAATCTTTTCAGTCTCCTGAGGGGGAACAAGTTTTGTCATGACCTCTTCACGACTGTCTTAGTGTGCTTGGACCATGTTACTTTGTTGGTGATATGGACACCAAGGAACTTGAAGTTTGCATCCTGCTCCCCTGCAGCCCCGTCGATGAGAATGGGGGCGTGCTCGGTCCTCCTTTTCCTGTAGTTCACAATCATCTTCATTGTCTTGATCAAGTTGAGGGAGAGGTTGTTGTCCTTGCTCCACGCGGCCAGGTCTCTGACCTCCTCCCTATAAGCTGTCTCGTCTCTGTCAGTGATCAGCCCCACCACTGTTGTGTCATCGGGAAACTTAATGATGGTGTTAGAGTCGTACCTGGCCGTGCAGTCTGGGAGTACAGGAGGAGACTTAGCACGCACCCGTGAGGGGCCCCCGTGTTGAGGATCAGCGTGTTGGATGTGTTGTTACCTACCCTTACCACCTGGGAGTGGCCCGTCAGAAAGTCCAGGATACAGTTACAGAGGGAGGTGTTTAGTCCCAGGGTCGTTAGCTTAGTGATGAGCTTCGAAGGCACTATGGTGTTGAACGCTGAGCTGTAGTCAATGAATAGCATTCTCACATAGGTGCTCCTTTTGTCCAGGTGGGAAAGGGCAGTGTGGAGTGCAAGAGAGATTGCATAATCTGTGGATCTGTTAGGGCGGTATGCAAATTGGAGTGGGTCTAAGGTTTCTTGGATGATGGTGTTGATGTGAACCATGAACAGCCCTTCAAAGCACTTCATGGCTACAGAGTGAGTACTACGGGTCGGTAGTCATTTAGGCAGGTTACCTTATTGTTCTTGGGCAAAGGGACTATGGGGGTCTGCTTGAAACATGTTGGTATTACAGAGGTTGAACATGTCAGTGAAGACACTTGCCAGTTGGTCAGCGCATGCTCACAGTACATGTTCTGGTAACTGCTGATGTTCTCATGCATGTTTCAGTGTTACTTGCCTCGAAGTGAGCGTAGAAGTTATTTTGCTCGTCTAGTAGGCTTGTGTCACTGGGCAGCTCTCAGCTGTGCTTCCCTTTGTAGTCTGTAATAGCTTGCAAGCCCTACCGCAGCCGAGCCGGTGTAGTAAGATTCGATCTTAGTCCGGTATTGACTCTTTGCCTGTTTGATGGTTCGTCGGAGTTCATAGCAAGATTTCTTATAAGCTTCCTGGTTAGAGTCCCACTCCTTAAAAGCGGCAGCTCAACCCTTTAGCTCAGTGCGGATGTTGCCTGTAATCCATGGCTTCTGGTTGGGGTATGTACGTATGGTCACTGTGGGGACAACGTCATCGATGCACTTATGGATTTAGCCAGTGACTGATGTGGTGTACTCCTCAATGCCATCGGAAGAATCCTGGAACATATTCCAGTCTGTGCTAGCAAAGCAGTTCTGCAGCTTAGCATCTGCTTCATCTGACCACTTTTTTATTGGCCGCGTCACTGGTGCTTCCTGCTTTAATTTTTGCTTGTAAGCAGGAATCAGGAGGATAGAATTATGGTCATATTTGCCAAATGGAGGGCGAGGGAGAGCTTTGTACGCATCTCTGTGTGTGGTAAAAAGATGGTCTAGAGTTTTTTTCCCTCTGGTTGCACATTTAACATGTTGATGGAAATTTGGTCAAACGGATTTAAGTTTCCGTAAATTAAATTCCCAGGCCACTAGGACCGCCACCTCTGGATGAGTATTTTCCTGTTTGATTATGGCAGTATACAGCTCTTTGAGTGTGGTCTTAGTGCCAACGTCAGTGTGTTGGTATGTAGACTGCTACGAAAAATGCAGATGAAAACTGGGTAGATAGTGTGGTTTACAGCTTATCATGAGATACTTTATCTCAGGCGAGCAAAACCTTGAGACTTCTTTAGATATCGTACACCAGCTTTTGTTTACAAATATACATAGACCGCCACCCCTTGTCTTACCAGTGGCTGCTGTTCTATCCTGCCGATACAGTGTAAAACCCGCCAGCTGTATGTTGTTCATGTCATCGTTCAGCCACGACTCGGTGAAACATAAGATATTACCGTTTTTTATTTCCCGTTGGTAGTTTAATCTTGCTCTTCAGTCATCGATTTTATTTTCCAATGATTGCATGTTTGCCAATAGAACGGAGGGCAGTGGGGGTTTACTCGCTCACCTATGAATTCTCAAAAGGCAGTTTAACCTCTGCACCTTTTTCTCTGTCTTTTCTTCATGCAAATGACAGGGATTTGGGCCTGTTCCCGGGAAAGCCGTTTTTCCTTCACGTCGGACTTGTCAGATTTGTTATTAAAGGAAAAAGCTTCTTCCAGTTCGTGGTGAGTAATTGCTGTTCTGATGTCCAGAAGTTATTTTCGGTCATAAGAGACCGTAGCAGCAACATTATGTCCAAAATAATTTTAAACAAATTACAAACAACACAAAAAAAGAGTTTGTTAGGAGTACGTAAAACATCAGCCATCCTCTCCGGTGCCATTATACAAAGGGCTATTTCATACAAAAGTGCTTTGTCAATTTCTTTAAAATGTACAATTCAACAGTCTGAAGGGAATTCAAGAGTTTGTGTTTATGTTTCATTTTACAGTTTGCTACAACTTTCTCATAATGATACAGATCATTACACTGAAAAATGTTAACTACATCATAGTTACTTAATAATGGCTAATGTGTTTGTTTGTTTCTGCTCTCTCAAACCTAGTGTGCGGGACATTCTGGGAATATGTGTGTGTGTGTGTGTGTGTGTGTGCATTCAACTAGAGGAATGGGTTTCATATATGTCTGCATATTGGTATTTACGTGCATATAGGTGTATGCATGTGATTGGAGACCTTATGTAATTACATTTTTTGGACTGACTCAGGGTCTCCGGTTGCCATTTAATTAGCTCATAAATCAATTGCAGCCTGTAGTTGAACTCCTGTTGGAGTGCTTCCACACAAAGTGAGTAAGACTTATTTATTACGGAAGAACCTGGTCTTGAACTGTTGAGATAACTAGCACTGCATCAACTGTTGGTTCATTGTCGAATCCTTCAAAAGTGGGACACATAAAATGCCATCCGGCTCCCACATCTAAACGTGTTAAGTTACTGTCACGTTCGTTGTAAGGAGGAGACCAAGGCGCGGCGTGATATGCGTACATTCTTCTTTAATAAATAACAAAACACTGAACAAACTAACAATACGTGACACTAATATGGATAGTGCAGACAGGCAACTAAACATAGAACAAAAACCCACAAATACCCAAGGGAAAATGGCTACCTAAATATGGTCCCCAATCAGAGACAACGATAAACAGCTGCTTCTGACTGGCAACCATATCAGGCCACCATAGACATACATATACCTAGACCTACAAAACCCCTAGATATACAAAAACCCTAGACAAGACAAAACTAGCATACCCACCCTCGTCACACCCTGACCTAACCAAAATAATAAAGAAAACAGAGATAACTAAGGTCAGGGCGTAACAGTTAGTGTGCAAAGTCATTTTCAGTTGTTACTTAAGAAATTTTATTTGCACTTGTATTTTAACTGGACAATTTATTTCTGAGATGACACATTTGTCATGATTATGGAGCTGCTGTCTCTTAGAGGTGGTAATGGTGTAGCCAGAACTAACAGATTGTATCACACACTTCATTTCAGATATTCATCATATCAAAACTAAAATATAGTTAGACAAATAAATGCTAAGTAATGTCTTTGTCAGGGTTATAAACATATATTCTATGAAATGGCGTAAAAGCATTGCTGGTATTTCACGAGCTGAATCCCTATTGACAGTAATCCAAAAGTTATCTAAGGTATTTTCATATAAAGACATGAACAATATAGTTGCCATTCCACCTAAATGAACAGATTGACACCACAGGCGGCTGGTGGTACCTTAATTGGGTAGGTCAGGCTCATAGTAATGGCTGGAACGGAATCAATAAAATGGTATCAAACACATCAAACAGATGTTTTCCATGTGTCTGATACCACTCCATTTACACCATTCCAGACATTATTGTGAGCCGTCCTCAACTCAGCCTCCTGTGCTTGACATTATGATTCCTCTGACAGCTATTATTGTGCTCAGAAAGAAAAACAGTTTACCTTTTAGAACTATTCTGAATAAAAACTGTGGGAGCATAATGCCATAGTGCCCTCTATTGACAACCTGAGGTAAAATGTCATTACGGTTCCAGGAAGCTAAGCATCAGTATGTTATCAAATTTAGCATGAATTCAACATTCTCATGGCCTCAATATCCATTAATTCAGTCACCAGCCTGATTTATTCAGTCACCACCCTCATCAATTGGTCTGAAACCATTTAACTCAATCCTCACAATGTCTCCCACCTGACCACACCCAATAATTTACTGATCACACGCTCACATACCACCTTAAACTGGGCCATGACAAGTCAGTCAACCTCTCTCAACTTCTCTGTTGTTCCCTGCCTAATGTGGCTCAACAGTCCTCCACCTCTCCTCTCACCACTCATTGTCCGTGTCTGAATACCCCTACTAGCGTACTACATTCTTAAACTGCCTAATATATACTCATCGTTGCATACTATTTAGCACATACTGTTTTAGAAAAAGTAGTATGCCATGGCCGCAAGGCAGTAGCAGCTCCTTACTGGCTGAGTAGGTGGGGTTGGGTTCAGTGATGATGGATTTTTCCAAATTCAACAGACATGCATCACATTAACCAAACAGATAATAGCTCACATCCAATTTGATTAATTTCTGTAAACTCTGAATAGAATAGGAATGGAGTTATAAGCCTACGCATGATGGTTATAGGCAGAATAACTCATTTGACCTATACTGGAGCCCAAATAGTCCACCTATCCTATTTAAATAGGAAGGAAGAGACAGAATTTTGGTTCTATTTCAACATATTTGTTAGTAAAACCAAAGTGCTGTAACATACAGTACCAGTCAAAAGTTGGGACACACCTACTCATTCAGGGTTCTTTCTTTATTTGTACTATTTTCTACATTGTAGAATAATAGTGAAGACATCAAAACTATGAAATAACACATACTGTATGTGACCGAATGCCTTGATTCGGTCTTATGTAGCAAAATTGGACAGTTTTTTACAGTGGATAAAAGCAGAGACAGAGCTACAAAATGAGATATTATACACTGCATTTGAGGAACAATGGGAAAGTAATTCTACTTTGAAAGTTGATAAACTTGTAACCTCACTTTTGAGAAAATGACTTTGGAATGTTTTGCTACCTGCTGGAGAGCTCTTCTTTATCTACACCCATTAAGCATTGTTCACACCCTCTTAAGCTTTAGCCCCCACCCAAACTATGACTATTTTACTTGCCCTAGCAGAGCTGGTTAGGCTGTTTTCATGTTATCCAGAAGGTTGGTGACTGTAACTGTGCTGCTGCCAACAATTTAATAGCGTTGCCATATTCAACGGTGTTGAGCGTTCGTAAATTCATCAGTTATTCTGCTCTCTGGCACACTCAGACGTGAATGCTCTGAAATTGGAGTAGATGGCCAGACTTAATTTACGAATGCCCCCGAAATGGTTACATGCATAGTGGAGACTTTTTTTAAGGCTAGCTAGCCAGTTAAACAATTAACCATAATCCCAATTCATGACGTTACTACCCTGCAGGTAGTTTACCAACCAGGTTCAATACTAGCTAGCTCACATTAGACTATAACTAGGCAAGCAAATGACTGAGATACAAATAATAAGATCATACATGTAATGTTAGCTAGCGAGACAGCCAGCCAACATCAGCTAGCTAGCAGTACACTTTAACTTGAATGGAATCCACTTTCTGTCAAAATTAGAAACAAGTAATATCTGAAACTGTAACGAGCTAGACAATCTTACCTGTGTATATCATATATGGATGCATCTCCTGTCACAGACTCCATGGTTGCCCTTAGTTTGAAAATCGGAGACAGGTGTTTTCTCCATCTATTTTGCTATCATACTTGAATTCCACTGATTTCAAAACTCAGTCCTCCAGAAAGTGAAGAGCAACACTTTTGCATTTTTACTGCGCCATACATTTATTTTAAAGCCGGGTTAGACAGGATTACCTACACATACTGACCAGCTCAAATAGACAGAAGAGTGATTTATGGCAGACCAATGCAACCGCATCTCTCGGCATGTCCAGCCCACTCATTGTCTTAGCCAATCATGGCTAGCGGGAAGGTTTCTTTTTCTAGGCTCATAATTATTATTATTTTTTCATATTTACAGATCGCATATACGTTTTTTATTAAGGCACATGAAAGTTCACATGTTCGAGAAGGCATTTCTGTGAAAAAAATGCATTTTGATTTAAAAAAAGGTTTAAACGGCTCTCCTGTGAAGTAGTGACCCGCGACAAATGGCTAGTTTCCTGAAATGGTTCACACATGGAGGTGTGTTGGGTCATTGTCCTGTTGAAAAACAAATGATTGTTCCACTAAGCCCAAACCAAATGGGATGGCATATTGCTGCAGAATGCTGTGTTAGCCATGCTGGTTAAGTGTGCCTTGAATTCTAAATAAATCACTGACAGTGTCACCGGCAAAGCACCCCCACACCATCACACCTCCTCATCCATGCTTCACTGTGGGAACCACACATGCGGACTTTATCCGTTTACCTACTCTGCGTCTCACAAAGACACGGTGGTTGGAACCAAAAATCTCAAATTTGGACTCATCACACCAAAGGACAGATTTACACTGCTATAATGTCCATTGCTTGTGTTTCTTGGCCCAAGCAAGTCTCTTCTTATTATTGTTGTCCTTTAGAAGTGGTTTCTTTGCAGCAATCGACCATGAAGGCCTGATTCATACAGTCTCCTCTGAACAGTTGATGTTAAGATGTGTATGTTACTTGAACTATGTGAAGCATTTATTTGGGCTTCAATTTCTGAGGCTGGTAACTCTAATGAACTTATCTTCTGCAGCAGATGTAACTCTGGGTCTTCCTTTCCTGTGGCGGTCCTCATGAGAGCCAGTGTCATCATAGCGCTTGATGGTTTTTGCAACTGCACTTGAAGAAACTTTAAAGGTTCTTGAAATGTTCTGCCTGAAATTAATCCATAGTATGGATTTGGTCTTTTACCAATCAGGGCTATCTTCTGTGTACCACCCTTACCATGTCACAACACAACTGATTGGCTCAAATGCATTAATTAAGAAGGAAAACAATTCCACAAATGAACTTTGAAGAAGGCACATCTGTTAATTGAAACAAAATCCAGGTGACTACCTTATGAAGCTGGTTGTCATCAAGCTGTCATCAAGGCAAAGGGTGGTTACTTTGAAGATTCTCAAATATAAAATATATTAGGATTTGTTTAATACTTTTTTGCTTACTGCCTGATTCCATATGTGTTGTTTTGATGTGTTGTGATGTCTTCACTATTATTATATAATGTAAAAAGTGTCAAATAAAGGAAAATAATTGAATGAGTAGGTGTGTCCAAAATTTGACTGGTACTGTATATACAGTTGAAGTCGGAAGTTTACATAAACTTAGGTTGGAGTCATTAAAACTCGTTTTTCAACCACTCCACAAATTTCTTGTTAACAAACTATAGTTTTGGCAAGTCGGTTAGGACATCTACTTTGTGCATGACAAGTCATTCTTCCAACAATTGTTTACAGAGATTATTTCACTTATAATTTACTGTATCACCATTCCAGTGGGTCAGAAGATTACATACACTAAGTTGATTGTGCCTTTAAACAGCTTGGAAAATTCCCGTAAATGATGTCATGGCTTTAGAAGCTTCTGTTAGGCTGATTGACATCATTTAAGTCAATTGGAGGTGTACCTGTGGATGTATTTCAAAGCCTACCTTCAAACTCAGTGCCTCTTTGCTTGACATTATGGGAAAATCTAAAGAAATCAGCCAAGACTTCAGAAAAAAAATTGTAGACCTCCACAAGTCTGGTTCATCCTTAGGATCCATTTCCAAATGCCTGAAGGTACCATGTTCATCTGTACAAACAATAGTACGCAAACTTAAACACCATGGGATGACGCTCAGGAAGGAGATGCGTTCTGTCTCCTAGAGATGAACGTACTTTGGTGCAAAAAGTGCAAATCAATCCCAGAACAACAGCAAAGGACCTTGAGGAAACAGGTACAAAAGTATGTATATCCACAGTAGAACGAGTCCTATATCAAAATTACCTGAAATGCCGCTCAACAAGAAAGAAGCCACTGCTCCAAAACCACCATAAAAAAGCCAGACTACGGTTTGCAGCTGCACATGGAGACAAAGATTGTACTTTTTGGAGAAATGTCCTCTAGTCTGATGAAACAAAAACAGAATTGTTTGGCCATAATGACCATTGTTATGTTTGGAGGGAAAAGGGGGAGGCTTGCAAGCTGAAGAACACCATCCCAACCGTGAAGCACGGGGGTGGCAGCATCATGTAGTGGGGGTGCTTTGCTGCAGGAGGGACTGGTGCACTTCACAAAATAGATGGCATCATGAGGTAGGGAAATTATTTGAATTTATTGAAGCAGCATCTCAAGACATCAATCAGGAAGTTGAAGCTTGGTTGTAAATGGTTCTTCCAAATAGACAATGACCCCAAGCATACTTCCAAAGTTGTGGCAAAATGGCTTAAGGACAACAAAGGCAAGGTATTGGAGTGGCCATCACAAAGTCCTGACCTCAATCCTATAGAAAATGTGTGAGCAGAACTGAAAAAGCGTATGCAAGCAAGCAAGCCTACAAACCTGACTCAGTTACACCAGCAGGTGGAATGGGTTAAAATTTACCCAACCTATTGTGGGAAGCTTGTGGAAGGCTACTAGAAACGTTTGACCCAAATTAAACAATTTAAAGGAAATGTTACCAAATACTAATTGAGTGTATGTAAACGTCTGACCAACTGGGAATGTGATGAAAGAAATAAAAGCTCAAATAAACTTCTTACGGCTGAAATCCCATTAACGGTATCGATTTGACAACAGCCAGTGAAAGTGCAGGGCGCAAATTAAAATTTCTCAAACACACAAGTTTTACACACCATTTTAAAGATAATCTTGTTGTTAATCCCACCACAGTGTCCGATTTCAAAAAGGCTTTACAGCGAAAGCACACCATATGATTAAGTCACAGAAAAACACAGCCATTTTTCCAGCCAAAGAGAGTCACAAAAAGCAGAAATAGAGATACAATTAATCACTTACCTTTGATGATCTTCACCAGATGACACTCATAGGACTTCATGTTACACAATACATGTATGTTTTATTCGATAAAGTTCATATTTATATAAACAAATCTCAGTATACATTGGCGCGTTATGTTCAATAGTTCCAAAACATCCAGTGATTTTGCAGAGAGCCACATCAATTTACAGAAATACTCATCATAAACATTACTCGATAATGTATTTTTTCACATACTCAAACGGCCTACTAATTAGGACACAAGTATGGGTATTTGGACAAGGGCCAAAGGTTTCCTGCTACCCCCATCTCACTTGGCAACTCATCCATTGGTCATCTCACATGGGAATCATTACCTGATCCTGGGTGCTCCATAAGGCTGATCCTATATCATCAAACCAACCCCCACAGACTGCTGTGTATAAGTACTGTATAGTGTAGTCGTATAAACGCTATCACATAATCCCCTCTCTAAGATCCCAGTTTCCCACTGGCCGATCTGAAAATTCCCTCTATAGGTGTACAGTGTAATGCCTATAAATTCCCCAGCCCTTGAATAGCTTCATAGGATCTTATTTATAAACCCCCTCATTTGGTAAATCAATGTTCAATTAAATTGCATGGCAAAAAAATGAGTACGATGGTCCTGTTTAAAGCCACCTACTGAGTAGGAAAGAGGAGTGAGAAAGAAAGCCTGATTCAAAGAGCAATACAAGGAAGAATCAAGGAGAACGATGTAGCCTTTAAAAAGACACCAGACTGGCAGAAAGCAGCTTTTAAAGACATGGAAATGTGTTCTGACTAAAAAGGATAGCCTCGAACCCTCAAACATAATAATGGTCCAGACTCATGAAAGCAGGAGCAGGGTCGTTGCAGACGATTGGATCTACCCACTCCCACAGTTATAAAGTCAGCCACAAAGTCAACAAACACCCCCAGTCAAATTTGAAGTGTGGTTTTCACCATGCAAAAATAAGTTTGAATAGATTGCAACAACATAGATGTTTATTCTTTTTAATAAAGGTCTGAAAGCTATTTAAAACCGTCATAATTATCTTTTCAAAGACATGGATTCTATGGTGGAAGACCTTGGAAAATGTTTCTTGTTAATAAACATGATGATTCACCAGTGGTAGAAATATATAACATTATAAAAGATAGCTTGCTGTAGGTTGGATGGGGAATGATATGAGTTCCTACACTCCCAGTCGCTATTCACATCATAAGAAGGAATTTCCCTAGACCACGCCCATCCCAATCTACAGTTTGCAATGTTCCCATGTAAGAAAATAGAGCCGGTGAGGAGAGCTCTGTGGCTTCAGGCTATTCGGCATTGAGGAGTGGGAAATTGTGGGGACCCGGTGTTCAAGTACACATAACAATCCCACTGGGCGAAAACTGGTTTAATCAACATCGTTTCCATGTCATTTCCACAAAAAAAAGTATATGTGATGACGTTGAATCAGCATGAAAAACTGCTTGGATTTACAAAACGTCCTCAACGTAAGGGAATTTAGTATTTTTTTAAACTTAAATCCACGGAAGCCCTGAATCCCAAGGCAACAACAAAAAAATAAACATAGACTCTCGGAATTCTCATTTGAACGACTTAGTATCTATTTTTAACAATTTAGTATCTCTTTTGAATTACTTATCGAAAAATATATTCCTGATTGAATTGTTTAATTAGGCCTAATTTGTTATGTAGCTTGTCAGACCGTGTAATGATTGCTGCAGCCATTCCTTCACCGACGCCATCCATTGATATGATTGATAGCCTAAAGCAAGGCTGATTTTGAATGCCAGAGCATGTCAATGGGCGAGTGTGGATCTAGGGAACAGAGCATCATTTGAGAAGATTTTTTTTTTAATCTGGTACTGCTCAGCCGAAAGCTCTGGGCAATGCTCTGCCTAGAATTGTTTGTTTCCTTTATCACTGTTCTCTTAATTAGACATATTTGTTTGTAATGATTTAGCTTACCCCACCCACAGTAGCCCGAAGCAAATTAACATTTGCTTTGTTAATTCTCAGCAATTTGATCAAAGGTGATTTGGTACACCCTGTACAATACAAAGAAAGATACTTGTGCACACATACAACGTTTCGGTCTAGCAGACCTTAGATTAGAACACACAGCCAACGTACAGCCTGCACTGACAGTTTTCAATCTAAAAGAAATCGCTTAGACTGCACTTACTGGTAGGAATAGTTATCTCCCACGCTCGGACAGACAAGTAGGCTAGAGCTGCCTCTTTCAAGCAGCGGGACACTAATCCACACAATTATAAGAAATCCCGAACACCCTCCGACTAACCGTCAAACAGGCAAAAGGTCAATACAGAACTAAGATCGAATCCTACTACACTGGCTCTGGCACTTGTCGGGTGTGGCAGGGCTTGCAAACTACACAGACTCTGGAGCAGTGGAAACGCGTTCTCTGAAGTGATGAATCGCGCTTAACCATCTGACAGCGACGGACAATTCTGGGTTTGGCGGATGCCAGGAGAACGCTACCTGCCCGAATGCATAGTGCCAACTGTAAAGTTGGTGGAGAGGAATAGTCTGGGGCTGTTTCTCATGGTTCGGGCTAGGCCACTTAGTTCCAGTGAAGGAAAATCTTAACGCTACAGCATACAATGACATTCTAGACGATTCTGTGCTTCCAACTTTGTGGCAACAGTTTGGAGAAGGCCCTTTCCTGTTTCAGCATGACAATGCCCCCATGCACAAAGCGAGGTCCATACAGAAATGTTTTTTTGAGATCAATTTGAATGAACTTGACTGGCCTGCACACAGCCCTGACCTCAACCCCATCGAACACCTTTGGATGACTCAAAACTCTGACTGCGAGCCAGGCCTAATCGCACCACATCAATGTCTGACCTCACTAATGCTCGTGGCTGAATGGAAGCAAGTCCCTGTGGCAATGTTCCAACATCTAGTGGAAAGCTTTCTCAGAAGAGTGGAGGCTGTTATAGCAGCAAAGGGGGGACCAACTATATTTTAATGCCCATGGTTTGGAAATTAGATGTTCAACGAGCAGTTGTCCACATACTTTTGTATTGTAGTGTATCATACTAAATGGATGATGGCGATCTACAAATGAATACACACCATACGAAAAGTAACATATCATACTAATTGGAGTGTCCCAGATTTCTGTTTACTATCTTACATCTACCCCTGAGTCCAGGTTGGCAGAGCATGCATGCACAGAGCCTGTGACTGAGCAGTGACATTCAAAATCAACCCTGCTTTAGCCTATCAAAGAACGGTCAATGAATAATCATATCAATGGATGTAATCAGTAATCGGCTGCAGTAATCATTAGACAGTCTGACAAGCTGCATCATAAATTCGGCCTAATTAGACAAAATAACAATTAAGTCATTCAAAAGAGATAATAAGTTGTTCAAATGACTTAGTATCTCGTTTGAACGACTTAGTATCTCAATTATCTTGTTTGAATGACTTACTAAGATTCTAATTTTAAAAAATTGTGTCTTGGTCTTCAGGGCTTCCATACAAATCCAATGACAAGGTGCCATTTTTTGTTGAATTCACGTTAGTTGACAACTCAACCAAATGTAAATCAAAACTAAATGTTGAACTGATGTCTGTTCCCAGTGAGATGTGTTTGGAAAACATTTCATCACAGGTAGTACATTTACTTTGTTTTGTATAGTCCGTTAGTAACTCCACTCAGGGCTTGTAACTACGACTCACTAGTAAAGTTTGTTTGTGTTGTTGGTCATGGCTAGCTTAATCTTCTGGTCGATAGCACTCACTCTCTCACCTGGCTAGCACTGTCATGAAAAGGGGCATGAGGGAAGCCCTACAATATTATGTTTTTCTAAAGTAGCGAGAACGCTCAGGAGAAGGCAATGTTGAAAAGTAATCTTTATACATGTTATACTTTTCTTAAATTTAGGTTTGTAATTTACTAAAATAAGCAAAAATAAATAAATCATTTGAAAAATGTTATGTTTTTTTTATGTGAGCCAATGGTGTAACCAAGGGTTGTTTTCCCTCAAGGCAGGCTGGGCTGCGAAGTTCTATCTAATATCTACAAGGAGTATAGGTTCCAGAACTGCTGGGTTTTACTTAAAGGAAATTAATTTGCATTAACAGTGAAATAATTCTAGGCATGACTTTAAAGTAACATGAGGTTGGAGAGCTACTTGGTAACAAACTTCTAACCTAAAACTTTCTTAGCCGTTGTCGTGTTTTTTAAGCTCTTTTCATGAAATTCCAAAACGAGGTCAACTTTCCAACTTTCACTATTACCTCTGTAAAATGAGTGTTGATGAAGGAGCTAAGAGTTCATCCTGCTCCTCTGTTTCTCTAGAAGGTGGCTAGATGAGTTCCTTTATTGCTGGTTTAATATTAAACTATTAATTTGCCGTAATAATGTACTCCTCATTGTAGTCATTCTTATTGAGGAATGGGATAGTTAAAACGAATTACTGGCGCATTAGTAATATCTAAGCTTGAATTATTAATTACACACCGTCCTGCCGAGGGTTTTTACGAGAGTTGCTAGACAGAAAAGTAATAGCACTTTTGACTCAGTGAGATATGTCAGGACAGTGTCTGGTTGGTCTGGGAGCATGTTAATGTGAACTGTGATAGCATCGAAGGCAACATCCAGCAAGCATCAAACCCACTGACCTCTGATGTTGCAAGCACCACGCTCCAACCAACTGATCCACCAGAACCAGGGTGTGAGTGTGTGCCTGTGTACACTATTCTGAGTGTTTGTGGGCCTGTACAATGCCTTTATCAGGGCCACAATGGGCATAGATGCATTGATTTCACATAGATCTCTTTCTCTCTCTGAAAAAGGAGCAAATACCATGAATAAGAGCAAGGGAGATGAGTGGCAAAGTGAGTGGAATTGAGCTAGCCATGTAACTGGCTTTCACACGGTCATCTCTGTAATGGAGCCCAATCATGATAAGTGCTTTGGATTGATTCAACGTTCCCCCCCTCAAACCTCCCATCCCAACTCATCTGATTTGCCCCTCTAGGTCAATGGTCCAGGTGAGCCTGTTATCAGCTTGGTTTTTACTGATACCCATCATTCAGGCTGTATACAGGTTGAATCTAGGGTCCATGGTTTATAGGTAAATGTGTTTGCGCTACGCCTGTTTGCATGTGTGTGCGCGTAAGAGAGAGTGAAATAGAGAGAGTAGAGAGAGAGAAAGACTACCACTATGATTAGAAGATAGCTACTGGCTTTACACAGACTGAGAAACATATGTAGATAAAAATTCAGGTATGAGGAAAAGGTGTTTCTCCTCTCCACATTCTGTACATTTCATCGGGTTCAGATATGAGGTAATAATAACAGCGAACATCCCATTCTCTCTCTCCCCCTCTCTCTTTCAAGCTCTCTCGGAGTCTGACATTTAAGCTCTAACAGTGATTTATGAGTTGTCCCCAACTGTCTCTGATATTTGGTATTTAAAACTTGAAATCCTACAAACGACATTCTTAGCATTCTCTGAGAGCGTTATCTGAAAAGAGGCTGGTAAGAGGAGCCTGAATCATAATCTCGTATGAGTGTCACCAGCACACATAGACAACCCACCATATGTCACTCCAAGATAAATCACAGTTTCAATTCTGAGCCTCTACCAAACGACAGTAGCCTATATTTCATTCATCCTCCTAAGAACACTGAGAGAGGGGGCTATTACTGTGCACTCAGAATGAGGAAGTTGGAATGCGTTTGGATATCTTGTCAAATCCATGATTTCTCCAAATAATATGTAAATCAGTTCATCTCCTGTGAATTCCATTGTCTGCTGGCTTAGACTTTTTGAGAAGCATCTGCCAGAGATGGCAGTTACTTTTGAATTGTTATGTTTTATTAAAGATATTCCAAATTGATACTTTCACCACTGCTATCTGTTGAAGGTTTGTAGATGCTGTTTTGCTGTCTTTGCTTACTGCAATTTGAAAAGGTTCATCCAAAACAATGACTTTATTTTCCACTAATCTACCAATACAAGACCTCCCAGATTTACTGCTGAAAGACAAGGCAGACACTGACCTCTAGTGGTGCGATGGCTGTACAGCCTACTTCTCTCGGGTGAGGTTTGGATGCAGCTTTTTATTACAAGGACAGAGACACCTGCATTTACCACTAAAAAAGAACAACAAACTGCATAGACCTTATACCAGTTGAATACCTAGCAGTATTTTACATTGACTTACCCATTGAAATATAATCCATTTCTATGGGGTTACCGTAAGGTCATTTAGGTATCTGTAAAGCGTTGTTGCTATCTTTTTTGGTTTCACCGGACAAATACCACTGAATTAACAGTGGTAAGTAGAGTCTAATTGTCTGTTGTACTTTGTACAAGGTAATTACCCTGGTTATTCACTTATAGTTATCCTTTGAATAACAGTGTTTTGTATTTTTCCTGTGTGGGAATTGTGCACCTGTGACTTCCGCACGGGGACAATGTGATATGAAGTACACATTCAGAGCTAAGTCAGAGCCAGAGCCAGTGTAGCAGCTTCATATTTCTCACAGACATGCACACCTGAACTCAGCTGGCCTTTTCTAGGAACATTTTCATGGTCATATGTCTTCAGTTTTACCCTTGAGAGAGAAAAAAATACAATACAATGTTTAACTGGAGCATGCGTATATGAAGAGGGTGAAAGTTATTACCAGCCATTCGAAGTTAATGGCTCTGGAGTAGACCTCAAGATGAGGGCTGTTGTCGTGTGGCTGGTGTTGATGTTCTCTCTATGTGGAGCACAGGAACATATAAAGGTCAATGCAGATGAGACTAAAATAAATGAAGCTGGTGCCACTGCTGAGAAACAGACAACCAACCAAGCTGACATCTGGACTGAGCTGAGAGAGATGAGAGCAGTAGTGAAGAAACTAGGGGCTGTGTCGGTGGAACACAAAATGGAGTTGACAACCGCCAGGTCACAAGTGAAGGTCATGGAGGCTAGACTGAGAGCTAGTAAGCGTTTGGTGCAGTCAGAGGAGCATGATGGTAGAGGAGGCAGTGAGGCTGAGCATCACCCACTCTGAGCTGGGAAAGTTTGAGACAGGTGGGAGAGTGCTACAGGAGCACACCAACAGTATGGTTAAGTTAGAAATTAACCTGAGCATTGTACAGATGCAGCTGCAAGCTGGGAAGCAGTACATTGAGGACCTCAGGAATGACAACAAGCTGGGAAGCAGTACATTGAGGACCTCAGGAATGACAACAAGCTGGGAAGCAGTACATTGAGGACCTCAGGAATGACAACAAGGTGGGAAGCAGTACATTGAGGACCTCAGGAATGACAACAAGCTGGGAAGCAGTACATTGAGGACCTCAGGAATGACAACAAGCTGGGAAGCAGTACATTGAGGACCTCAGGAATGACAACAAGCTGGGAAGCAGTACATTGAGGACCTCAGGAATGACAACAAGGTGGGAAGCAGTACATTGAGGACCTCAGGAATGACAACAAGCTGGGAAGCAGTACATTGAGGACCTCAGGAATGACAACAAGCTGGGAAGCAGTACATTGAGGACCTCAGGAATGACAACAAGGTGGGAAGCAGTACATTGAGGACCTCAGGAATGACAACAAGGTGGGAAGCAGTACATTGAGGACCTCAGGAATGACAACAAGGTGGGAAGCAGTACATTGAGGACCTCAGGAATGACAACAAGGTGGGAAGCAGTACATTGAGGACCTCAGGAATGACAACAAGCTGGGAAGCAGTACATTGAGGACCTCAGGAATGACAACAAGCTGGGAAGCAGTACATTGAGGACCTCAGGAATGACAACAAGGTGGGAAGCAGTACATTGAGGACCTCAGGAATGACAACAAGGTGGGAAGCAGTACATTGAGGACCTCAGGAATGACAACAAGGTGGGAAGCAGTACATTGAGGACCTCAGGAATGACAACAAGCTGGGAAGCAGTACATTGAGGACCTCAGGAATGACAACAAGCTGGGAAGCAGTACATTGAGGACCTCAGGAATGACAACAAGCTGGGAAGCAGTACATTGAGGACCTCAGGAATGACAACAAGGTGGGAAGCAGTACATTGAGGACCTCAGGAATGACAACAAGCTGGGAAGCAGTACATTGAGGACCTCAGGAATGACAACAAGGTATTATTTATATTATTATCAATATCGCTGTTGTAATTGTGGTTTTCATCATCATTATCCATCATCATCTGTTGTTTGATCTTGCCTCTACCATGTTCATGTCCATTCTGTTTTAGAGAAACACCATTCCATTCGTAAATTGACTGAATTGTATCATTTAGTTCAGGGTACCAAAAATAAGAGGGAATATTTTTGAAGTGCAATTGTTTTGTCGTACAATTACAACCTTGGAAGCAAAAGGTAACAGCCAATGAC
This sequence comes from Oncorhynchus kisutch, assembly GCF_002021735.2. NCBI lineage: Eukaryota > Metazoa > Chordata > Actinopteri > Salmoniformes > Salmonidae > Oncorhynchus > Oncorhynchus kisutch. Next base: position 11,244,695 of record NC_034201.2, on the reverse strand, counting down.
AGACAGGTGAATGAAATGAGGAAGGTGACTGAAAGTAATGTAAAAGAATAGAGAACAATACACTGCAGCAAAGAGTACAAGGTTACCTCCCAAACTGAAACAATAATTATATTTTTAGCCAACTTGGCTGAACTGAGGCACTTGCAGGGCAGACTGCAGGGCAGACTGAAGGCCAGTGAGACTGCTGTGGAGGAGGTGAAGAAGGAGAACAGAGGTAATCAACTATGTTTAAAGACATGAACTGATGGGGAGATTATATCATCTTTACCTGTATAACGAGCACAGCATTTTTTACAGTGATTACAGCTCAAAACTGGAGGCACTTAATGCTAGGTCCAACAGCACTGAGACCCAGGTGGGAGAACAGGGGGTGGATTTGACTGAGCTGAAAGCTGAGGTGGAGGAGCTGAAGAGAGACAGTGAAGGTATGTTGTTCATAATAACCAACAGTCATTCAATTGTACATAGAGATTGATTAAAAGGTGAGGATGTTGTGGTCTGAAAAAATATATATATCATGGGGCCACATTTATTAAACTGCCTCAACGCGATCCAATTTCTGTTTCCACTCACTGTGGCTGCTTTCTAAAGCTCAATCAGATGAACTGGAGGCCCTGACCATGAGGTCAAATGCCACCGAGACTCAACTGGAGGAACAGAAGTTGAAGATGGTGAAGCTGACAATTGAAGTACTCAATCATAGCGCGCAACAGAACATTGTACTGTCTACACTCGGTTTGTTTTTTATATTAAAAAATATATAATTAAATCGATTTTAATCAGAACTAAAGTATTGTTGCTAAGGATTCAACGAAGCGGTTAGCCTTCATGGCTGGGACTGCAAGTTTGTGTTCCATTTTTTTGTGTGGATGCTGCGAGTGCTAGCTGGCTGTACTACAGACACCTGTCGACGTAGTAGGAAAGACTCATTTTTATATTTTCGTAAAACAACTGGTCACAGTAAAGAGCCAACCTGAGGGAAATTTACGAGTACCAACAGCTTTTGTCATGGTTGTCGTAAGAATGGGACCAAGGCGCAGCGGATGTTGAGTTCCACATATTTATTTCAAAGTGAAACTTAAAGCAAACACAATAAATCAATAAACGAACAATGAAACGTGACTATGTGGTGCACAAACACAAAACAATATCCCACAAACACAGGTGGGAAAAATAGCTACTTAAATATGATCCCCAATTAGAGACAACGATTACCAGCTGCCTCTAATTGGGAATCATACAAAAACACCAACATAGAGAATATAAACTAGAACACAACATAGAAATGATAAACTAGAATAACCCCTAGTCACGTACTACACCATAGAGAAACAAGGGCTCTCTATGGTCAGGGCGTGACAGCTTTACGCAATGGAGGAGCAGCAGCATACTCCATCATGGAAAGATCCGACTACCTCACAAAAGAACTTCAACCCGACATAAAAAGAGAAAAGCATATTCATCTACAGACACAGCGATATACTTACCATTGAATTAGAGGCTAGTGCTCTGGCTGGAATCCATGCAACACTGGAAAAGTTGTGTGAGGAGGAAGCAGGGCTGAGGGGGTGTTTGGAGTTTAGCCAGAGTGAAATTCTCAAGCTCCAAGGAGAAAACATGGCACTCACAGCCAAGATAAAAATCCATGATTCCAACATGGATTGTCTACTCAGAGAAAACAGGGTGATGGAGTCGCTACTAGACATACAGGTCGTAGCATGCGTGAAAATCATATTTTTTTATGTGATTCCTGAGGATGCATTCAATAATCCAGAGGGCGCGATCAAAGAATTCATGCAATCTGCCTTGAAACTTCCTATAGAGACTGTAAACAAGGTGGCTTTCCACCGAGTACACAGACTTGGAGCTCAGAGCGACAAGACAGAGGGACATCGCAAAATTTGAACACTAACGATCAAAAGCAGGGGAAGGGTCTACCGAAGGTAACTCCTCGTGGCGCTCAGTGTTGCCGGTTTACTAGCCGCTCTAATTTGCTCTAGAGTTCTGGACCTTAGGCGCTGGTGCGGAATGGAACGACAGGGCCTTGATAGATCACTATAGGTGTAGTTTGCGTGAGGACGTCCGTAGGGAGCTGGCCTGTAGAGACACCACCCTCTCCTTGGACCAGTTGATCGACATGTCCATTCGGTTGGACAACTTGCTGGCGACCCGCGGACGTCCAGATCGGGCTCTGTCAGTTCCATCCCCCAGCTCCACCACTCCAACGCCCATGGAGCTAGGAGGTGCTGCAGCGAGGGCGCCCGGAGGAGGGGGCCTTTCCTGGTCCAGCTGTGGTCGCAGAGGGCACACTGCTGACCGGTGCTGGGGGGGTCCTCCAGGGAGTCGAGACACCAGGCCGAGCACTGCTCGGACACCTCAGGTGAGTCGGCACCGGTGGTGCTGGGGATCCCCTGGTGTGCCCGTCACAACCCCAGGATTTCGTGGCAACAGAGGGCTCTACAGGGGTGGTCGGAGGAGTGCTCAGGCAGGTGTATAGGAGTTTCCATCGGTGCTGCAACTGTGGAGAGTCCAAGACCAAGTCTCCACTGTGCGCATTCCCTCAGAATATGCCGATTTGGCTATCGCCTTCTGTAAAAAGAAGGCGACCCAATTACCACCTCATCAACGAGGGGATTGTGCGATAAATCTCCTGGTAGGCGCTGCACTTCCCAGGAGTCACGTGTATCCCCTGTCCCAGGAGGAGAAGGTGGGTATGGAGACATGCGTATCTGAATCTCTGGGGCAGGGGTACATTCGGCCCTTCATCTCACCTGCCTCCTCAAGTTTATTTTTCGTGAAGAAGAAGGAGGGAGGGCTGCGTCCGTGCATTGACTATAGAGGTCTAAATTCCATCACTGTGGGGTATAGTTACCCGCTACCTCTCATTGCCACGGCGATTGAGTCATTTCATGGAGCACGGTTTTTCACAAAACTGGATCTCAGGCGTGCATATAATTTGGTGCGTATCCGGAAGGGAGATGAGTGGAAGACAGCGTTTAGTACCACATCTGGTGATGGAGTGTGACCGCATTGCAGCCATGCGTAATTGGCCGACTCCAACCACGGTAAAGGAGGTGCAGCAGTTCTTAGGGTTTGCCAATTACTACCGGTTTATCTGGGGTTTTGGGCAGGTGGCTGCTCCCATTACGTCACTGGTGAAGCGGAGGCCGGTGCGTCTGGGATGGTCGGCTGAGGCGGACAGGGCTTTTGGTCGCCTGAAGGCTCTTTTTACCTCGGCTCCCGTGCTGGCGCATCCAAACCCCTCTTTGGCTTTCATAGTGGAGGTGGACGCATCCGAGGCTGGGGTTGGAGTCGTGCTCTCCCAGCACTTGGGTACGCCACCGAAGCTCCGCCCCTGTGCTTTCTTTTCTCAGAAGCTCAGCCCGGCAGAGCGAAACTATGAAGTGGGGGATCGGGAGCTGCTGGCTGTTGTCAGGGCCCTGAAGGTGTGGAGACATTGGCTTGAGCGTCAACACCCTTTTCTCATCTGGACTGACCACCGTAATCTAGAGTACATTCGGGCAGCGAAGAGACTGAACCCTCGTCAGGCAAGGTGGGCCATGTTTTTCACCGATTTAGGTTTACCATCTCCTATAGACCAGGCTCCCAGAACACTAAGGCAGACGCACTGTCCCGACTATATGATACGGAGGAGCGGGCCATCGATCCTGTGCCCATCCTCCCAGTTTCTTGTCTAGTGGCACCTGTGAGGTGGGAGGTGGACGCAGACATCGAGCGAGCGTCGCATGTTGAGCCTACTCCACCACAGTGTCCAGCGGGACTGGTGTACGTTCCACTGGAGGTTAGAGACAGGCTAATTTGGTGGGCTCACACGTCCCCCTCCTCTGGTCACCCGGGGATCGGTAGTACTCGATTACATGCTCACGTACTCGATTACATGCTCGCTTAAACATACGGACTTATACATACACACACCTGATATAGCTATCTTCTCTCACTCTATCTTTCTCTCTTTTCTTTTCTCTTCTCTCCCTCTATTGTTGAGAACTGTTTTATAATTTAATGTGTTTGTTGTTTGTCTCTTTATGTATTTGTCTATAAGTTTTTATATATTTACAACAAGCAAGGGGAAGATATCCGAATAGGGGCATTGGGGAATAATAACATATTGTACAGAATACATTTGTAATGTAGTGAAGCCGTCTCTAGAGTAATGCAAGGTGTCTTTCATGATCATGTGAAACATCAATTGCTATGGAAATGCTGGGATGTAACTGTCAATGATGTTAAAGGTAATTATGATGCAAATATAACGGGGTGATACGATATAGATTACGATTATCATGAATATTAAGGCTATACACACTACATGTCACATTCAGACACTCAACAATGCAAATTATGATTTATCACACATTATAGTCTTACTCATACAGACATCGTACACACTCTCACTAAATCACATCCAATATCATACACATCAACCTACTCAGATTTACTACACACATAATATCTTGTCTCAATTTTCTAACATATGTGGCATTGGCTCTCAGGCAAGGGAATAAAACAAATATTGCTAGAACCTATTTCTTGAATTCTAAATGTCAGACATTTGAAAGCTCTAATTTTGACCTTCATAATACCTCTGATGGCAGAAACTTTACAAGCACTAATTATGGTCAATTTAGAATGAGAATAGTATCTAGTTATGGTAAGGGGAGAAATAAGTATAGCCAGTTATAATTGTAACGGTTTAGCACATCATAAAAAAAAGATCAGTCTTTACATGGCTAAAAGAAAAGGAATATAACATATACTGTTCACAGGAAACTCACTCTACATCCTTGGATGAAGTTGCGTGGAAAAAGGAATGGGGTGATGAAATAATTTTCTGTCTTTGACAAAGGAACTCAAAAGGTGTTGTGATATTGATTAACTAAAATTTCGATCTGAATGTGCAAATAGTCAGGAATGATTCGCAAGGAAGGTGGATCCTTTTGAATATGAATGTGAACTAAAAAAAGAGATTAGGATCATTAATCTGTATGGTCCAAATCAAGATGATCCACACTTCTTTGAAAACATTTATACCAATTGATTGAATTTACAGGCAACAAATGATCAAATCATTACGGTAGGAGCTATAACACAGCATTAAGTACCTCAATGGTCCGTAAACGTAATTACTCTACAAACTATTATCGCTGTGCCCTTAAGGATATCACAAATATTAGTGAGGTATACATGGAGAAGACCTAATCAAGCTAGTCGTCTTGACTACTTTCTTGTCTCTTTCTCTCTTGCATAAAAAGGATAAAAAAGTTAATAGGAGACAGAATGCGATCAGATAATCATCTAATTGGCATTTACATAACTCTTATAGATTTTCCACATGGACGGGGATATTGGAAATTTAATCAAAGTTTACTGGAGGACAACTTATTTTTGACTAAGACAAAATAATCTATAACTTAATTTGTCCCGTATAATAAAAGTTCAGCAAATCCCCTTATTGTTTGGGATACATTAAAATGTACCTACAGATGTCATTCAATTCAATATTCATCAATAATAAACAAGCAGTTTCTGGCTTAAGAGACCTGTTAGAGATAGGGGGCAGTATTTCCCCTTTGGATGAATTGCGTGCCCATAGTGAACTGCATCAAAATCTGTCCTAAATTGCTAATATATGCATATTATAATGAATATTGGATAGACAACACTCTGAAGTTTCTAAAACCGTTTGAATTATGTCTGTGAGTATAACAGAACTCACAGGGCAGGCAATCTTCCAAACTAGTTTTGAAATCCTGAAAGTTGGGGCAACTTTGACGTCATCGCCCCCTCCCTTCCCAACAAGTTATGGATCTGGAAACACTTCCTATGTCTTCCACTAGATGTCCTCATTCAGTAGAAAGTGTAATGGAGCATTTGCTGTGAACTTTGACCTAATGGGAAGGAAAGAAGTAAGTGTCGCAAAAGATTTCCATGTGCTTGAAGGCGCGTTTGCGTTCGAGTGCTTCGGCTGTTCCAATCAGCCCCAGATGAACATGAATGGTCCGGGTTGGAATGCTATTCGATCTGTATGATTATAACATCCTGAAGATTGATTCTGCACTTAGTTTGACCAGTTTTGTCGACCTGTAATATGTAATTTGGAATTTTTGATGCAAAGATATCCTGGAACAGAAGTAATTTTTGGGGCATTTGAGCTGAAAGTGGTAGCAAATGCTGCTACTTGGACACTAGAATTGAACATTATGAAACAAAACGATTTATTGTTAAACTAGGACTCCTTGCACTACATTCTGATGGAAGATCAAAGGTAAGGGAATATTTATGTTGTAATTTTGTATTTCTGTTGACTCCAACATAGCGGAGAAATATTGTTACGTCTGAGCGCCGTCTCAGATTATTGCAATGTTAGGCTTTTTCCGTAACGTAAAAAAAAAATGTGACAGAGCGGTTGGATTAAGAACCAGTGTATCTTTTTAATTATAGAACATGTATCTTTAGTCAAAGTTTATGATGAGTATTTCTGTTATCTGGCGTAGCTTTCTATAATTCCTCCGGACATTTTGGAGAATTTTCTGAACATGGCGTCAATGTAAACCGAGATTTATGGATATAAAATGCACATTATCGAACAAAACAAATGTACTGTGTAACATGTCATATGACTGTCATCTGATGAAGATTTTCAAGAGGTTAGTGAATTATTATTTTTTTTATCCTGCTTTTGTCAATTTATATTTTGCTGGACAAAATGGCTACGTTTTTTCTTTGTTTTGGTGGTGTTCTAACATAAATATATGCTGTGTTTTCGACGTAAAACATTTAAAAAATCTGACACGCTGGGTAGATGAACAAGGTGTTTATCTTTCATTTGAGGTATTGGACTTGTTAATGTGTGGAGGTTAAATATTTCTAAGAATATTTTTGCATTCCCTGCGCCACCGTTTCAGCTGTTCCTGAGTTCCTGTAGGGGAACCTATAGCCTTAAGAAGTTTTAAGAGACAAGACTAACAAAAAACACACAAAAAAGAAAAACATGAACTAATAGTACAGGTAGATAGCAATAAAAACAATATTACAGAGATACAAAATAGGTGAGAGTCCAGCCCTTTTGCCCTTTTGCCTTGGTGCAGATTGCCAGGTCTCATTCATTTTCGATTAATTGAAAATTATACTTTTCAAAGTATCTCTCTTTATCAAACAAACATTGCAGAGCTGGCTACAATTTCAATTTCATCCCCCTGAAAAGATAGAACAAATATTATGGCTGAACTCAAATGTGCTGGTTGATAAAATATCTGTATTTATCGGAAAACATTTTGAAAATTGTATTTTGTTCTTAAATTATATTGTAAATTGGAATGGTAGAGTTATGTCCTTCAAGGAGTTATCAGAATTGTATGGGAAGGTCTGCTCAATCCAAGAGTACAACCAATTGATTACAGCATTACCCCAAAAATGGAGGCAGGTGGCAGCGGAAGGAGGTAGGGAACTGGTCTGTCCGCCCAATATAAAGGATCCAAACTGCCAGAGGAATAAGAATAGCAGAAATAGGAAAGTATACCAGTTTAATTTGAGGACCAGGATGTTGACAACTGTGGCATACAGATTGCAAAATAGTTGAGAAGATATCTTTGATGTACCGATTCCATGGTACAGAGTGTATGAGTTGATATATAAAACAAAGCAAGATTCATGACTTTGTGCTTTTCAGCTAAAATTATTATATAGAATTTTTGCCGCCAACAAAATATTGAATATTTGGGACATAAAATCATCAAAGCACTGCAGATTTTGTTGTGAGGATACAGAATCAATAGACCATTTATTTTGGTATTGCCCTCAGGTAGCCTGTTTCAAATCTCAGGTTCAGGAATGGATGAGAATGCATAACATGATCTAAAATTTAACCTAGGATTAGTACTGTTAGGCGATCTGGAGAGACCGGGTCAGTCAATTACTAATATACCAATACTCTTAGTAAAAGTATTTATCTTCAACTCGCAATCTGTGGATTCTATTCGATTAGATAGATTGAAATTGTACGTTAAACATCACAGCATAGTTGAAAGATGTGTGTTGCGTTGAAATCCGAAGAGGGTGGCCAGCAGAGATAGATGGGATGGGCTGAGGGAAGCTGAATGTTGGGATGTGGAATTGGAGACAAGTGGGAGTGGAGTTGCTGTGCGAGAGATAGAATGATGGTCAAAGATCAAAGTCTAAATAAAACATAACGAACAATACGTTTGAATGACACTGAGGGACAGTGTTTTTACAGCTAATGATGGTTTGCCTGAGGCTGATGCCGTGCAGGTGTTTGTACACATGCATATACACACACACTCATTCAAAATAAACGAATACAAGAACACACACATACGTAATTGTAAAGGCATTCTTCCTCCTCTTCTGAGGAGGAGTAGCGAGAAGGATCAGAGGACCAATGCGCAGCGTGGTAAGTGTCCATAACGTTTATTTTAAGACATAAACTGAACACTATGAAATACAAAACAGTGACCATGAACGAAACCGAACCATTACCGTGTGGCAACAAACACTCACACGGAAACAAACACCCACAACTCAAAAGTGAAACCCAGGCTACCTGGGTTTTCAATCAGGGACAACAATTGACAGCTGCCTCTGATTGAGAACCATACTAGGCCGAACTCAAAACCCCAACATAGAAAAACACACAGACTGCCCACCCAACTCACACCCTGACCATACTAAAACAAAGACAAAACAAAGGAACTAAGGTCAGAACATGACAGTAATAGTTCCAGACATGCACACAAACATATACAGTTGGCATTGCTGTTCTGATTTTAGTTGTCCTCGATGTCCTTTGTTTAAATATATATATATATATATATATAATTTTTTTTTTTTGCATTGTTTGCTGTTTTCTTCTGTCTTTTTCTTTCTCTTCAGTTCATTTTCTTGGTTGTTGGTGCATTGGGGGGGGGGGGGGGGGGGTTGGGGGTGGGGAATGGAGTTAATTGCATTTTTTTTCCTAAAGTCTTGTGGGGACTTTAGGAGGGGTCTCAAATGGTTGAGGGACAGCTATTGGGGAACTGTGGGGGGATCTTGGAGGGTTCGGGTTCACGTATTTTGGCCTGGTGGGAGATCTGTCAATGTGCCCTTGAGCAGGGCATTGGCCCTGGATGCTTCTGTGTGTTACTCTGAATGGGAGTCTGTTGGATGACTGGTATAATGTCTTTGTTGAGCTGCTTCACTGAAAGTATATTGTATGTTTCGGATATTCAATTAAAAATAATAATAAAATAAAATTGAAGTACTCAAGCTGTGGAGGGAGGATGAAGGTAGGAAATCTATAATAGCAAAAATAAATGGTGTTTTGACCAGTGAACTTGAGGCTATTATTTAAGGCTATTCATCTGATTACAGGGCAAGCCCAGGAATTGGTCATCCTTCATGTCAGGCTGAACAGCACTGTGGCTGAGGTCAGGGAACTGAAGACGGAGCTGACGTGTCAGAAAACTGAAGTAGTGCAACCGTGGAGGGAGCATTTTGGTACGTACACACAATAGGCTACAGACCCTATTGTTTACAAGTCTATAGTGTCCTCTGACAGTGAAAATAGAGTATGTGTTACTGCTGAAGAGAGCAAAGTAAATTGATATCCCAAAAACAACACCATGTTAGTGGAAGTTAGTGTATTGTGATATATTTCTATTGGTGTGTCTAATGTCAAGTCAAACAACACTGAGATCCAGCTAGAAGAGCAGGGGTACATAAGTGGAGTAGCTAGGAGCTGTGGTGGATAACCTGAATAACGTTGAAGTAGTAGCACTGTGCAGGCAGCATTTTGGGACATGCTCTTTTACATTCAAGTCTAAAATGACCTCTGTCACACAAAAAGGTATGGTACTGCTAAAGAGAACAAAACATACAGTATGAAAGACCACCCTAATGTCTCAAAAACAACACAATGTTTTCTGGTAATGTTGTCATGGGAGTTAGTGTGTTGTAATATAGTATTTTTCTCTCAGGTCAAGTCTGAGAACTGGAGGCCCTTAATGCCAGGTCAAACAGCACTGAGATCCAGCTACAGGAGCAAGAGTCAGATGTGGAGAAGCTGAGAGCCGAGGTGGACAAGCTGAAGAACTCCGGGTTCAGGTACAGCAAAGAGTACAGACTACAGAGCTGTCATTACACAGTTGTTGACTTAACAGCAGCTAACAATCCAAGAATCCACGCATCGATAATTAGTTTGCAACTGAACGTTTTTACCTTGTGATGACATTGAGTTCACAGACACACCGAAGGTGACGTTCTCTGCATCTTTAGGAATCGATGGCTTCTTTGGACCCTTCAACGGTGACACCACCCTGATCTACAGTAGAGTACAATCCACTGGTACACTACTGCGTTCATATTTATATTCCCATTCCATCGTTGAGAACATTATTATACAGCAAATATATTGCGTCATATTATAATCCTATATAAAATATTAGCCTATATTTTCTTGCTGTGGATATATTCTATATCCACTGTAACGGCGTTCGTCTGTAGAAGGAGAAGAGGACCAAAATGCAGCGTGGTGGTTACTCATGTTCTTTAATGGAAAATGAACGATACATGAAATAACTTAAATCTACAAAAACAACAAACGGAACGTGAAAACCTATACAGCCTATCTTGTGACAACAAACACAGAGACAGGAACAATCACCCACAAACACCCAGTGAAACCCAGGCTACCTAAATATGGTTCCCAATCAGAGACAACGAGAAATCACCTGACTGATTGAGAACCGCCTCAGGCAGCCATAGACTATGCTAGACAACCCTACTCAACCACAATCCCAATACCTACTAAAACCCCAATACAAAAACACACCACAAAATAAACCCATGTCACACCCTGGCCTGACCAAATAAATAAAGATAACACAAAATACTAAGACCAAGGCGTGACAGAACCCCCCCCCCCCCCCCCCAAGGTGCGGACTCCCGGGCTCGACCTAAACCCATAGGGGAGGGTCCGGGTGGGCGTCTGTCCACGGTGGAGGCTCCAGCTCAGGACGTTGACCCCACTCCAACCAAGTCTTAGTCCCCCTGTAACGCGTCCTTTGATTGGCGACCCTCGCCGCCGACCTAGGCCTAATAACCCTCACCAAGGGCAGCTCGGGACTGAGGTGGAAGCTCGGGACTGAGGTGGAAGCTCGGGACTGAGGTGGAAGCTCGGGACTGAGGTGGAAGCTCGGGACTGAGGTGGAAGCTCGGGACTGAGGTGGAAGCTCGGGACTGAGGGGGAAGCTCGGGACTGAGGGGGAAGCTCGGGACTGAGGGGAAGCTCGGGACTGAGGGGAAGCTCAGGCAGGTAGTTGGATCTGTCAGATCCTGGCTGACTGGCGGATCTAGAAGAGTCTGGCTGACTGGCAGATCTGGAAGAGTCTGGCAGATCTGGAAGAGTCTGGCTGACTGGCAGATCTGGAAGAGTCTGGCAGATCTGGAAGAGTCTGGCAGATCTGGAAGAGTCTGGCTGACTGGCAGATCTGGCTGTTCCATGTAGACTGGCAGCTCTGGCTGCTCCATGCAGACTGACAGCTCTGGTTGCTCCATGCAGACTGACAGCTCTGGCTGCTCCATGCAGACTGACAGCTCTGGCTGCTCCATGCAGACTGAGTGCTCTGGCTGCTCCATGCAGACTGACAGCTCTGGCTGCTCTGAACAGGCAGGAGACTCCAGCAGCACTGTAGAGGAGGAAGGTTCTGGCAGCGCTGGACATGCGGGAGACTCCGGCAGCGCAGGAGAGGAGGAAGGCTTTGGCTGCGCAAAACAGGCGGGAGACTCCGGCAGCGCAGGAGAGGAGGAAAGCTCTGGCTGCGCTGAACAGGCGAGGCGCACTGAAGGCCTGGTGCGTGGTGCTGGAACTGGTGGTACTGGACCGAGGACACGCACAGGAAGCCTGGTGCGGGGAGCTGCCACCGGAGGACTGGTGTGTGAAGGTGGCACAGGATGGACCGGACCGTGAAGGTGTACTGGAGAGCCTGAGAGCAGGGCTGGCACAGGACATGCAAGGCTAGGTAGGTACACAGGAGGCCTAGTGCGTGAGGCTGGCACAATTTTCACCAGCCGACTAACACGCACCTCAGGACGAGTATGGAGCGCTGACCCAGGTGCCATCAAATCCCGACTCGCTCCGTCGGACGAATATCATACCTAAAGCACCAAACTAGCAACTCCCTCATTACTCTCTCCTCCAATTTCCCCATTAACTCCTTCACAGACACTGCTTCGCTCACCTCTAACACCGGCTCTGGTCTCCTCCTTGGCTCCTCACGATAAACAGGGAGAGTTGGCTCAGGTCTGACTCCTGACTCTGCCACTCTCTCCCTGAGCCCCCCCCCCCCCCCCCAATACATTTTTGGGGCTGACTCTCGGTCTTCCGTCCGCGCCGCCATGCTTGCTTCGCCAACTCCATTCTCCGATAACCTGCTTCGCACTGCTCCAGCGAATCCCAGGCGGGCTCCGGCACTTTCTCTGGGTCGACCGCCCACCTGTCTATTTCCTCCCAAGTAGTGTAGTCCCAATATTGTTGCTCCTGCTGCCGCTGTTGCTTCTCCTCATACCAGCGCCTCTCAGCTCTCTCCGCCTCCAGTTCTTCTTTGGGGCGGCGATATTCTCCAGGCTGAACCCAGGGTCCTTCTCCGAACAATTCATCCTCCCATGTCCATTCCTCTCTTTGTTGCTTCTGCTGTCGCTGCCTGTCACCACGCTGCTTGGTCCTGGTGTGGTGGGTGATTCTGTAACGGCGTTCGTCTGTAGAAGGAGAAGAGGACCAAAATGCAGCGTGGTGGTTACTCATGTTCTTTAATGGAAAATGAACGATACATGAAATAACTTAAATCTACAAAACAACAAACGGAACGTGAAAACCTATACAGCCTATCTTGTGACAACAAACACAGAGACAGGAACAATCACCCACAAACACCCAGTGAAACCCAGGCTACCTAAATATGGTTCCCAATCAGAGACAACGAGAAATCACCTGACTGATTGAGAACCGCCTCAGGCAGCCATAGACTATGCTAGACAACCCTACTCAACCACAATCCCAATACCTACTAAAACCCCAATACAAAAACACACCACAAAATAAACCCATGTCACACCCTGGCCTCACCAAATAAAGAAAGAAAACACAAAATACTAAGACCAAGGTGTGACATCCACAGTATATACATGTATTCACAAGGATGTTCCTACAGATGAGTATCTGCAGCAAGGTTGCGATGGGAGAGTATATTATTTTTGCCCACAGAACAGCCTCAATTAGGGCCTCCCAAGTGGCGCGGTGGTCTAAGGCCCAGCATCGCAGAGGACAGAGTTGATGGTTTATATTTAGGATAATGTTTTATCGCAGTAGCACAGCATCCAGTGCTAGCTGTGCCACTAGAGATTCTGGGTTCAGGTCCAGGCTCTGTCAGAGCCGGGAGACCCATGGAGGGGTGCACAATTGGCCCAGCGTCGTCCCTGTTAGGGGTGGGTTTGGCCTGCAAGGATGTTCTTGTCCCATTGTGCACTAGCGACTATTGTGGCGGGCCGGGCGCAGTGCACGCTGACACGGTTGCCAGGTGTATGGTGTTTCCTCTGACACATTGGTGCGGCTGGCTTCTGGGTTAAGCTGACATTGTGTCAAGAAGCTGTGCGGCTTGGCTGGGTTGTGTTTCGGAGGACGCACGGCTCTCCTGAGTCCGTATGGGAGTTGCAGCGATGAGACAAGACTATAACTATATTATGGGATTTATATGAATAATGACTAAATGATGTATACATTTAACGTATAACTAAACAGAATACTACCCTGTCACTGTATGATTGTATGAATCTTATTATAATCATAACACTAAATATAATGTGTGTAGTTTTAGTTCTGAATTAGAACAAGGACTTTCTGTTCCTTGTTAGGAACGAATGGAGTTATCGTCAGACCGGCTGGAATACTGTGTTCCTTACAGGACATTCTGTCCCCACTCAGGGAGGGGAGAGACCTTGGGCTTGTAGTAGATTGTTTAACAGGTGGCAGAAAAATGTGCATGAGTAGGAGAAGACTTGTGAACTATGTTGTCATTGTATCTAAGAGGAGGAGGGACATTTATGATGAAATGTGAGGTATATAGACCAATGTACAGGAAATGATAAGCAGAACGTTCCCGTGAATAAACATTTAACTATTGTACTATTGTAGACTGGGCCTCTGTCTGTCTTCATTTATATCAGTATCTTACAAATCCTGATATACTGTAGCAGACTGAGTAATTACAATAGAATTTGTTAATGAATACGATAACAAAATTATCTTGACCAACTACCAATTAGATACCACGAAATTGGGGAGAAAAAGGGGTAAGTAAATCAATAATTGTAAAACAAAACAACCTCAATTCGTTGGAGCATGGACTCTACAACCTGTTGAGCCACCTCTATAGAAGGATCGGCGTCTGAAATTCCAACCCACCTCCCACCTGTATATGCCCAGTTCCTGAGTGTCTTCAGCAAGAAAAAGGCATCAATTCTGCCCCCTCATTGCCCGGGGGACTGCGCAATCGACCTCCTTCCTGGGGCATCGCCAAGGTTCGGATCTACCACTTGACCACCCCAGAGAATGAGACTATGGACACCTATATAGAAGATGCTCTCGACATGGAATTCATCCGTCCGTCCATGTCTCCAGCTGCATCAAATTTATTTTTTGTAAAAAAAAAGGATGGTAGTCTCCATCCCTGCGTAGATTACCGACCCCTCAATGACCTTACCATCAAGAATCGCTTCCCTCTTCCTCTGATTCTGGCCACACTAGAATAAGTTGGACAGGCTACCATCTACTCCAAACCGGACCTAAGTAGTGAAGTAGGGATGAGTGGAAGAAAGCTTTCATCACCGCTAGGGGTCACTACGAATACCTGGTGATGCCCTACAGTCTCACCAACGCTCCCGAGGTCTTACAGTCCTTTATGAATGACGTTTTCCAGGACATGATCATCCAGGTCCTCATCGTGTACATTGAAAAGATCTTGTTTAATCTCACTCCCTTGCAGAACACGTGCAACAGGTCCTCCAAAGTCAACAGGACCACCATCTTTATGGCTGAGAAGAGTGCCTTTCACGTCACTACGGTAACCTTCCTAGGGTTTCTGCTGACACCAGGAGGGGTCAACATGGACGAAGGCAAAGTCATGGCCGTGCTTAGCAAAGCAGCCACACACACCCACAACATGATGCTGCCATCCCCGTGCTTCACGGTTGGGATGGTGTTCTTCGGCTTACAAGCGTCCCCCTTTTTCCTCCAAACATGATGATAGTCATCATGGTCAAAAAGCTCTAGTTTTGTTTAATCCGACCACAGGACATGTCTCCAAAAAGTACGATCTTTGTCCCCATTTGCAGTTGCAAACCGTAGCCTGGCTTTTTAATGACTGTTTTGGAGCAGTGGCTTCTTCCTTGAGGGCGGCCTTTCAGGTTGTCGATATAGGACTCGTTTTACTGTGGATATAGATACATTTGTACCGGTTTCCCCCAGCATCTTCAAGGTCCTTTGCTGTTGTTCTGGCATTGATTTGCACCTTTCGCACCAAAGTACGTTCATCTCTAGGAGACAGAACGCATTTTCCTTCCTGAGCGGTATGACGGCTGTGTGGTCCCATGGTGTTTATACTTGCATACTATTTTGTATAGATGAATGTGGTACCTTCAGGCATTTGGAAATTTCTCCCAAGGAGGAACCAGACTTGTGGAGGTATACAATTATTTTTCTGAGGTCTTGGCTGATTTTCCCATGATGTCAAGCAGAGGCACTGAGTTCGAAGGTCGGCCTTGAAATACATTCACAGGTACACTTCCAATTGAAATACATTCAGGTACACTTCCAATTGACTAAAATGATGTCAATTAGCCTAACAGACACTTCTAAAGCCATGACACAATTTTCTGGAATTTTCCAAGCTGTTTCAGGGCAGTCATCTTAGTGTATGTTAACTTCTGGCCCACTGGAATTGTAATACAGTGAAATCTGTCTGTAAACAATTGGCTGGGGAAATGACTTGTGTCATGCACGAAGACGTCCTAACCGACAGGCCAAAACTGTAGTTTGTTAACAAGAAATTTGTGGAGTGGTTGAAACACTGAGGTTGGCGGCATTAACTTGTTTATGTAAACTTCAACTGTACCTAATGCCATGGAAATGGCCGAATACATGTTCCAACAGATGTTTCATCTGTATGGGATCCTGGAAGACATTGTTTCGAATCAGGGACCCCAGTTCGTCTCCAGGGTGTGGGAGCCTTCTGCGACCGACTGGGGATCTCCATCAGCCTATCCTCCAGATACCATCCCCAAAACAAACGGGCCGACGGAACACCTGAATCAGGAAATAGGGAAGTACCTCACCAACACTGCACCCACCAACAACACGAGTAGATTCGCTATCTAGCCTGGGCTGAATACACACAGAAGCCCCTGGTGCATTTTTCACTCCTTTGCAATGCGTCCTCGGATACCAAATGGACCGGCTTATTGTATCCAAGCCCTCCTTGACTCCAAGCGCCTGGGTGGTCGCATCCACTACCTGGTGGATTGGGAGGGGTACGGGCCCGAAGAACGGTCCTGGGTCCCCACCCAGGACATCCTCGACCCAGCCATGATCCTGGCTTTCACCGTAACCGTCCTGACTGCCCAGCTCCACGTCCCCTGCTCAGCTTCCTAGGCAATCAAGAGCCGCACGTGGAGGGGGGGGGGGGGGGGGGGGGGGGGGGGTTGGTACTGTAACCTCTGCTTCCAACTCACACCCTCAAACACCTAGATCCCCTGAATGCAGCTCACTCTCCAGATCTCAATCACCTGAATTCTAATCACCTTTTCACACACCTGTATGTCATTATCACACACTATTTAGTACAGGTCTTTGCACCCCATCACTGAGGTATTGTTTGTTTTGTGACATGTCTTTCGGAACTCTGTTTTTCCCGTGATTTACTCCTCCCGTGTAAGTTTTTGCCTCACTAATCACAGCTTTTGCCTATTCCCTGCCTGTACTTTAGTCTATTTGATTTCCTGATATCTACCTATTGCCTGATCTCCCGGACTACGTTTTCCCTGCCTGTACTGTTGCCCTTTTGGACCCCCTGTGAATGACCATCCTTCTGCCTGGAACCAGCTACCTGTCTCCTCCTGTGGTGCTTTGCAATAAACACCTGCTGCGCCCTGTGCTTGAAACCAGCTCTGTCTCCCCTCGTGTTCATTACAGCAAAACTGTTTCTGGATGCTCATCACAAAAGGTACAGTTAATGTTAATGTGTTTAGTTTTTTTCAGGTAATGATTCACAGGGTAATACTTATGGATCATTCTGAGACCTCTGACCTCTCAAGAAGGTGAGATCTGGTTACATCTATAAATTGCATGAGAGTTTCAGATGGAATAGCATCAGACTATGACAAACTTTCTAGGTGTAACAGATTGTAAAGCGACTAAAAAAATTATAAAATAATTGCGTAACAACCCTTCTGCATTTAATAAGTTGACTTACCTGTAGGATATGATTATCAAACCAGTTCTTAAAAAACTAAGATTTGTTTCTATACAAAAGACCCCTTGTCTATGAAAAGCAGGTACCTTTGTAAGAATCTCAATGTTATAGTTACAAAATTAAATTGAATCCACCAAAATGGATGGAAGTATGGTAATGTATTATGCTCATTTGAAAGAATTTTGTTTGAGAATAAACCCAAGCATATCATCCCCTATCTGGGCTAAGTAAAATGATAATCAGGCAAGACCTAAATATAATTTCTCTATTTGTGAAAAACTTCAATTTCATCATAACAATTTATGGCATGGAGATGGACTGCTCAGTTGTGGGAGTATAAAATAGTTCAGAGAAAATCCAGTAGAGGGCAGCAAACAAAATATAGCCTCATCAGAGGAACATCAGGACAATGCTTTCAATTAACATTTTCCATATGCTCTTCTCCAGAGCAATTAGTGTTAAGTGCCTTGCTCAAGGGCACATTTAAATATTTGTCACCTAGTCGTTCATGGTTTTGAACCAGCAACCTTTCAGTTACTGGCCCAACACTCTTAACTGAGAATCAAAAAATAAACTAGGCATCAAGAAAACAATACCAAAGCGACTGCAAATACGCTCAATGTCCATATCATAATTCCCATTTATCTCTAAGAAGAGAGAACATCAGTGGTACCTCTATAGATCTCATGTCAGTGTGGTTTTATAGTGATGTGAGATTGTGTTCTACAGAAACATTGCCCCATTTCCTGCTCTTTGGCATTTATTGTCTTGAATCTTTCCCTGGAGGCAGAACTTCAGAGTGGTGACTAGCTGGCACTGCCTTAAAATCAGATTTAAAACCTAACCTTAACCAGACTTCTAACCCTAATGCCTAACCTTAAATTATGCACATTTTTGTTTTCATACATTTTTAAGATATTTAAATTTTTTTGCTTTGCATATGGCCCACAGAGGAAATCCCTCAGTTATGCTTCCAGGGCAAGATTCATGACAAATGTCAACCTTTCCCTTTTCCAGGCATATGATAAGCAGTGAGGAGCTGTAGGCTACCTGATACTCTTCCAGTTGTCTGCGGGGCTTAGAGCCACAATGCGCAAACATTCACATGGTCTTCAATACTCTCTTCTCGTCTGGCAGTTGGAAACGAGCTACAGATATAATCAAAGATTTTTGGTATCAATTCCTGGAGTTACAGGAAAGGTACCGTTTTGCTTAACACAGAATTTGACCAACCTTGACGATACCATCTTCGTTCTTTATTCGGCCAAACATGTATCAAACAATATCTGTGTGCAGATGATTCATTTGAACTTAGAACATGCTCCTTTTTTTTTAAATGTGTTTTTCTCCATGAAGTAATCCAGTGTGGTTATCACATTATCTGGTGTACAATCTGTAGCTACAGGAACCTGGGTCACAGAAGACATTCAAATCAGTTGCATCATAACATTGGCTTTTTGTCAGTTAACGTCACATTCAGAAGGGACATGAGGGCGAAGTTCAGTAGGGAAATACTGTGGAATGTTGCAGATAAAAATAGAACTGGTGTGATTCCTTATTTTGTATGTCAGAGGGTGTGTTTGTTCGACATACTATATTTCCCATCTACTTTCCACAACGCTTGGCCTTGCTGAACGCATCCAAAGTTTTACATACACTCGTCTGCCTCCCATAACACAGAAAGCAACAGAGGTTTGCAGACCCTGACTGCTGACCACAACCAGTAGTTAGGCCTGTTCTGGACCCATGGCTCCTGGAGCGGTCTCCACTGCACTCTTTAAGAGGCCTCGGAGCTCAGAACCAACCGCCTCCATAATCCGTCACATTGCCCAAAAATATCTGTATGCAAAATAAGGTCACCACTACGGTCTGTCAATAATTGCAGATTATCTTCATGATATATTCAAATGCATTTTTAAAACCGAACAAACAAAAGTATAATGGATAACTATCTACTACATGATCTGTATTGTTACACTGATAACATTGCAGTGGTGCCTGCTGATTATTCTCACTTTAACTGAGGTAGCAGATTTTCCAGAATTGCAGCAGGGAAAAGGAGATACTAATCCCTGTTAATCCAAACTAACTCATCATGATTGATTACTCTAAATTGCTCTGTTTCACATCACATTCACTTCATATACTGATTTACCAAGTTAATACTTGGTAAATCAATCCCCCCCATCCCCACCCTGACCTTACACACCTTAATTAGGCACAGGCAGTAGTGCTGACACAACATTGGCATTTCAGTACCAGTGACTGGCAAGACATGGTCCTCTTTTCTTTCTTTTTTTACCAGCTCGTGTTTAAAGCAAATACAATATGTAAAACAACACTGGAAATAGAACTCACTACTTTAACTCTTCCTGTGCTATAGCCATTTTGTTTGCATCTCTGCATCTTCTCTGCTGTCACTCTGCTTTTTCTTCTTCTCTAACTGTCTGCTTAAGCCTCATACGTTATAAATGTCAAGCTAACGACTTGGGCTATGTTGCAAATTATGCCAGTAATAAGTGTTCCCCTGAATCCACACCTACCCCTAAGTGTTCATTACTGTTACAGGGCTCCAGACTAACATTTTCTCCTGGTGTCACTAGTGCCACTCATTTTTACAATCATCTTATAGAGTTTTTTATGGTGCTTTATTAAGAAGTATGACAAATAGACTGAGGTATTCAATAACAGTTGTTTCATCTAACGCAGGAATGCATGATTCAAGATAATTTCATGTAAAACCTAAAGTACTGCATTCTCATACTTGAGTAAAAGTAAAGATGCCTTAATGTTTAGGGAAAAGGTGTACATTTGACCTCCATCATCTAGGATGTGACAATGGTTAATAAAATCTCTCAATTTCTACCCAATTTTTTTTGTGCGGTCTTGCAGGTCTTCTCATGCAGCTGCAACAGTAAGTGCATGTGTCAATCAGGACCTTTCTTGAGTTGGGCTCTGGGATGGTGCAACTGTTGAGAATGTGAGTTTATGGTTGTGTGGGGGGGAAAGGGTTGAGTGTATGTGTGTATCCCACAACTGTTGCGAAGGAGTAAAAGACGTTAGGGACAATAGAGGATGATCTACAGCTATATATGATACAAATCGAGGTGAGGGCGATGGAAATGCATTTGGCAGTTGATCTACTTCAATTGGGTAAATGGCACTGTGTGCTCTTTTCGAAGGATGGCTCCCAGTCTGTTCAGGGCTATGGGATGCGGGGGGTCGGAGGTGGTCTGCCGGGCATTGGGATGACGGCCCAGCTCAGGATAAGGAGGGCTTTTAGCGGGTGGAATGGTGTGGACCAATTGGAGGTTTACTTAGTAGCGATGCAAATATCATGGTACAGCTATATAAACACTCAATCATCATGTTACTTTTTAATGGTACGTTTACAAACATATATTTTGATAAATAGAATTGAAAGTTGTCTCATTATGGTAAGTGGTGAAATAAGTATAGTCAGTTACAATTGTAATGGTCTAGCAGATAGTAAGAAAAGACTATCAGTATTTACCTGGCTAAAAGAGAAAGAATACTGTTTACAGCAAACCCATTCAACAATTTTAGATGAAGTTTTGTGGAAAAAGAACTGGGGGGCGAAATATATTTCTCCCATGGGCAAAGAAATTCAAAAGGGGTGATGGTTTTAATTAACAGTCATTTTGATCCAAATGTGCAAATTGTCCAAACAGATTATCAAGGTAGATGGATTATTTTAAATATGTTATTGGACAATAAACAGATGGCGTATTAACCTATACGGTCCGAATAATGATGATCCAAGCTTCTTTGAAAATATTTATGAATTTATCAACTCTACATGCAACACTAGACTCTATTATTATGGTGGGAGATTTTAATACGGTCTTAAATTACCTCTATGGACCGGAAAGGAAATCACACTACAAACTATCACCCTCAGGCACTTAAGGAAATCATGAATGTCATGGATATATTGGAATTAGTGGATAAATGGAGACTTAAATACCCTGACCTAGTGAGATATACATGGCGGAGGTTAAATGAAGCTAGTCGTCTTGACTACTTTCTTATGTCATTCTCTCTGGCATCAAAAGTTTCATGTGTTGATAGGGGACAGAATGCAGTCGGATCATCACATAATTGGCATATATATATTACTCTTACAGAATTTCCACGTGGGCGAGGATATTGGAAATTTAATCAAAGCCTACTAGATGATAAATTGTTTAGATCTAGGACAGAAGAATTTATAACTGACTTTTTCCTACATAACATAGGTACAGCAGATCCCCTTATTGTATGGGACACTTAAATGTGCCTTTAGAGGCCATGCAATTCAGTACTCATCTATAAAACAAAAGCAATTTAGATCAAATGAGTCCATATTAACTAAGGAAATTGAAGGACTAACAGTACAGTTAGATGGCAATTAAAATGGTACCATAAAGGCTCAGAATAAGTTAGAGGAAAAACAAAAATAAATGGAGGACCTTATTCAAGAAAGATCCAGTGTAATACAGTGGCTTGCAAAAGTATTCGGCCCCCTTGAACTTTGCGACCTTTTGCCACATTTCAGGCTTCAAACATAAAGATATAAAACTGTATTTTCTTGTGAAGAATCAACAAGTGGGACACAATCATGAAGTGGAACGACATTTATTGGATATTTCAAACTTTTTTAACAAATCAAAAACTGAAAAATTGGGCGTGCAAAATTATTCAGCCCCTTTACTTTCAGTGCAGCAAACTCTCTCCAGAAGTTCAGTGAGGATCTCTGAATGATCCAATGTTGACCTAAACGACTAATGATGATAAATACAATCCACCTGTGTGTAATCAAGTCTCCGTATAAATGCACCTGCACTGTGATAGTCTCAGAGGTCCGTTAAAAGCGCAGAGAGCATCATGAAGAACAAGGAACACACCAGGCAGGTCCGAGATACTGTTGTGAAGAAGTTTAAAGCCGGATTTGGATACAAAAAGATTTCCCAAGCTTTAAACATCCCAAGGAGCACTGTGCAAGTGATAATATTGAAATGGAAGGAGTATCAGACCACTGCAAATCTACCAAGACCTGGCCGTCCCTCTAAACTTTCAGTTCATACAGGGAGAAGACTGATCAGAGATGCAGCCAAGAGGCCCATGATCACTCTGGATGAACTGCAGAGATCTACAGCTGAGGTGGGAGACTCTGTCCATAGGACAACAATCAGTCGTATATTGCACAAATCTGGCCTTTATGGAAGAGTGGCAAGAAGAAAGCCATTTCTTAAAGATATCCATAAAAAGTGTCGTATAAAGTTTGCCACAAGCCACCTGGGAGACACACCAAACATGTGGAAGAAGGTGCTCTGGTCAGATGAAACCAATATGGAACTTTTTGGCAACAATGCAAAACGTTATGTTTGGCGTAAAAGCAACACAGCTCATCACCCTGAACACACCATCCCCACTGTCAAACATGGTGGTGGCAGCATCATGGTTTGGGCCTGCTTTTCTTCAGCAGGGACAGGGAAGATGGTTAAAATTGATGGGAAGATGGATGGAGCCAAATACAGGACCATTCTGGAAGAAAACCTGATGGAGTCTGCAAAAGACCTGAGACTGGGACGGAGATTTGTCTTCCAACAAGACAATGATCCAAAACATAAAGCAAAATCTACAATGGAATGGTTCAAAAATAAACATATCCACGTGTTAGAATGTCAAAGTCCAGACCTGAATCCAATCGAGAATCTGTGGAAAGAACTGAACTGCTGTTCACAAATGCTCTCCATCCAACCTCACTGAGCTCGAGCTGTTTTGCAAGGAGGAATGGGAAAAAATGTCAGTCTCTCGATGTGCAAAACTGATAGAGACATACCCCAAGCGACTTACAGCTGTAATCGCAGCAAAAGGTGGCGCTACAAAGTATTAACTTAGGGGGGCTGAATAATTTTGCACGCCCAATTATTCAGTTTTTGATTTGTTAAAAAAGTTTGAAATATCCAATAAATGTCGTTCCACTTCATGATTGTGTCCCACTTGTTGTTGATTCTTCACAAAAAAATACAGTTTTATATCTTTGTTTGAAGCCTGAAATGTGGCAAAACGTCACAAAGTTCAAGGGGGCCGAATACTTTCGCAAGGCACTGTATTTACCCAAAAAATTGGAAATGATGCAGACTTTTTTTTAAGGAAAAAAAGATGCCTTAGTAGAAAATGACTCAAGTGAAAGTCACCCTGTAAAACCTTAGTAAAAGTATTTGGTTTTAAATATACTTAAGTATCAAAAGTAAATGTAGTTAAGTTAAAAGTACAAATCATTTTTTAAAATCATTATTAAGCAAACCAGACTGCACAATGTTCTTGTTTTTATTTTATTTACAGATAGCCAGGGTCACACCAACTCTCAGACATAATTTACAAACAAAACATTTGTGTTTAGTGACTCCGCCAGATCAGAGGCAGTAGGGATGACAAGGGGTTTTCTCTTGATAAGTATGCGAATGACAATTTTCTGTCCTGCTAAGCATTCAAAATATAACGAGTACTTTGTGTATCAGGGAAAACATATGGAGTAAAAAGTATATTTTCTTTAGTAGTATCTGTACTGTACTATTTATATTTTTTGACAACATTCCTAAAGTTGTACTTGCAGTTATTTGTAGTACTTTAGTACCACTGATCCAGTGCTTGTCATGAATTTTGGGTTGACAATTAATTATAGTTGCTATATTTTACTAAATATAATACCCAACAGTAAATTGAATGTCCCTAAAAATAAAAAATAAACTTTTAGGTCTCATGGGTAGCACCCTAATAGGCCGGTGCACATTTCACATGCACACTTTCCATATCTCAAAGCCATATCAAATATATTGGTTGTTAAGTAGTTGCCATTGAGCTGAATATTGAGACTTGAAAGCTGAGAACCTCTCTTCGACGGGGACAAGGGGACGAAGCTTCCAAATCGGTGTCTTTCCCGCAATTGCATTTTGAAATGTTATACGATCAGAATGCAGTTCTCTTGAGCATATGGGGGAGAGGAGAGTGGGTTGCTCATCACAGTAGCAGGCCCTAGAGAGGGCACAAGGGCAGGGCAGACCACTTTCATTACACATCATTTTGTGTCACCTCTAGCATGAGGATAATGCTCTTTACTGTTTGACCAAATCATGGTTTTACCCATCTAAAAAATAGGACGTTTTGCATGAGGTGACAATGTCGAATGTGCTCTAAGTTTTATAAGCACCCTTTCCATTTTTTACCATCCATGATCTTGGCTGTCTAACTGATGACAGTCGGAGCAGGTCTCTTTGCTGATGTCGCTTTAGCCCAGTTTTCTGACTCCTATTTAAAGTCGATCTTGGTAGGGGGCCGGTCATTGCCCACTGATAAGTCGAAGGCTCATTATAGATAACAATAGTATAATAGAGAAACAGGCCCATATGCTGCCAGGCAGGTCAAATTTTTCCATGTTTAATTTTGATATTTAAAAAGAAAGTATGTAAATTTCAACCAGCACACCCAACAAATGGTCTAGCCCTTCTGGCATTTGCCAGAACTGCCAGATGGCCAACCCACTCCTGTTCCAAACCAATTAGCACCATCCCTTGCTAACAAGCCTTAATTGGTGGTCTAACTGTCACTCCTTGACAACACTTAAAAGTCAATGCAGATTGAGGAAAAGAAACTCACTATTTAATATTGACTTTGCCCAGAGGGTATCCTATGAAGCTATATCTACTCAAGGTTTTCTAAAGATAACCAGCTTCAGTTACCCTTACATTCCAGCTCAGGCTTGATCCATACTAAAACTGAATATTTGCCCTCCGCCTGCTGCAAACTCTAGCAGGCTTGTAATTGTGTGTGCATGTCACAATGGCTCGTCAAATGCTGAAAAATCCATGGGTGAGTCATTGCCTAATTTTCATTTGTGTCAATCAAAACATTTTAAAGTTCTTGCAAATCCAGCAGGCTTTCGTGTGACATAGTTGTTATTATTAATGTCGACGTTGGTGTACTTATCAATGCACAAGCAAGTCATGCACAATTAAGTCATACAAGTTTCTCTAGTCAAAATATCGAATAGGATTAGTGATTTTTACAATACAAAAAATCCCCTCTATCACAATCCTATTGAACTACCTTTTTCCTATTGGAAATAAAAAGTGATCCTTTAAGATTCTCACAGATCTATAGGATATTGTGGCACCTGTATTAGAATCATTTTGGACTACTTTCTTTCCTACTGGGAATCAAAAGTAATCCTATTGGACCCGATATAATTCTTGCATCCTATAGGATTTTGTGTCACCTCTATCAGAATCCTGTTGGAATTCTATTGTACTACTGTATCCCTATTGTATTCAAATGTAATATTGGATCCTATAGGTTTTTACTAAGTCTTGTTGGATTTTGTCACCCCAATCAGAATCCTATTAGAACTATTTTTCTTATTTGAACTCAAATTAGTTTGTTACTCGTTCCAGTACAAAAAACATTACATTTTCATTGATTGTAAACAGTTCTATATTAATTTCTGTTTTAGTCACCTTGAAGAAGATGTGTCCCTCTAAGAGTGACGGATGATGTCAGCTAGCGCAAGCTATTTGTTTCCTCATGAAGATGTCAATATTTTCATCAATGTGCAGCATTTTTTTCACTTGTTTTTATGCTAGCTAGCAAGCTAAGAAACCACTGTTTGCCACAATTTGCGTGTCAGCTGACTAGCTAGCTAAGTTGTAGTCACTGTTATAGCAGATGAGAAATGTTTATCTTGTTTTTTTATTGCTAAACATACTGTATGTGCCTTTTATTATAGGCAAGTCAACCCAGTTTTCATGATTTCTGGTAGATCATCGAAATAAATCAATCACATGTTTTTGGAATTCATTAGTTTTTACCTAATTAAATTCCTAAAGGAAAATAATGTTGAATGTTCCATTTATATTCCTAAAACATAAGTTTAAAATGATGTTATGACTGCTTCCTGTTGACAATAACTTTTAATAAATAGCCCAATGTTAAAACACTGTTTTGAAGTGTCCAAATCAATAGTGTGATGTATTGAAAAAATAAAATGTACTACCTACACATACAGTTGAAGTCGTAAGTTTACATACAACCACTCCACAAATTTCTTGTTAACAAACTATATAGTTAAACTATATCATTTTGGCAAGTCAGTTAGGACATCTACTTTGTGCATGACACAAGTCATTTTTCCAACAGTTGTTTACAGACATATTATTTCACTTATAATTCGCTTTATCACAATTCCAGTAGGTCAGAAGTTTACATACACTAAGTTGACTGTGCCTTTAAACAGCTTGGAAAATGATGTCATGGCTTTAGAAGCTTCTGATAGGCTAATTGACATAATTTGAGTCAATTGGAGGTGTACCTGTGGATGCATTTCAAGGCCTACCTTCAAACTCAGTGCCTCTTTGCTTGACATCGTGGGGAAATCAAAATAAATCGTAAACCTCCAAGTCTGGTTCATCCTTGGGAGCAATTTCCAAACGCACAGAGGTGGCAGCATCATGTGGTGGGGGTGCTTTGCTACAGGAGGGACTGGTGCACTTCACAAAATAGATGGCATCATGAAGGAGAAATTGTGGATATTGTGGCAAACCTCTTCAAGGTTAGGAGCGTTTGTCACAAACTAAGTGGTAAACTGTCACCAAATCACCCAAGAATGAGAGTCCTTTCGAACAGGACAGTACCTGTGTGTTTGTTTCTCCGTCCTGGTCCACCCAGGCCGTAGGCGAGGTCAAGGATAGCAGGGTTCGGTACACGAATCGGGTTCTCGGTAGGTCCAAACGCCAACAGGTAAGTCCAAAACAATCCAGCTCATACACGGTAAATCCAGCCAATCTCTATAGTCTCTTTCTCTATTGTTCATAGCTCCTTCCAGCACTCTCTCTTCCTCTTCCTGGTTTTTCTTGACCCGTTATCTGTGAGTCGGCTCCACCTTCTGAGGGTTCCCCTTGCTTCTGGGACTTGTAGTTTTGGCGGTCGGCCATTTTGTGATCTGTAGTTCTGACAGGGGTGGCCATTTTAGTGATCGGGCAGAGCCACAATATATTGAAGCAACATCTCAAGACATCTGTCAGGAAGTTAAAGCTTGGTCGCAAATGGGTCTTCCAAATGGACAATGACCCCAAGCATGCTTCCAAAGTTGTGGCAAAATGGCTTGAGGACAACAAAGTCCAGGTATTGGAGTGGCCATCACAATGCCCTGACCTCAATCCCATTAGAAAATGTGTGGGCAGAAATGAAAAAGCGTGTGCGAGCAAGGCGGCCTACAAACCCGACTCAGTTACACCAGCTCTGTCAGGAGGAATGGGCCAAAATTCACCCAACTTATTGTGGGGAGCTTGTGGAATGCTACCCGAAACGTTTGACTCAAGTTAAACAATTCAAAGGTAATGTTACCAGATACTAATTGAGTGTATGTAAACTTCTGACCCACTGGGAATGTGATGAAAGAAATAAAAGCTGAAATATATCACTCTCTACTATTATTCTGACATTTCACATTCTTAGTGGTGATCCTAACTGACCTAAGACAGGGAATTTTTACCTGGATTATGTCAGGAATTGTGAAACTGAGTTTAAATGTATTTGGCTAAGGTGTATGTAAACTTCAGCTGTATATAAAAACATTATGCTGGATTTCAAACAGACGACTGATGAGCCGCTGAATAGCAGTTTGATCATGACAACATGACATAACCAAAGAATGTTTGTTTATTTGTCATTAGAATGTCTAGCATCTGTTTGATGCTACAGAGCCCCATACAACTTAAATACATTCTGCGAATCTATAAAGGCAGACAAATTTCAAAGATTGATATTTATTTTGGGGTTTCCAACCCTGTTCCTGGAGAGCTACCATCCACTATGTTTTCACCCTATTCTAGCAGACCTGATTCTAATAATTAGCTGGTTGATAAACTGAACCAGGTTAGTTACAACTGGGGTTGGAGCGAAACCTACAGGAGGGTAACTCCAGGAACAGGGTTGGAGACCCCTGTTTTACCACAGGAGGTTGGTGGCACCTTAATTGGGGAGGACGGGCTGGTAGTAATGGCTGAAGTGGAATGAATGGAATGGTGTCAAATACATAAAACGTGGTTTACATGTGTTGATGCCATTCCATTTACTCCGTTCATGCTCCTGAGTGGCGGCGCGGTCTAAGGCACTGCATCTCAGCGAAAAGAGGCGTCACTATTGTACTTGGTTCAAATCCAGGCTGTATCACATCCGGCTGTGATTGTGAGTCCCATAGGGCGGTGCACAATTGGCCCAGTGTCGCCAGAGTTGGCTGTCATTGCAAATAAGAATTTGTTCTCAACTGACTTGCCTTGTTAAAGAGAGGCTAAATTGGAAAAAAGTATGTTTTTACAAATACAATATTATGAGCTGTCCTCCCCTCAGCAGCCTCCTGTGTGTTCTACATGGTCTTATGCTGAGCCACACTGGCTGAGTTTAGACAGTCAGCCCAATTCTGATATTTTTTCCACTAATTGGTCTTAATCACATCTTTTTAAGAACTGATCTAGCATCAGTAAATTGGCAGCAAGATTGCTAGCCAGCTGAGACTGGCTGAGAACCAATCATAGACAATTTATACACATTCATCATTGCTACCAACACACAAACAGAGTGCGTTGCCATATCGACAATTCCATTTTTAGTAAGAGAGTGATTTCCAGACGAGTGGAATAGATTGCAACCAAATTGAGATTCCAAGTAAGAGTAAAATTAGCGAGCTAACATCAGTCAAAAATGGAACAAACAAAACATTTACTATTGATGAAGGTAGCTACCAGTCTAGCAGTGACTAGCATAAGCTAAATTGATTAGCCGTGAGTACATTTAGATTTGCCATTTAGTAGACACTCTTATCCAGAGCAACTTACAGTAGTGAGTGGATACATTTTAGTACTTTTTCCTCGTGGGTATCAAACCCTCAACCCTGGCATTGCAAGCGCCATGCTCTACCAACTGACCCACATGGGATGCCAAAAGCTACATGATTTAGCTGATGGCTAGTTCAATACAGCATTGTAACCTTAGCTAGCTAACTTACCCGGCTAGGCTAGCAAGCTAGCCAACGTTAGGTTACCTCTACTGGAGAATCTTCCATTTTGTGAAGGAGAATTTATTTTTTATCTACGGTATCGCAATACTTCTCGGATGTCATCGAAATGGATTCCCCATCAGTTCAGCCTGAAAATCCCTCTGATAATCTTTGGTCACCACATAATTCTTGTTAGCTGAAAACTGTGACTGATGACTGTCTTCAGCAAATTCTCTTCTAAGCAGTGATATACAAATTATTCTCAGATTCACTGTGGCCTATGAATCGTTAGTTTAAACAGTGCATACACATTTGCCCCTGCTCTATTGAGATATGAGTGATTAACAAAATAGTGTTGCATTTACCTTTCTGCGTTGCTGACCAACTTGAAACAAAATGCAACAATCCAAACACAGCTTGCTGTCTTCTACAAGTTTTCCTCTAAACAGTGACATACATATTCCCAAATTCCATTATTTTTATTTTTTTTAGTAAGGTCATTTTTAACAGGACGTGTCCAACTCTCCCCTCCCATTCTATGGATTTCAACGTGATATCAATATGAGTGATCAACAAATAAGTGTTGCATTTCTCTTTCCGTTTTGGTGACCCCCAAATCAAAATGCATTACTCAAATGTAGCTGGTTGTCTTCAGAAACCTTCCAGGCATTGCTGGCTATCAATGATCCCGGTCAACAATTCCCCCAGCTCATCTGTCTCTGGTCTTAGCAGTCTTGAAATGTTCCCTATGAGTAACAGCATGTCTTCTTTAAGATAATGTTGATGTTTTTCCACAGGAACTTAGAAAGACAATATATATTCTCATCGACGGGGCTGTAGTGGAGCAGATTGAGAGCTTCTAGTTCCTTGGTGTCCACATCAACAACAAACTATCATGGTCAATACACACCATGACAATGCCTTTTCCCCTCAGGAGACTGAAAAGATTTGGCATGGGTCCTCAGGTCCTCAAAGTTCTACAACTGCACCATCAAGAGCATCCTTACTGGTTGCATCACTGCGTGGTATGGCAACTGCATGGCATCTGACCGCAAGGCACTGCATATGGCCCAGTACATCACTGGGGCCAAGCTTCCTGCCATCCAGGACCTCTATACCAGGCAATGTCAGAGGAAGGACTCCAGCCACCCTAGTCATAGACTGTTCTCTCTGCTACCGCACGGCAAGCGGTACCGGAGGGCTAAGTCTAGGTCAAAAAAGCTTAACAGCTTCTACCCCCAAGCCATGAAACTCCTAAACAGTTAATCAAATGGCTATCCGGACTATTTGCATCCTCCCCACCCCCCATTTTTATGCTGCTGCTACTCTCTGTTTATTATTCATGCATAGTCACTTTCCCTTTACCTACATGTACATATTATCTCAATTACCTCGGCTAACTGGTGCCCCGGACATTGACTCTGTACCGGAACTGTATATAGCCTAGCTACTGTTATTTTATTGTTGCTCCTTAATGTTTTGTTATATTTAGCAATGGATCCTCGTAAAATTATTTAAAATGTACTCATTCCAATTACAGGGCCAACAGAGTCCTGTTTTGTTCTTTTTTGGGATACCTCCACAAGTTGGCAGTGGGTAATTTGCATGCCTGCTGCCTTAATCCTTGGGAATGGTAGCTGTTTCCTAGACTCCCATTCCAGGATCAAACCCTGAATCCCCATTACCAGTGTTAGGCACAGAAAGCACCATCAAAAGTTGATAGGGCATACATTCGAATGAAACATCACCGCCAAGAAGGGCCTGTGATTGGCTCGAGGTTATCTAGAGTTTAAAAAATGTGTCCGGGGCACCCGATAGTACACCACATGGGTTTTGGGCCTGATAAATGCACGGATACCCAAAGGTAAACTCATTGGCATGTATTAACTCTAGAACTGCCACAGTTATCCAAGTAACATTGGAGCTATCAAGGAACTATAACTGATGAGCCATTCGCAGTTTCACTGTACGGGTAATGTGTACTTTGACTTCAAATCATATTTTAGTGGTCACAAACACGTGTTTAGCAGATGTTATTGTGGGTGTAGCGAAATGCCTGTGCTTCTTGTTCCGACAGTGCAGCAATATCTAACAAGTAATATCTAACAATTTCACAACAAATACCCAATACACACACATCTACGTAATGGAATTAAGAATATATAAATATATGGACACGCAATGTCAGAGCGACAAAGACTAAAATACAGTAGAATAGTATAGAATACAGTATATACATATCAGTAATGAAAGATATCTAAACATTAAAGTGACTAGTGTTCCATTTATTAAAGTGTCCAATGATTTCAAGTCGGTGTATATGGGCAGCAGCCATTCTGTGCTAGTGATGGCTATTTAACAGTCTGATGGCCTTGAGATAGAAGCTGCTTTTCAGTCTCTCAGTCCCAGCTTTGATGCACCTGTACTGACCTCGCCTTCTCGATGATAGCAGGGTGAACAGGCAGTGGCTCGGGTGGTTGTTTTCCTTGATAATCTTTTTGACCTTCCTGTGACATCGGGTGGTGTAGGTGTCCTAGAGGGCAGGTAGTCCCCCCCCCCCCCACCCCCCAGTGACGCGTTGGGCAGACCGTACCACCCTCTGGAGAGCCCTGCAGTTGTGGGCAGTGCAGTTGCCGTACCAGGCAGTGGTACAGCCCGACAGGATGCTCTCAATTGTGCATGGCTTAATCTTTGAGACAAGCATATGCTACTACGAGGCTTAACCAGTTATCCCCCAACAACATTGCATTTTGCACACAGCAAGGCGCAGGGGCACAGTCCTTTCATTTTATTTCATCACAACATGTTTTTATTGCTTGTTATACTTCAATTGTACTTTATGTTCATGATTTTCACATTTAATGCCACATTGTGTCGCACCAAAGGACTAAAAAACAGACTCCTTTTATGGCACTGTCAGAAAAGTGTCATATTTGTATCAATATTTCTAAAAAAGCTTAGTCTGTCTAGACCATGTGCTCCAGCAATGTCTTTTGTACTTCAAATCAAATTTATTTATATAGCCCTTTGTACATCAGCTGATATCTCAAAGTGCTGTACAGAAACCCAGCCTAAAACCCCAAACAGCAAGCAATGCAGGTGTAGAAGCACGGTGGCTAGAAAAACTCCCTAGAAAGGCCAAAACCTAGGAAGAAACCTAGAGAGGAACCAGGCTATGTGAAAAAAAAGAGAGCATTAGAGAGAGCATATGTGGGGTGGCCAGTCCTCTTCTGGCTGTGCCGGGTGGAGATTAAAACAGAACATGGCCAAGATGTTCAAATGTTCATAAATGATCAGCATGTTCGAATAATAAGAAGGCAGAACAGTTGAAACTGGAGCAGCAGCACGGCCAGGTGGACTGGGGACAGCAAGGAGTCATCATGTCAGGTAATCCTGGGGTATGGTCCTAGGGCTCAGGTCCTCCGAGAGAGAGAAGGAGAGAATTAGAGAACGCACACTTAGATTCACATAGGACACCGAATAGGACAGGAGAAGTACTCCAGATATAACAAACTGACCCTAGCCCCCCGACACAAACTACTGCAGCATAAATACTGGAGGCTGAGACAGGAGGGGTCAGGAGACACTGTGGACCCATCCGAGGACACCCCCGGACAGGGCCAAACAGGAAGGATATAACCCCACCCACTTTGCCAAAGCACAGCCCCCACACCACTAGAGGGATATCTTCAACCACCAACTTACCATCCAGAGACAGGGCCGAGTATAGCCCACAAAGATCTCCACCATGGCACAACCCAAGGGGGGGCGCCAACCCTTCCTCATTGCAAGAGGAACATCCCCTGTGCAATGGTGCCCGAATGCATACCCGTTTTTTAATCACAGTATTGTGTCACACCAAGTAGACATTGATTACATTTTTTCACCAAAACCAATGACAACTATTTGGAAATGTCATGAATTGACATGGAGACTTTTATTTCTTGAAATAGACTTGTGTGTCACGCCCTGACATGAGTATTCTTTGTTTTTTTCATATATTTTAGTTAGGTCAGGGTGTCACATGGGTGATGTATGTGTTTTTCTACTGTCTAGGGGTTTTTGTAGGTTTATGGGGTTGTTTACCATCTAGGTGTTTATGTATGTCTATGGTTGGTTCTCAATTAGAGGCAGCTGTTTATCGTTGACTCTGATTGGGAACCATATTTAGGCAGTGATCTTCTTTGGGTATTTGGTGGGGTATTGTCTATGTGATGTTGCATGTTAGCACTCAGTTTCGATAGCAGTCACGTTTGTTTTGTTATTTTGTTTGTTTAGTGTACTTCGTGTTTTTTCGTCATTCGTTAAAAGTATGTATTCACACCACGCTGTGCTTTGGTCTCCTCACTACGACGATCGTGACAGAATAACCCACCTCCCTCCTGCCGAGAGCCGCCAGAGTCTCCCGTCTGTCCTGAGTCGCCAGAGTCTCCCGTCTGTCCTGAGCCGCCAGAGTCTCCCGTCTGTCCTGAGCCGCCAGAGTCTCCCGTCTGTCCTGAGCCGCCAGAGTCTCCCGTCTGTCCTGAGCCGCCAGAGTCTCCCGTCTGTCCTGAGCCGCCAGAGTCTCCCGTCTGTCCTGAGCCGCCAGAGTCTCCCGTCTGTCCTGAGCCGCCAGAGTCTCCCGTCTGTCCTGAGCCGCCAGAGTCTCCCGTCTGTCCTGAGCCGCCAGAGTCTCCCGTCTGTCCTGAGCCGCCAGAGTCTCCCGTCTGTCCTGAGCCGCCAGAGTCTCCCGTCTGTCCTGAGCCGCCAGAGCCGCCAGCCAGCCAGGAGCCGCCAGCCAGCCAGGAGCCGCCAGGAGCCGCCAGCCAGGAGCTGCCAGAGCCGCCAGCCAGCCAGGAGCCGCCAGCCAGCCAGGAGCCGCCAGAGCCGTCAACCAGTCCTGAGCTGCCCCTCAATCCGGAGCTGCCCCTCAGTCCAGAGCTGCCAGAGTCGCTCCTCAGTCCAGAGGCGCCTTTCCGTCCAGTGGCGCTCTCTACGACGATCTTCAGTCCGGGGCCCGCTGCGAGGGTCCCCGCTCCTGAGGCGCCACCTAAGTGCGCAAAGACTGAGGTAGAGCGGGGTCCACGTCCCGCACCCGAGCCGCCGCCGTGAAAGAGGCCCACCCGTACCCTCCCCTTTAGATTAGGTTATTGCGGCCGGTGTCCGCACCTTTGTGGGGGGGGGGGGAATACCTGAGTATTCTTTGTTTTCTTTATATATTTTGGTTAGGTCAGGGTGTGACATGGGTGATGTATGTGTTTTCTACTGTCTAGGGGTTTTGTAGGTTTATGGGGTTGTTTACCATCTAGGTGTTTATGTATGTCTATGTTTGCCTAGATTGGTCCTCAATTAGAGGCAGCTGTTTATCGTTGTCTCTGATTGGGAACCATATTTAGGCAGCGATCTTCTTTGGATATTTAGTGGGTTATTGTCTATGTGATGTTGCATGTTAGCACTCAGTTTCGATAGCAGTCACGTTTTGTTATTTTGTTTGTTTCTTTAGTGTACTTCGTGTTTTTTCGTCATTCATTAAAGTATGTATTCACACCACGCTGCGCTTTGGCAGTCTTTTTCAAACCAAACACAAGACCTGTTAGTTTTGAATGATGTGTCTAATGTAGAGACCTGTGTTTTTGCAAAAAAGTGTGTTTTACAATTGCAAACTGAGTGTAAAGCAGATAATATGCTTGCAGTTTTGCAGACTTGGTCTGAAGAGTCGGTACATGAGTTAATGGTTTCACTGAGCGTGCCTCAAGTATCACTTTTAGTGTGTAAGAGATTGTAAAAAAAACTGCAAGACTGACTTAGCAGATAACTTCTTTGTTGAGGAAAAATGTACTTTTCTCTCCTAGCTATCTTAAGATGAATGCACTAAATGTAAGTCGCTCTGGTTAAGAGTGTTTGCTAATGACTAAAATGTAAATTAATGGACCAACCCCCATTTAAATTCCTCGGCTGCATCTGTAATGTCGCATCACCTCCACAGTAACATGATGTTAATCCTGTGGTGATGTGGTTAACTATTTTGGGACAGCTTAACCAATATCAAATTGTGTGTGTGTGTGTGTGTGTGTGTGTGTGTCCTGTTCCTCTCAGACAGGCAGAAACAGCATTATAAACAGTGATGGGATTATTGTTGGTCCATGTGAAGCTGGAACACTCGGCTTTTTGTGTATTCTGTGGGAGTTCAGTTATATCGTCCTTCGATACTCAAAGACAATCTTTAATAGAGTCAATAAAACATTTTAGGAAACTTCAACACATTTTCTATGAAGGTAAGAGTAAATGTTACCCCTATATCTACATCTAACCAATAGATGATACATGTGTATTATGCAGCTTACGTCATTTTAACTATCGGACATTCTGCATCTATCCATGTTTACAGCATGTAGGTCTATACCTCGGGTTGCAAAGCTACCGGTAATGTAACAAAGTTAGCAGAATCTTCTGTAATTTTTATAATTAACAGTTAATGGCAATCTATGGTAATTTTATATTTGAATATTTATTTTTAAAAGTATTCATATTTGTTTGTTATCTGTGTCCATTTTGTCCATTTTGTGTTTCTAGTGGATAGATCATATGGTTGAAGAGAACTGCCTAATTAATGAAAACATATTCTAATCAACAATGGCATTATTTTCAATTAAGTCTGCAACTCTTCCAACTATTTACTTTTTTCACAACCGCCACAGGTTTGGCGACAAAATACTGAGAACAAAGACATAAAAAAAAATATAATAATAATAATATTGACAGTCAAATAAATAAGTCTATAGAAAATATATAAATTCTATTTCATGCTTAAACTCTCATATAAAACACTAATGATATTCACTAAGTTGATGGTTTATATTTAAGATGTTTTACAGCTTCGTCATTATATTTTATATTTTAAAATCATCTTATTTAATTTATTTTATACATTTGACAAGGCCACACAAAGGACTAGAGATAATTAGATACCTGTGATAATCTGAAGTACCCGAAAGGGCCACCCTACCTACATGTACAAAATAACTTGACTAACCTGTACCACAGCACATTGACTCGGTGCCGGTACCCCCTGTATATAGCCTCATTGTTGTTTTTATTTGACTATATTTACTTTAGTTTATTTAGTAAATATTTTCTCAACTCTCATGAACTGCATTGTCGTTAAGGGCTGGTAAGTAAGCATTTCACTGTAAGGTCTACACCTGTTGTATGTGGAGCATGTGACTAATACAATTAGATTTGATGTCTTGTGATAAATTACATAAAATCCTTAAAAGTTACCAAAATTCTGGCAGTTTACGGGTTCCCAGTTCCCAGTATGTTAAGTAGCCTTCATTTATGTTATGATACTCTTTGTCTCGTTAAAACATATAATTTTCACTCTAATTTTGTGGAAATTGATTTCCTGGAGCAGCACTGTCTGTGACAGAGGTGTTCCTCCAGTAATCGAAGCCATTAATCCTGACATCTAATTGGTCATGCAAGGCCATTGATTAGGCTAAACCAGAGGGTCCCATAATAACCTGGACTCTGCTGTTGATCAGTTTTTTTCCCAGCACATTCTGTACTTTATCTTTTCTTTGTCATCTTAAATGCTTTTTATTCATTACAGCTGCATATGCAACCCATATAGGCACATCTTTTGTATTCTAATCTAATCCACTGAAAATAATTAGATGAATGGGTGCAAGCAAGATTGCATACACATTATGATTTGTTATGAATTCTCACAAAATCAGGGTCCAACCACACATCATTCAAGTTAAAAAATCCTTAAAATAAAACCTTCAGCCACAAATTATCTTTCAATCCTCAATGCAGAAAGGAGGAAGCTGAGGGCCAAATTAGTTATGTTTTCTGGCAAAGACAAAATTGTTTTAGCTTGGATGGTGTGCAGTCACATTAGATTAGCATAATGTGCAACCTGCTGCACTACAGAACATCCCTGTTTGCGCCTTTGAAGTGGATCAAAGCCCCACAACAGGATGTTGGGATTTAATAGACAGCCCCAATTCATCAGAGAAGATTTGGCAGTTCACAGGCGGCAATTAGTGCACCTGACATGTTATATATGGGTACCTACTCCACTACAGATCACAGGAGTTGAGTTCATGTCAAGCCTTTCAGAGAAGAGTTGAAAACTCGTTTTGATTAGGCTACCACTGGCTGACAGACAAAAAGGTCCCAATTGAATTGGATTACAGCCTACTCCATATTTAGGCGTATATCAATTGCAGAGAGAGAACGAGAGAGAGAGATTTTCTCTTGTCAATTTATTGCGACTGCTCAAGAGTGTTTTATGGGTAACTATTTGGTCAATCTTTCTATTCAGAACTACTAGAAGACTGTTGGAACTGGACGAGAGGTAAAGACACCTGGAGCCATACACTCGTGATGAGGGCAGCAGCGCTTTCCTCCCCACCTAATAGAGACTGTCATGAGAGCGCATCTGAGCAGTGGGAGGTTGATCCTCAACCATTACCATCCACTGTCGTCGATGACACCCAGTTTTTTAATCCCCCAATTTTAACCCGATGTATGACTCTGCCAGATGCTTTGTACAGACGACGACAGAATCCGAGAGGAGAGTGGTATGATAACACGGTGTACAGTGACGCCAACCATCACGACCAACAAATCGTCTCGATGAATACATATGAGGACCACAACGGTGCATATCAGTCTCAAGTAAAAGAAATCCCTTGGAATTCAGATGTCGGGCTGCACGATTTCAACAGCCAGTGGGATCATTCTGATTACGATCACAGCAACTCACCTCAGAAAACGTAAGTGCGACACTTGTTGGGCGATACCGTAAATAACCACCATAATAATATCAGGACATGTTATCATATTACCGAGAGTGGTGTATGTTGAGCCAGTTTTTACATTCAACATCACTACATCAAGGCAGTGGTGCCAGGTGAAGTGGGTATACTCTAATTTAGCCGAAAATGTCCCAAACGGTCCGCTCAGCGAAGGAAATAGGCCCTGTGTGAAAAATGATATGACAAACAAGTGACATACACTCTGAATTACCTACAATTACAATTCCCATATTTGTCGTTCATAGTCAGGCCAACCCAAGCTGTACTGTGTAAGTAGGCTAATAGTAGGTCTACTACTGAATGATAAATAAGTCTGAATTTCTGACTCAGGTGACAAAGGTTTCTGATTTTTATTTTATTATTCAGGTTTTTGCTCAAACCTCTTAAGGATCCGCCCCGTTTTCTTTCAATTTTCTCCTAAAATGACGTACCCAAATCTAACTAGCTGTAGCTCAGGCCCTGAAGCAAGGATGTGCATTTTCTTGATACCATTTGAAAGGAAACAGTGGAAATGTGAAAAGAATGTAGGAGAATATAACACACTAGATATGGTAAAAGATAATACAAAGAAAAAAAACAATCGTTCATTTTGTTTTTAACCATTATCTTTGAAATGTAAGAGAAAGGCCATAATGTATTATTCAAGCCCAGATGGAATCTAGACTTTGGCCACGAGATTGCAGCAATTTGTGCAAAGTTTTAGACTGATGCAATGAACCATTGCATTTCTGTTCAAAATTGTGTATAAAGACTGCCCAAATGTGCCTCATTTGTTTATTAATAGCTTTATGTTCAAAATTGTGCACTATCCTCAAACAATAGCATGGTATTATTTCACTGTAATAGCTACTGTAAATTGTACAGTTCAGTTAGATTAACAAGAATTTAAACTTTCTGACAATATCAGATATGT
The DNA here is from genome assembly GCF_002021735.2 of Oncorhynchus kisutch. Lineage (NCBI taxonomy): Eukaryota > Metazoa > Chordata > Actinopteri > Salmoniformes > Salmonidae > Oncorhynchus > Oncorhynchus kisutch. The sequence goes on along the minus strand of NC_034201.2, from coordinate 11,205,383 downwards.
CTATGTCCTGGGAAATTCTTGCTACTTACAACCTCATGCTAATCGCATTAGCATACGTTAGCTCAACTGTCCCGTGGATGGTACAACGATCCCAATTATTTTAATGTCACTTTTTTTTAAATGCATTTTTCCAAAACAATGCTTAAACCACAATGCTTACTCAGTGCACAATGCTACCCCAGTGCTTCCTCAGAAGATCACTCTTGATATCTGGAAAAAATCTAAGACATTTTGATTTTTCAGTGTAGTTAACCTTCAATTCAAGTGCACAGGCACCTAGCACTGTTGTCAGTTAGCAGTGTTTCTGTAGTACATGAGATGGAGTTTGCAAAACAGATGGCCAATGGATTAACACAAATAATCATGATATCATTCTGCCTGGTAGGCATAGAGTATCATTAGTATGGCTATATTTTTCCTGTCCGTTAATTGTTTGAAACCTGGACATTTTACTTCATATTATGAGGCATGTCTTATCTTGCTTCAAAGTTACCTATAGCCAAAATCCCACCATAGAAACGTGTCTGCAATTATTTTTATAAAGACTTCCTCATACGTTCACATAGACTTCTTATATATTCTCCTGTTCTGTTGGTTTTCTTTCAACTTTCGTTCGTTGTCATTTCATAGTCATATTAGCCACTCACGATTGTGGTTGCATCTTTAGATCTTCCCTCTTTCAAAATTTCTAACTGATATTTCAATCTCTGTCCTTGAAACCGCTTTGCGCAGTGCTCATTTTAGAACTGTTTTTCCCGCAAATTGCAGTTTGGAACAATCGTACATAGGCCTACCTCCATTGCTGCGACTAAAATGTGATGATGTAATAGTTCATCAACATTTAAGCTAAATATTCTGATCTGTTCCATCAGCCTTATTAATTGATTTGGCGTATACCTCCACTACTTTGATATGCATCCGTGGGGATTATTAAGAAACGAGTATGCCCACATACAATAAGTGGGTATACCCTCCACTACACCACAGCATCAAGGGAAGTATACTATTATTTCTAACAAACATATCTACATATATTTCAAGATGTTGTGTATCCCTGATAATAATCAGAATTAATGGAAACATAGCTTGTCCAAAAAAAGTAGTGAACTTACCCAGTGTCAGGGATTCTTGAAAGATGGGGAAAATCTGAACTATTTTTTTTAGTACACATTTTCTTAATATTGACAACATTTAAAAGATATATTTTCAAAGACCAAAGTATCAGCTATCAGATCATCTAAAGGAACAACCTAATTATTTTAAGTTTATCTTGAAATGTAACTTAATAACTGGATTTATGTAAACTCCGTAAGACACCTTAAATGGTGTATTGAGAAATATTTTAAGTCCGACAGGGCTATTCCAAGAAACTACATTATTCATTGTCGCTCGTTTTTGGAATTTTAAACACTTGAGAGTTTGAAATAGACAAGAGCATTGACAGGCATAGAGCCGCCATCTTGTCTATTTCAAATCTTCTCTCATTGATTGAGAAAGGTGGGTGTCCACTGCAAAGTGCTGAATTACATGGTGACACTCGTCTCGATCAATGAGAAGATTTGTACCCGTTGTATTACGTCATGGAGCAAAACATTTATTTAATAACGGAGCATTTTCTAAATTCAAATTAACCCCTTGGAACTAGACATTGAAGTTTAGAAGATGGTTGTCTTCCAAGTCGGAATTGAGGAAGTATGACCAAGTAAAGGTTGGTCGAAAATTCTGTGCTCTGCTTTACACTACCTACTGTGTAACTATCAGAACTCAGGATAAGACCCAGATGCAGATCATTTGAATCATATAAGTTTATTTACAATGCAGGGGGCAGACAAACAGGTCAAGGGCAGGCAGAGGTCGGTAATCCAGGACAGAGTCTGTAAGGTGCAGAACGGCAGGCAGACTCAGAGCAGGCAGAATGGTCAAAACCGGAAGAACTAGAAAACAGGGACTAAAGCGAAAAGGAATATAGAAAAACATGCTGGTAGGCTTGACGAGACAAGACAAACAGAGAACACAGGTATAAATGCACAGGGGATAATGGGGAAAAAATGGTGTAGCCAACCCTGTACTCCAGGTTGGCTCAGTGGAGGAGTCACGTAGATTTTTGCTATAGGTCAAATCAAAGGAATAAGCTTGCCTTTTATAATGTGCAAAATGTACATGTACACAACAATACACACCAATCTCAAATGTAAAATAATGGAATTAAGAAATATTAGGATGAGCAATGACAGAGTCAGGAGTGTGTGTGTGATGGGATGTATAGACAATATGGACAGTATATGGATAGAATGTGCAGTATATCTGAAGAATAGTATATGTACAGCAATAGTTAAATAGGATAGACCTTGATGAATACAGAATATACATATGAAGTGGGTAAAACAATATGTAAACATCATTATAGTGACCGGTGTTCCATCACTATGCACTGTACATAGGACTGCAGCCTCTGAGGTGCATGGTAGAGTAACTGGGTGGTAGCCGGCTAATGACAGTGACTAAATTTCAGGGCAGGGTACTGGGCGGAGGCTGGCTAGCTGGGCGGAGGCTGGTGACTATTTAACAGTGATGGCCTAGATATAAGTTGTTTTTCAGTCTCTCAGTCCCAGCTTTGATTCACCTGTACTGACCTCATCTTCTGGATGGTAGCGGGGTGAACCGGCCGTGGCTCGGGTGTGTCACGTTCATCATAACGATGAGACCAAGGCGCAGCGTGAGCTGAATACATTCTTCTTTTTTTACACTTAAACAAAACGAACGTGATGCTATAAACACGAGTGCTGGCATGCAACTACACACAGACAATAACTCACAAAACCAAAATGGAAAATGGCAACCTAAATAGGATCCCCAATCAGAGACAACGATAAACAGCTGCCTCTGATTGGGAACCAATTCAGGCCACCATAGACCTACATATACCTAGACAAACCAAAACCCCATAGATGTACAAAAAACCCTAGACAAGACCAAAACGCACATACCACCCTCGTCACACCCTGACCTATAATTTTTTTTAAATAAAATAACTAAGGTCAGGGCATGACAGGGTGGCTGAGGTCCTAGATTATATTCTTGGCCTTCCTGTAACACCGGGTGCTGTAGATGTCCTGCAGGGTAGGCAGTATGCCCCGGTGATTCATTGGGCAGACCTCACCACCCTCTGGAGAGCCCTGCGGTTGCGGTCGGTGCAGTTGCCGTACCAGCCCGACAGGATGCTCTCATTGGTGCATCTGTAAACGTTTGTCAGGGTCTTAGGGGCTAAATCTAATTTCTTCAGCCTCCTGAGGTTGAAGAGGTGCTGTTACACCTTCATCACTACACTGTCTGTGTGGGTTGACCATGGTATAGCCATAGATTCCTGAAAAATAATTTATAAATCCGTCTTAAGTTTAGTACAACTGTCTTCCTACACCTGTCTTACTACATTATTTATGAGATACTACATTATTTATGGGTAGGCCTGCTATGATATGACATTCCTATTATGTCTAACACTCCCATTTTGAGTATTTGTAAACAAACATAATATAACCAAATATGTAAAACTACTGTATCCTGTTGAGCTCATGGACCTTGCATCACCATCAGTAACTTAAGTATATGTCTTGCTTAGCTAGTACTGTAGGCCCACACACAGCAAACCTCTGGCTGTCAAATAAAGCCATCATTCAACAGATGCAGATCACACCTATCTCCATAGAGACACACTTGTCAATGGCTTAGTAATGGCTTAGTAAAAAAATCTGTGGAGACTAAGAATGTTGTGTATTATACATGCTGAAATTACATACTCATGCCATTGTAGCTAACAAAAAACTATTAAAGCACTCCCGACTCTATCATTTGGAAAAGGGTAAATAAACATCTGCACTGAATGTTTTCTTCAGCTTACTCTTCTCTTCAGTTCCTGTCAACTTCCTTGTAGTCTGAATAGTGTTTTTTTGTCACCGCCTTTCTCCATCCAGAGTTGAGAACATGCACCGTAGAAAAACGACTGTGCGAGAGAAGGGCCGTCGGCAGGCTATCCGTGGGCCTGCTTACATGTTCAGTGAGCGGGGCACCAGTCTCACTTCAGAGGAGGAGCGCTTCCTAGATGCTGCTGAGTACGGGAACATCCCAGTGGTGCGTAAGATGCTGGAGGAGTCCAAGACCCTCAACGTCAACTGTGTGGACTACATGGGCCAGAATGCACTGCAGTTGGCTGTGGGTAATGAGCACTTGGAGGTGACAGAGCTGCTGTTGAAGAAGGAGGGGCTGGCGCGTGTGGGGGATGGTCTACTCTTTGCCATCAGTAAGGGCTATGTGCGCATCGTAGAGGCTATCCTGGCCCACCCTGCATTCGGAGGTGGGCTGCGCCTAACCCTAAGCCCCCTGGAGCAGGAGCTAAGAGATGATGACTTTTATGCTTACGATGAAGACGGTACACGTTTTTCCCATGACGTGACCCCGGTCATCTTGGCTGCACACTGCCAGGAGTATGAGATAGTGCACACGCTGTTGATGAAGGGAGCCCGCATCGAGAAACCCCATGATTACTTTTGTAAATGTAATGAGTGCCATGACAAGCAGTGCCGTGACTCGTTCAGCCACTCCCGCTCCAGGATGAATGCCTATAAAGGGTTAGCCAGCGCTGCCTACCTCTCCCTGTCTAGTGAGGACCCTGTATTCACAGCTCTGGAGCTCAGCAACGAGCTGGCTCGCCTGGCCAACATCGAGACTGAGTTCAAGGTGAGAAAAACACAAAGACCAAGCTTGAGGGTGAAGGAAAGGGTTTACTTTTCACCTATGTAATGTATTGGCTTGCTTTCTCTCACACATGCTCTCCCCCCTCTTACTCATTTTGCAATATTTAAAAGCTTTGTGCAGATATTTTTGTGAAAGCCCTAGAGCTGACTTTTGTCTTTTGATTACTCACAGAAATGATTAATTGGGAAGAGATCAAATCAGTTAGTCCATGTACAGCATACTTCACCAAATGACACACTCTAATATTATTGGAACCCGCTGTGAGAAAATTAAGATTGGTCCCAATCTCAAATCGGTCATTGACCGGTTAGAAATTATCGCAACGTTAATTTATACTGATTACAGACCTCTCCAAAGAGTTTGGGTGGAGGTTTAACATAGATGGGTATAAACACAGACACGCACACAAGGACACACACTGTATCTCCTCTGTCTGAGGAACACCCACAGAAAGATGTACAAATGCATGCATACACAGTTTATGCACATTATAAAGAACCATGTGTGACCAACACAAACAGTGGCATGCAAACTCACACCCACACACCCTGCCTGAATGAGATAAGAAAATATACACAGCCTTTGTCAGTGCAGAAAAGGTCTGTGGTTTTCCAGGTTTCTATTGGAATATTTTACATGTAGAGCAAAAAGTGAGAGACTGACATTAACAATTCACCAAAAGGTGTGACCCCTGGGGTTTGCCTCATTTTAAATAATTCTCACATCTCTTTTCCTCTCCTTTTCTTTCTCTCCCTATCCTTCTCCCTTTATCTCTCTCTATCTCGCTCTCGCTCTCGCTCTCTACTCTCTGTGTAGAATGACTACAGGAAGCTGTCCATGCAGTGTAAAGACTTTGTGGTGGGAGTGCTTGACTTATGCAGAGACACGGAGGAGGTGGAGGCCATTTTGAATGGGGATGTGGACCAAGCTCTGCCCAGTGATCACAGTCGACCCTGCCTCATCCGGGTCAAACTGGCCATTAAGTATGAGGTCAAAAAGGTTAGCTGAACCACTCAACCTTAATCTGAAATCAAACATGCTATTTTAAATGTTTCCTAACTCTGGTGTTTGTCTTTGTACATCTCTGTTATTGTGTCTAGCGTGATTTAATAGTCTTACATTTGAATTGCAATCAAGAGCACAATGAGAAAGAAACATTTGATTAGATTCTCCCAATCTTCACGTCCCCTATAAAGGGTTTATTTAAGAGGCAATCTGGAATGGGATATAAATGAAATACGTGTTTTACAGCTGTTTCACATCCAACAATGGATTCTACAACACAATAATATGCAAGGTATGACAAAGAAGTCACCCTTGGCCTATGGTTATCAATGTTGTTGTATGTCATAGTTATTTTTCATCATGTCTCTGTAGTTTGTGGCCCATCCTAACTGCCAGCAGCAGCTTCTGACCCTGTGGTATGAGAACCTAGCTGGACTTAGGCAGCAGTCTGTTGGGGTCAAATGCTGGACAGTCCTGGGAGTGGCGATCGGCCTTCCTTTCCTCGCCATCGCATACTGGGTCATGCCCTGCAGTAAGGTACACACAATCCCTTTTCTATTGTGTTCTTAGAATCACTCATTAACATGTTTGTGTTATTAAAAATAGTGATATGTTTATATCATGAGGTTGATGGTTGCCATTTATGCGGTTGATTTCCTCTATATCAGTTGGGTCAGATTCTCCGCAGTCCCTTCATGAAGTTTGTGGCCCATGCTGTGTCATTCACGATCTTCCTTGGACTACTGGTAATCAATGCCTCGGACCGCTTCGAAGGGGTCAAGAACCTTCCCAATGAGACAATAACAGACCACCCTCATCAGGTGTTCAGGGTCAAAACCAGTCAGTTCTCCTGGACTGAGATGCTCATCATGAATTGGGTGCTTGGTAATTTATTCTGGTTTTCAAACAGCTGCTTTTGTGGGAGAGACTTTATTATCTAGTCTATTCATATGTCTTTGTACCTGTCTCTTCACCATGAATAAAATCTTAAAGTATTCAAATCATACCACTCGTATGCTCAAAACAGAGAGCTTTTGCACCTACTGAAAAGCACTCTCTTCATTAGGGATGATCTGGTCGGAGTGTAAGGAGATCTGGGCTGATGGGCCTAGGGAGTACATCATGCACCTGTGGAACGTGCTAGACTTTGGCATGCTGTCCATCTTCGTGGCATCCTTCACAGCTCGGCTCATGGCCTTCCTGAGGGCCTCTGAGGCCCAGCTGTATGTGGACATGTATGTGCCCAACATGCCCAACATAGACCTGAGCAACGCCTCACTGCCACCAAATGTAGCATACTACACCCATGGTCAGTGACACTTAGAAAATGATAATAACAATGCTTAATCTCTGGTCATTCTTTTGAAAAAGCGGTGATTTAAAAAAAGTTATGTAAAAAGAGGACTGCAACCTATGATATGAAAATTCAAGGACTTGGTACAATGAGGTTCTATCTGCAAAATATGGAGTTTTGAAATTAGTATTTTTCAAGTCCCAGATCTCAGAACTGTGTCTTCCTCTTTCATGCCTAAATAAATATATCACCTTGCATACAATTATTTTTGATTGACATACGCAGTGTTATGTGATCAGACTGCAGGTAGAACCTTATATAGCGCCAAGATAAAAAGGTGTTTGCACAGATGTTTCTCGAGTCTCCCATGTGAAGCACCACCTAATGAGAAATTCTATGTGAATAACACATTTTTTATCGAAATGTCTCTCTCTCTCTCTCTCTCTCAGCCAGGAACAGGTGGTTACCCTCCGACCCTCAGCTGATCTCCGAGGGTTTGTACTCCATTGCGGTGGTGCTCAGTTTCTCCCGCATTGCCTACATCTTGCCTGCCAATGAGAGCTTCGGCCCACTTCAAATCTCCCTCGGCCGGACGGTCAAGGACATCTTCAAGTTCATGGTCATCTTCATAATGGTCTTCCTAGCTTTCATGATTGGCATGTTCAATCTATATTCCTATTACCTTGGTGCCAAGTACAACCCCGCCTTTACCACGTAAGTGCCCTCCTGCCTATTAAGTGCTTTAAGTAGAGATGTATGCATGTATGTCTATGTATTCATTTGTGTGTTATTTATTAATGTCCGTGTGTGTGCGTTTGCACGCGTGTGTGTTTTGTTTGATTATGTGTGTTCACAGGGTGGAGGAGAGCTTTAAGACTCTATTTTGGTCCATCTTCGGCTTGTCCGAGGTTATCTCTGTGGTCTTGAAGTATGACCATAAGTTCATAGAGAACATTGGTTATGTTCTCTTTGGCGTCTACAATGTAACCATGGTAATCGTACTGCTCAACATGCTGATTGCAATGATCAATCACTCCTATCAAGAGATTGAGGTGAGACTAGGAACCAATAGGCCATAAATACCACTAGGGAATTCACAGGAGATATATTGTCAATAATCAATGATTTGAGGTCAGAGTGGAATTATGTCAATTTACAGTATGGGTGAGTTGTTATACTGTTATGTTCATGTTGTATTCATGTACCATTTTGTGAGTACACTGTTGTGAGCAGTTATGATAAAATAATCAGACCATATTAGATGAATTGTATGATTGTGCTCCAAACTGAGTCATTGCCCCTCACCTATCACTACTCTCCATTTATATCATGGCCTGTCTCAATCTCAACAGGAGGATGCTGATGTGGAGTGGAAGTTTGCCCGTGCCAAACTCTGGCTATCCTACTTTGACGAGGGGCGTACTTTGCCCCCACCATTTAACCTGGTTCCCAGCCCCAAGTCTTTCTACTACCTAGCTCTGCGCACAAGGGCTTGTCTGGTGAGGCTGTGCAAGGCCAAAGCTCGTCACCATGACAACCAGCGTGAGACAGCCATGATCAATTTGCGATTTAAGGTCAGAAGTTGGCTTTTAGGGAGAGGCTGTAGCCAGTTATATATCTTCCTCTTTAATTAATGAAATTTTAATGGGTGTGTGGTTTCTGTTCCATTTCAGCTTAATCAGTACAGACCTCAAACCAGGACACCAGGGCAGGATGACTTCACCATTAGAAAACCCATCAAACATCCTACTCGATACCAGGTACTTCCTTCATACAGGTCAATTTGATTAATTAGCCAGATCAGACGATATTCAGACATGCTACATTCTGAACTGTTCCGATTCTCCCTATTTTCTTGAAAGAAACTGATGAAGAGGCTCATTAAGAGATATGTGCTCAAGGCTCAGGTTGACAGTGAAAATGACGAAATCAACGAAGGTAAGAATGATTCCTATCCATTTATGTAAGATCTCAAAGCTGTTGTGGAATACTCATCATTCTTACAGCCGCAAGGCTGTGACGTGGAGTTGTAGTGGATTGAGCGATCAATAACCTGTGGTGCAATGCCTTGCAGGTGAGCTGAAGGAGATCAAGCAGGACATCTCCAGCCTGCGATATGAGCTCCTGGAGGAGAAGTCTCAGGCCACAGAGGAACTAGCTGACTTGATCCAACAGCTTGGTGACAAGCTTAGCAAGAATGCCAAGAAACCCTGATGGGAATTGAGGGGTGTTCTCTGTATAAGAACTTTGTATAAAACCTCCAAACTTAGATCCATAGTGTGTTGTTAAATTCTGGGATTGCACTCCACTTTGAGATGTAGTGTAGGCTCGCTGTAGTTGTGTTCCTCTATATTTAAAAATATATATATATTCACATTAAATCATTCTGCCTGTAAAGTAGTAGGATAACCTTGGCGGAATGCTGATGAATGTGTGTGGACAAGAGTATTTTACATTTGTAAAAAAAAATGTTTGTATTGAAATATTTAGACATTTTTAAATAAAATTATCATTATTATTGAGTAGGCCTGCCTGCATTATTGATGCTATTGCAGCACACTCCTCAGCCTGAAACATCCCCACTTGCACCACCAAATAGCTAGCTTGCTCGTGTGGTGCCAATTGGTAAGGCACTTCAGGAGGGTGGTCATGTGTGCTACCAAGGCAGAGGTCCTGGGTTCAAGTCTCAGTGTGAGCTGAATCAGGTAGTGGTAATCACTAAACAGGCAGTGTTATGTCCTTTACAGTGGTGCCTTGACCCGGATCTACAGTTGCACTCAGCTCAAAGTTGGGGTAACTGTTGAGTAAGTGTGAGGGGTGGGATGTGTGAAACTTACTCCCCAGCTAGCTTTTTCTTTTAGCGCTGACTGGTAAGATCCTTTAGGAGGGCGGCTACATGGGCTAGCAAGACAGAGGTCATAGGTTCGAGAATCTGTGTGCGTCGACTCAGGAGTAAGTGATACTTGCCATAAAATAAGCGGCATGATGTCCTTTATTAGTAAACATGAATTAGGAAATTCAATGATGAATAAGGCAAGCGAATATATCTTCTAGCAGCCCAAACTGACCGTTGCAAACAATACACACATTTATCTACAATCTCCCAAGAGAAATGTCATCCTGAAAATAACTTTCTTAAAGGAGCAATAGTACTGTACTCAACTTGTCATACTCCAGATCTAGTAAATCTGTCTTTCAACAATATATTGGTCTAATAAGACAAAACACAAGTGAGGATCAACATGTAGATCTAGATCACCAGCTTATAGTCCTAAAAACCTGAAAGAAGTTACCTCTAGTTCCTTCAGCAATTCCTTAGGGGAAAATTAATGGGGAATGAATAAGGTTTTGAGGTAAATGCTGGAAATAAGGTCTGTGGTTAACACAGGCTTAGGAGATCTTATACATTTTGTTCTATGAGATATCAGTCAGTTCAGTTAACACAACCTTTATGAGTTATGAAAACTTGTGCTTTTTTTTATAAATGCTTAAAAATGCACAAAGTGACATTAGCTGATGAAGATAATCTCATGGAACAAAACGTGTACCACAGACCTTCTTTATAGCATATATCAAAGCACTCCAATCATTTCACCATAAGCTTTGTCCAACAAACTATGACGGAGGTAGTACCTTACATTTTTTTTTTTAAAGACTCCATTATTATTCCTCTCAATAGCTATGTTTACATCCAATTGGTGACTTATTGTAAAATCTGCATAAAAACAATATGCACCAGAGATGTGTTTCCATCAAATCCTATTAAAAGCTGTACGTGATGACAGAGTACATAAAAATACCCTTTGCTATTAAATTCCCATGTACTGAATAAACAAATACAAGTTAAATGGGTTTTCATCGCATTTTCAACTCTACTGATGGTTTTCTCACAAAAAATTGTTTAGCGTTATATGGAGTGTGCCCACTCTGGTATTGGAATGTAAACTCTAGCCAACATCTTGCCACTACAGTGCAGGTGTATATATGAACTTCACCAACAGAGCAGAGCAGATACCAGTCTTTGTGGAAACTATCTCCGACTACATTGATTCTCCCCAAGGTCAATACTTCAAAAATATAAATTACACACCTACCTTGTACCCATTTCTGTCCTCTGCAGATGCATGCCTTTCGTTGTTTGCTGAAATCCACTTTCTAAATACACATTAATGAAATACAACCAGCAACTTTGCTTGTTTAGGTTTCTCAAAGACGGCAAATTGAATCTCTGAAGACGTGGGCCTAGAGCTCACAACAAATCATACAATCTACAGGTCCCACCAATTTTGTTTTTCACATACTTCGTAAATAACAGGTGTAAAATATCAGTGAAATGCTTTCTTATGGGCCCTTCCCAGCAATGCAACATTTTTAAAAAAACAATACAAATAATTGTAACACAAGGAATAAATACACAATGAGCAATGATAGCTTGGCTATATACAGTGCCTTGCGAAAGTATTCGGCCCCCTTGAACTTTGCGACCTTTTGCCACATTTCAGGCTTCAAACAAAGATATAAAACTGTATTTTTTTGTGAAGAATCAACAACAAGTGGGACACAATCATGAAGTGGAACGACATTTATTGGATATATCAAACTTTTTTAACAAATCAAAAACTGAAAAATTGGGCGTGCAAAATTATTCAGCCCCCTTAAGTTAATACTTTGTAGCGCCACCTTTTGCTGCGATTACAGCTGTAAGTCGCTTGGGGTATGTCTCTATCAGTTTTGCACATCGAGAGACTGAAATTTTTTCCCATTTCTCCTTGCAAACAGCTCGAGCTCAGTGAGGTTGGATGGAGAGCATTTGTGAACAGCAGTTTTCAGTTCTTTCCACAGATTCTCGATTGGATTCAGGTCTGGACTTTGACTTGGCCATTCTAACACCTGGATATGTTTATTTTTTAACCATTCCATTGTAGATTTTGCTTTATGTTTTGGATCATTGTCTTGTTGGAAGACAAATCTCCGTCCCAGTCTCAGGTCTTTTGCAGACTCCATCAGGTTTTCTTCCAGAATGGTCCTGTATTTGGCTCCATCCATCTTCCCATCAATTTTAACCATCTTCCCTGTCCCTGCTGAAGAAAAGCAGGCCCAAACCATGATGCTGCCACCACCATGTTTGACAGTGGGGATGGTGTGTTCTGGGTGATGAGTTGCTTTTACGCCAAACATAACGTTTTGCATTGTTGCCAAAAAGTTCAATTTTGGTTTCATCTGACCAGAGCACCTTCTTCCACATGTTTGGTGTGTCTCCCAGGTGGCTTGTGGCAAACTTTAAACAACATGGATATCTTTAAGAAATGGCTTTCTTCTTGCCACTCTTCCATAAAGGCCAGATTTGTGCAATATACGACTGATTGTTGTCCTATGGACAGAGTCTCCCACCTCAGCTGTAGATCTCTGCAGTTCATCCAGAGTGATCATGGGCCTCTTGGCTGCATCTCTGATCAGTCTTCTCCTTGTATGAGCTGAAAGTTTAGAGGGACGGCCAGGTCTTGGTAGATTTGCAGTGGTCTGATACTCCTTCCATTTCAATATTATCGCTTGCACAGTGCTCCTTGGGATGTTTAAAGCTTGGGAAATCTTTTTGTATACAAATCAGGCTTTAAACTTCTTCACAACAGTATCTCGGACCTGCCTGGTGTGTTCCTTGTTCTTCATGATGCTCTCTGCGCTTTTAACGGACCTCTGAGACTATCACAGTGCAGGTGCATTTATACGGAGACTTGATTACAAACAGGTGGATTGTATTTATCATCATTAGTCATTTAGGTCAACATTGGATCATTCAGAGATCCTCACTGAACTTCTGGAGAGAGTTTGCTGCACTGAAAGTAAAGGGGCTGAATAATTTTGCACGCCCAATTTTTCAGTTTTTGATTTGTTAAAAAAGTTTGAAATATCCAATAAATGTCGTTCCACTTCATGATTGTGTCCCACTTGTTGTTGATTCTTCACAAAAAAATACAGTTTTATATCTTTATGTTTGAAGCCTGAAATGTGGCAAAAGGTCACAAAGTTCAAGGGGGCCGAATACTTTCGCAAGGCACTGTACATGGGGTACCAGTACCAACCAGGGGTACAAGGAAATTGAGATAGATATGTACAGTACCAGTCAATAGTTTGGACACCTACTCATTCAAGGGTTTTTCTTAGTTTAAAAAAAACTATTTTCTACATTGCAGAATAATATTGAAGACATCAAAACTATTAAATATCTCATATGGAATCATGTAGTAACCAAAAAAGTGTTAAACAAGCCAAAATATATTTTAGATTGTAGATCCTTCAAAGTAGCTACACTTTTCCTTGGTGACAGCTTTGGCATTCTCTCAACCAGTTTCACTTGGAATGCTTTTCCAGCAGTCTTGAAGGAGTTCCCACACATGCTGAGCACTTTCCTTCACTCTGCAGTCCAACTCATCCCAAACCATCTCAATTGGGTTGAGGTTGGGTGATTGTGGAGGCCAGGTCATCTTGTGCAGATCTCCATCCCTCTCCTTCTTGGTCAAATAGCCCTTACAAAGCCTGGGGGTGTGTTGGGTGTTTGTCCTGTTGTAAAACAAATGATAGTGGGACTAAGCGCAAACCAGATGGGATGACGTATCGCTGCAGAATTCTGTGGTAGTCATGCTGTTAAAGTGTGCCTTGAATTGTACATAAATCAGACAGTGTCACCAGCAAAGCACACCCACACCATCAAACCTCCAATTCCATGCTTTGCGGTGGGAACTACACATGCGGAGATCATTCGTTCACCTACTCTGCGACTTACAAAGACACGGCGGTTGGAACTAAAAATTTCACATTTGTTCTCAAAGGACCGTTTTCCACTGGTTTAATGCCCATTGCTCATTTCTTGGCCCAAGCAAGTCTCTTCTTCTTATTGGTGTCCTTTGGTAGTGGTCTCTTTGCAGCAATTCGACAATGAAGGCCTGATTCACACAGTCCCCTCTGAAAAGTTAATGTAGAGAAGTGTCTATTACTTGAACTCTGTGAAGCATTTTATGGGGCTGCAGTTTCTGAGGCTGGTAACTCTAATGAACTTATCCCCTGCAGCAGAGGTAACTCTGGGTCTTCCTGTGGCGGTCCTCATGAGAGTCAGTTTCATCATAGCTCTTGATGGTTTTTGCGACTGCACTTGAAGAAACTTTCATAGTTCTTGAAATGTTCCGGATTGACTGACCTTCATGTCTTGAAGTAATGATGGACTGTCATTTCTCTTTGCTTATTTGAGCTGTTCATGCCATAATATGGACTTGGTCTTTTACAAAATAGGGCTATCTTCTGTATACCACCCATACCTTATCACAACACGACTGATTGGCTCAAACACATTAAGAAGGATAGAAATTCCACAAATTAACAAGGCACATCTGTTAATTGAAATGCATTCCAAATGCACCTCATGAAGCTGGTTGAGAGAATGCCAACAGTGTGCAAAGCTGTCATCAAGGCAAAGGGTGGCAACATTGAAGAATCTCCCCCCACTTTGGTGCCACCCCTGGTGCGGGGACCCTCGTAGCAGGCCCCGGACTGGGGACCCTCATAGCAGGCCCCGGACTTAGGACCCTCGTTGCGGTCCCCGGACTGGGCGCCCTTGTTGCGGGCCCAGAACTGGTGACCGTCATCGCTGGAGGTTCCGGACTGGCGACCGTCGTCCCTGGAGGTTCCGGACCATAGGGCGCCTCTGGAGGCTAAGGACCGGAGGGCGCCTCTGGAGGCTCCGGACTGAAGGGCGCCTCTGGAGGCTCCAGACTGGAGGGCGTCGCTGGAGGGTCCAGACTGGAGAGCGTCGCTGGAAGGACCGGGCTGGAGGCCGACTCTGGAGGCTCCGGGCTGGAGGCCTTCTCTGGAGGCTCCGGGCTGGGCACAGGCACAGGACTCACCAGGATGGGGAGACACACAGGAGGCCTCTTCCTTAGCCGAGGCACCGGATACACTGGGCCGTGGAGGCGCACTGGAGGTCTCGAGCACAGAGCTGGCACCACCCGTTCTGGCTGGATGCCCGCTTCCACCCAGCACATGCGGGACGCTGGCACCGAGCACACCGGCCTGTGAATGCTCAGCCTCAATGCAGTGCACATCACCCCATAGCACGGGGCCTGACCAGTCACATGCTCGCCACGGTATGCACAGGGAGTTGGTTCAGGTCTCCAACCTGACTCAGCCACACTCCCCGTGTTCCTCCCCAAATGTTTGGGGGAGGCTGCCTCTCGGGCTCCATTGCCAGCCGTGTTCCCTCATAATGTTGCCTCTCCGCCTTAGCTGTCTCCAGTTCCTCCCGTGGACGGCGGTACACCCCAGCCTGCCTCCAGGGTCCCTTACCATCCAGGATCTCCTCCCATGTCCAGGAGTCCTCTTTACCACGCTGCTTGGTCCTTTGGTGGTGGGTAGTTCTGTCACAGCTGTTGAAGGATGAGGACCAAGGTGCAGCGTGGTGAGCGTACATTTGACTTTATTTAAGAAATGACGCCGACAAAACAATAAACAATACAAAACAAACCGTGAAGCTTAAGGCTATGTGCCATCAAACAAAATTAACTTCCCACAAACACAGGTGGGAAAAAGGGTACCTAAGTATGGTTCCCAATCAGATAGACAGCTGTCTCTGATTGGGAACCATACTTAGGTAGCTTTTTCCCACATGGTTTTTGTGGGTAGTTATTTTCTGTTAAGTGTTTTGCACCTGACAGGACTGTTTCGGTTATTCGCTTTGTTATTTTGTTATAGTGTTCAGTTTCAATTAAAAGCATGAACACTTACAACGCTGCGCTTTGGTCCAATTCCTCTTCTTCAGAAGACGACACCCGTGACATTAAGTACTTTAAAGTATTTTTACGGAAGTACTTTACGCCACTGGTAAAACGTTTTTGGTTGTATTTGATTAAACGTTAATTGAAAAAAGTATGGATTTCAGCAAACAAAGAAAGGCACGTAACTACAGAGGACAAACAATGTACAAGTGTTGACCTTGGATGAATTTGTAGTCGGAGCTTGATTCCACCATGTCTGGTCTCTGCTTCACTCTGTTGGAGACGTTAATCATAAACTTCCTTCACCATGGAGTGGAGTTCAGTCCGCTAGCCTCATCTCTCCTCCTTCCAGGGTTTTCTTTCTTCTTTGGACTTTATATGGCAATTAACTTTCATAATAAAGGTGCATTACCACAACCAACATTAGTTAATCTTTCAATCACCCACGTGGGTATACAGTGGCAAGGAAAAGTATGTGAACCCCTTGGAATTACCTGGATTTCTGCATAAATTTGTCATAAAAGTTTATCTGATCATCTTAGTCACAACAATAGACAAACACAGTGTTCCTAAACTAATAACACACACATTATTGTATTTTTCTTGTCTATATTGAATACATCATTTAAACAATCACAGTGTAGGTTGAAAAAAGTTTGTGAACCCCTAGGCTAATGACTTTTACAAAAGCTAATTGCAGTCAGTCAAAAGCTAAGTAGAAGTGGTGGGTGCGGAGTCAGGCAAAGAGAGCAGAGGTTAAAGGAAAACCATATTTATTCTGGTGAGAAAAGGTCATGCCAAAACAACAGGCAAATAAATTACCTGCCCAAAACAGGACACAAACAGTCCCGAAAAATACAAACAATATCATCCACAAAACAGAACAGAGAAACAAGCCCTCACAAAAGCAGACGAGCATAACTGGCTTAAATAGCCCTAAACCAAACCCCAAACGAGAAACAGGTGAAACCAATAAGACATAACCAACAGAAAAGGAAAAGGGAATCGGTGGCAGCGAGTAGACCGGTGACGACGACCGCCTAGCGCAGCCCGAACAGGAAGGGGATCCACCTTTGGTGGAAGTCGTGACAGTACTCCCCCTTACACGCAGCTCCTGCAGCGCGCCGACACCGGCCTCGAGAGCGACCCAGAGGGCGAGGCACAGGGCGATCTGGATGGAGGCGATAGAAATCCCTCAGCAGTGATGGATTCAAGATGTCCCCCACTGGTACCCAGCACCTCTCCTCCGGACCGTACCCCTCCCAGTCCACGAGGTACTGTAGGCCCCTCACCCGGCGTCTAGAATAGAACGTACTGTGTACGCCGGGTACCCCTCGGGGTGCGGAGGGACCTCCGGCACCTCACCTTCCTGCAGGGGACCAGCTACCACCGGCCTGAGGAGAAACACGTGAAACAAGGGGTTAATACAATAGTTAGAAGGGAGCTGTAACCTATAACACACCTCGTTTATCCTCCTCAGGACTTTAAATGGCCCCACACACTGTGGCCCCAACTTCCAGCAGGGCAGGCGGAGGGGCAGGTTTTGGGTCGAGAGCCAGACCCTGTCCCCCGGTGCGAACACGGGGGCCTCACTGCGGTGGCGGTCAGCGCTCCTCTTCTGCCACCCACCAACTTGTTTGAGTGATTCCTGGATGGCCCTCCAGGTCTCCTTTGAGCGCTGCACCCACTCCTGCACCACAGGAGCTTTGGTCTGGCTCTGATGCCACGGTGCCAGGACCGGCTGGTAGCCCAACACGCACTGAAAAGGCGACATGTTCATGGAGGAGAGGCGGAGTGAGTTCTGAGCTACCTCCTCCCATGGGACGTACCTCGCCCATTCTCCTGGACGGTCCTGGCAATACGACTGCAGAAACCTACCCACATCATGGTTCACTCTCTCCACCTGCCCATTACTCTCGGGTTGATAACCCGAGGTCAGGCTGACCGAGACCCCCAGACGCTCCATAAATGCCCTCCAAACTCGGGACGTGAACTGGGGACCCCGATCAGAAACAATGTCCTCAGGCACCCCGTAGTGCCGGAAGACGTGAGTAAACAGGGCCTCCGCAGTCTGTAGGGCAGTAGGGAGACCGGGCAACGGGAGGAGACGGCAGGACTTGGAAAACCGATCCACAACAACCAGGATCGTAGTGTTCCCCTCAGACAGGGAAAGATCGGTGAAAAAATCCACCGACAGATGGGACCACGGCCGTTGTGGAACGGGGTGGGGCTGTAACTTCCCTCTAGGCAGGTGTCTAGGAGCCTTACTCTAAGCGCACACCGAACAGGAGGAGACACAAAACTGGAAGCTGGAAGGATGGGAGTAGGATCGATGGACCGATCCTCTGTGTCATAGAGACTGGACAGCGCGTCGGCCATCGTGTTAAGAGATAGTGAACCTAAATCTGGTGAAAAACATGGCCCACCTTGCCTGACGAGGATTCAGTCTCCTCGCTGCCCGGATATACTCCAGATTACAGTGGTCAGTCCAGATGAGGAAAGGGTGCTTAGCCCCCTCAAGCCAATGTCTCCACACCTTCAGAGCTTTTATCACAGCTAACAACTCCCGGTCCCCCACCTCCGCCGGACCGAACTTCTTCGAAAAGAAAGCACAGGGGCGGAGCTTCGGTGGCACGGCTCCAGCCTCGGACGCGTCCACCTCCACTATGAACGCCAAAGAGGGGTCCGGATGGGCCAACATGGGAGCGTCAGTAAACAGCATCTTCAGACGATTGATAGCTCTGTCCCCTTCTGCTGACCACCGTAAACACGCCGTCTCACCCTTCAGCAGTGAGGTAATGGGAGTTGCCACCTGGCCAAAACCCCGGATAAACCTCCGGTAGTAATTGGCAAACCCTAAAAACCTCTGCACCTCCTTTACCGTGGTCGGAGTCGGCCAATTGAGCACGGCCTTGACGCAGTCACACTCCATCTCCACCACCGAAGTGGAAATGCGATAACCCAGGAAGGAAACGGCTTATTTGGAGAACACACGTTTCTCCGCCTTGACGTACAGGTCATGCTCCAGCAGTCGCCCAAGTAACTTGAGGACCAGAGACACATGCAAGGCGTGACGAGGTACTCATAATGGCCAAATGTGGTACTAAACGCGGTTTTCTACTCATCTGCCTCCTGGATACGCACCAGATTATACACGTTCATGACGTCCAGTTTAGTGAAAAAACGTGCTCCGTGAAATGATTCTACCGCAGTAGCAATGAGAGGTAGCGGGTAACTAAACCCCACTGTGATGGCATTTAGACCTCTATAATCAATGCACGGATGCAGACCTCCCTCCTTTTTTCACAAAAAAGAAACTCGAGGAGACGGGTGACGTGGAGGGCCGAATGTACCCCTGCCCCAGAGATTCAGTGATGGATGTCTCCCATAGCCACTGTCTCCTCCTGTGACAATGGGTACACGTGACTCCTGGGAAGTGCTGCGTTTACCTGGAGGTTTATCGCGCAATCCCCTCATCGATGAGGTGGTAATTTGGTCGCCCTCTTCTTACAGAAGGCGATAGCCAAACCGACATATTCTGAGGGAATGCTCACAGTGGAAACCTGGTCTGGACTCTCCACCGTCGTGGCACCAATGGAAACTCCTATACCTACCTGAACACTCCTCTGACCACTCTTGGAGAGCCCCCTGTTTCCAAGAAATCTTAGGTTTGTGACTAGCCAGCCAGGGAACCCCCAGCACCACCGGAAACGCAGGTGAATCAATAAGGAAGAGACTAATCTGCTCCCCATGATCCCCCTGCGCTACCATGTCCAGTGGAACCGTGGCCTCCCTGACCAGCCCTGACCCTAACGGTCGGCTATCTAAGGAGTGCACAGGGAAGGGTGGATCTATCGGCACCAGCGGCATCCCTAACCTACGAGCGAGTCCGCGATCCATAAAGTTCTCAGCTGCGCCTGAATCGACTAGCACCTTATGCTGGAGAGAGGGAGAAAACTCAGGGAAAGAGATTAGTAAAAACATGTGACCAACAGGGAGCTCTGGGAGAGTTTGGTGCTGACTCACCTGGGGTGACCGAGAAGTGCTCTGCCTGCCGACTCGACTCCCAGACGGGCTCCTCCAGCACCGGTCGGCAGTGTGTCCTCTCCGACTACAGCTGGTGCAGGAGGAGCCTCCTCCTCCGGTTCCCCTCGACGCCCCCCCCCCCCCCCCTAACTCCATAGGTATTGGAGGGGGAGGGCCGGGAGGTGGAACTAACAGGGCCCGTTCTGAACGCCCGCGGGAAGCTAGCAGGTTGTCCAGTCGGATCGACATGTCTATGATCTCGTCGAGGGAGAGGGTGGCGTCCCGACAAGCTAGCTCAATGCGGACGTCCTCCCGGGGGCTACACCGATAGTGGTCCATCAGGGCCCTGTCATTCCACCCCGTTCCAGGGGCCAAGATCCGAAACTCCAGCGCAAAGTCCTGCACGCTCCTCGTCTCCTGCCTAAGGTGGAACAGCCGTTCACCCGCCACTCGGCCCTCTGGAGGGTGGTAGAACATGGCCCGGAACCGGCGGGTGAACTCTGGGTAGTGTTCCCTTGCGGAGTCTGGGCTGTTCCAAACCGCGTTTGCCCACTCCAGCGCTCTGCCCGTAAGGCAGGAGACGAGGACGCTCACGCTCTCTTCACCAGAGGGAGTCAGGTGAACGTTAGCCAGGTATGGATCGAGCTGGAGCAAGAATCCCTTGTACCCAGCCGCCTCTCCATCATACTCCCTTGGGGGAGCGAGACGAAGAGCACTGGATCCAGACGCCGCTGGAGGATTCAGTTGAGTAGTTGAAGGAGGAGCTGGAGGCGCGGTAGGGAGACCACTCCTCTTCCATCGGTCCACTCTCTCCATCATCTGGTCCATCACTGACCCAATTCTATGGAGGATGGCCGTTTGATGGAGGACACAATCCTCCATAGATGGGAGAGGGGTTGCAGCTGCTCCTGCTGACTCCATACTTGGTGTGGGCTTCTGTTAAGTAACTAGGAGTAGTGCGTGCAGAGTCAGGCGCAGAGAGCAGAGGGTAAAGGAAAAACGTATTTATTCCGGTGAGAAAAGGTCATGCCAAAACAGCAGGCAAATAAATGACCGGCCAATAAGACATAACCAACAGAAAAGGAAAAGGGAATCGATGGCAGCTAGTAGACCGGTGACGACGACCGCCGAGCGCCGCCCGAACAGGAAGGGGAGCCACCTTCTGTGGAAGTCGTGACAGTCAGGAGTCAGCTAAGCTGGAGTCCAATCAATGAGAAGAGATTGGAGATGTTGGTTAGAGCTGCCAGGCCCTATAAAAAAGAGATTTCAGAAGACCTAAGGTTAAAAATAGTTGACTTGCATAAAGCTGGAAAGGGTTACAAAACTATCTTTAAAAGCCTTGATGTTCATCAGTCCAGCGTAAGACAAATTGTCTATAAATGGAGCAAGTTCAGCACTGTTGCTACTCTCCCCGGGAGTGACCATCCTGCAAAGATGACTGCAAGAGCACAGTGAAGAATGCTCAATGATGTTAAGAAGAATCATAGAGTGTCAGCTAAAGACTTACAGAAATCTCAGTAACATGCTAACATCTGACGAGTCTACAATATGTAAAACACTAAACAAAAATGGTGTTCATAGGAGGACTCCACAGAATAAGCCACTGCCGTCCAAAATTCACAACAGAGCACCTGGATGTTCCACAGCGCTTCTGGCAAAATATTCTGTGGACAGATGAATCTGAAGTTGAGTTGTTTGGAAGGAACACACAACACTATGTGGAGAAAAAAATGGTACAGCACACCAACATCAAAACCTCATCCCAACTGTAAAATATGGTGGAGGGAGCACCGTGGTTTGGGGCTGCTTTGCTCCCTCAGGGCCTGGACAGCTTGCTATCATCGACGGAAAAATGTATTCCGACATTTTATCAAGATATTTTGCAGGATAATGTAAGGCTATATGTCCATCAATTGAAGCTCAACAGAAGTTGGGTGATGCAACAGGACAATGACCCCAAACACAGAAGTAAATCAACAACAGAAGAAAATATGCCTTCTGGAGTGGCCCAGTCCTGACCTCAACCGACTTAAAATGTTGTGGCATGACCTGCAGAGCAGTTCACACCAGACATCTTAAGAATATTACTGAACTGAAACAGTTTTGTAAAGCTTAATGATCCAAAATTCCTGACCGTTGTGCAGGTCTGATCCGCATCTACAGGAAACGTTTTGTTGAGTTGCTGCCAAAGGAGGGTCAACTAGTTATTAAAAACTTCTTAGGGATAGGTGTCCCGCTTGCAGTGAAACTGGATGGTGTGTAAGTCAAATAAATGATCATAAATATTATGGATTTAACATCGAGGTACATGTGTCATATCAGCTGAAAGCTTAAATTCTTGTTTATCTAACTGCCCAATTTACAGTAGCTATTACAGCGAAAGCATGCCACGCAACTGTTTGAGGACGGCACCCCACATAAACATAACATTTTTTCCACCGGCACAGATTTCATACATTCACATATATAGATTTAATATTCACCTTTTGAAAATCTTCCTCTGATGTGTCATCCAAAAGGTCCCAGTTATAACATGTCATTTTGTTAGATAAAATATTTTTTTATATCCCAAAAAGTCTGTTTAGTTGACGCCATCGATTTGAGTAATCCACTCGTTCAACTTGCAAAGAAAGGAATCCAAAAATCTAGAAATATCTACATCCAAAAGTCAAAATATGTTTGTATTTACTCCACAGACACCCTAAAATGTAATCAAACTATAATATTTATTTCGGAAACTACTTTGTTTTTGTAGTTACAAGCCTGAAACTTTGAACATAGACTGCTGACACCCAGTGAAAGCCATATGAATTGCATCAATATGACAATATACAACATTACATTTCTCTTGCATTTCTAAGAGGACCTTATAAATATAATTGTGCTAAAGGCAAAATGTAATATTCATAAATGTAAATTTACTAATAAAAAAACACTGTTTTCTATAAGGACATCGAGCAGTACATTAAGACCATTATACATTCTTCTAATAAGAAAGCTGTTATAACAATCAATATGTGTGCGTCTTTTAAGGTCTTTGTATAATCTGTCATTTGTTGTACCCCCTAGCATATGTTATCATTGTCTGTTTGTATACTTATATGTATACTGATTTTTCTCCAATAAAAAAAAAAAGAAATTAAAGAAATTTAAAAAATTAAATTCTAAGAGGATGGTCTCGCCCAAAAAAAATCCCAGTTAGTTTTTCTTTGGATTTTCTCCTACAATATATTTTGTGTTATATTCTCCTACACTATTTTTGTAATGGCAGAGTTCCTCTTCATCTGAAGAGGAGTAACGATCGGACCAAGATGTAGCGTGGTAGGTGTTCATGACGATTTATTAAAAACGAACTGAACACTGAAATACAAAATAATAACCGATGTGCTAAAACCGAAAACCGAAACAGTACCATGTGGTGACAAAAACTCACATGGAAACAAACACCCACAAACCAACAGTGAAACCCAGGCTACCTAAGTATGATTCTCAATCAGAGACAACTAACGACACCTGTCTCTGATTGAGAACCATACTTGGCTGAACACAAAAACCAACATAGAAAAACCAACATAGACTGCCCACCCCAACTCACGCCCTGACCATACTAAATAAAGACAAAACAAAGGAAATAAAGGTCCGAACGTGATAATTTTTACAATTCAAAGCGTTGTTTTTCCAATGGTACCAATTGTATGCATATGCTGGCTTCAGGACCTGAGCTACAGGCAATTTACTTTGGGCATGTCATTCAGGCAGAAAGTGGATAAAAAAAGGGGGCCTATCCGTAAGAAGTTAAATCCAAGGGTTCACATACTTTTCCCACCCTACACGGTGAATGTTTACACGGCTTGTTCAATAAATACATGAGCAAGTATAGTTGTTTGTGTTTTATTAGTTTAATCAGTTCGTCTGTTGTTGTGACTTAGATGAAGATCAGATCCAATTGTATGACTAATATATGCAGAAATCCAGGTAATTCCAAAGGGTTCACATACTTTTACTTGCTACTGTATGTTACTAAAAACCAATGAGAAGATGGCACGTGGGTATATGCTTCTAAAAATAAATTAGGAGATGGGAGATGCATGACTTGCAGCTAGTTCTGCGTCATAAATAGAATCAACTTCTATTTTAGCGCCCGCCAACACACGAGTAGTGTGGGTACAATGATTGAATAACGTGTGTGTGTGTACATTTACTTTTGCAACGCTCGCGACCGGTGCATGTTACAGCGAGCTGTCATTAGACCATGCACTTCACGTAAGACTTCCTATCATTATCAGGAAGTCTACCACTGTCTTCACAGTAGGAATATGGTGCGGTTGGGACTAAAGTTGGATTCAGACATGTATTTATTATTTTACCTCTTTATCTTTTTACCCAATTATACATTTTACCAACATAAAAATATATATCCCACATTGTCTAGTGTATTTTGTTTTGTCGATATTTTAAAAGATTACCGAAAACTGTTTCCATCAGGCCTGTCGTGGCATGTTTTATCGGACATGTACTTTACTCGCATAAAAAGCTTGGATGGGAACTTGGTTTATTAGCCTACAGAAGCATTTCCCAAACTCGGTCCTTGGTTTTGCCACAACATTTCAAAATTGATTCAAATCTTGTTATTTGAATCAGCTGTGTAGTACTAGGACAAAAACCAAAACGTGAACCGGGAAACCCTTGCCTACAGCAAAAATATTGGAACACACTGAATTGACTTCCTCTCTGATTACAGGTACGTTTTCAGGTGCATTTTCTCAGGTCCACCCACCCACTCTTTAGCCCAATGAAACATGTCCGAGTGAAACGTAACTATGTCGTTTCCAGGAAGTGATCCTCAACCGGAATTCTTTCAACCGCCTACAAATCAATCTTGTCTCTAGTTACCAAAGCTATGTCGTAAAAATTCGTGAAAACAAAACATCGCTTTTTTGGTCTTACTTCAAAATTTGGCATAAGGTTAGCACTGTGGTCAGGGTTAAGGTTAGGTTTAAAATCAGATTGTAAAACAATACATTGTCGAAATGGGCGGTGGTTAAGCCTAAATGGAAGATGACAATATATTTTCGACCTAGGGTTTACCATAATTATGAATTTGTGGCTGTGGTAAATAGTGACGACACCAACATAACGAGGCCCCATCGGGAAGCAACAAACCGGCTTTGAGTAGAGCTCGAGCTCAACAACGTCAGGGCTGACGACAAATTAAACAGGTGAGAGATAACGTGCAAACAGAACGGCACTTGGGGGCAAGTAACATTGCATGTTTTTGAGCGATCATTGTTAGGAATTGGCGTTTAATCCATATGCATAATTATGTTTCTAATAACGTTGACATTCCGCAATACTTGAGCTAGTGTGGTGGACTCTGGGGCCTGGGCAGGATTTAAAAGCCAGGGCATTTCCCAGCCGAGACCGGTAGCTACTAGGACCCGGTTGCTGACAAGATCAGCTCGGCAAATATTATCGTCCTTGTTGGTGTGTTGGGGAAATAGTATTATATATCCATTTAATGTTTCTATATTTATCTTGAGGCGTACAACAAACCGTCTGTGTTAACTTGATATCGCCGTCCATAGTTTGATGCTGCTGCTAACGTTACTACATACCCTCACACTAGGTCCTAAATAGACACCGCGGGAAAAATGGCGGACGACCCCAACGCAGCAGACAGGAACGTGGAGATATGGAAGATAAAGAAGTTGATCAAAAGTCTGGAAGCTGCTCGGGGGTACGTGTGGACATGACTAGTGGAAGACATGGCAAATGCCTGGTTTTGTCAGTGACTTTCTTCATCATATTGAGCCACTAACTGGAAGTTAATGGTACCAGGCCCATATATGAGCTAGCTAACAATTATTTTAGTATAAGTTTTAGCTAGCTTACTAACTAGCAAGTGGTGTTAGTTTGAATATTTATTTGAACACATAGCTAGCTAGCTGACAAGCTAAGTCACATGTCAGTGGCATTGATCTATGTTTCGAAAGTTTGAGTAGTCATGTAGCTAGCTAATGTTACCACAGCTAACGTTAGCTAGGCAGTTATTCGTTTTGTAACTTCAAGGGCTTCTTTACATTCACAGCTAGCTAGCTGACAATACTAGTATCTGAAATTCACAGCTAGTTAGTCAGCTGATCATACTAGTAGGCTATCTAAACCTACACTGTTTTTGTATAGCAAACGCCGCTGATGCCCAACCATATCTAGGTCATCTTTACATTCAAATTGTTTGACACTGGACAAGTTTTGTGCTTTAAATTGTAATTTCATGGCAGTTTTCACTAAGTTAAAACTGTCAGTGCCACATCACGCCTTGACTGGCTGGCAATAGACCTGTCAGCCGGAATAGCTGATGTAGTTGATTTTAGATCAAAAGGTCAAGCAATTCCTATGCCTTTTATTGACCTTAGCTTATCTACATTCCACACCTGTCCTGTGCAATGAGCACTCTCCCAAGTGGTTGTCTATATAGTGCAGTGGGTCAAGTTGTTTTGAGTTCACTCTGTGAACAAACTACTGTGACCTTCACAACCCTTGACTAGGGGCAGCAGAAAACTTGTGGCCCACACCTGTCAACATGATGGTCAAAACAAAAGTGGAAATATGAAGACCACTACTGTAGTAATGTTGTCATCTGACAACCTGTCATAGGAGTTTGCCTTAGAGCAGTCAGGTTTAATACTATACGTGTATGAAAAGGCCTAGCTTGCTTAGGTAAACAGGACACATCTGTAGGACAGGTTTAGCTATCCATAGCTTGTGGTTCTTGTTTTTACAAAGTTGTTTCAATTAAATAGCTTTGCTGACATATTTTCGCTTGACTTACTGTGCAACTTACTTTCTACTCAAAGGATGTGTTTTAACGTGGGTTTAATGCAGTTGATCTCCTCTCAGGAATGGTACGAGTATGATCTCCTTGATTATCCCTCCAAAGGATCAGATCTCCAGAGTGGCCAAGATGTTGGCTGATGAGTTTGGCACTGCATCCAATATTAAAAGCAGAGTCAACAGGCTCTCTGTGCTCGGAGCCATCACCTCTGTACAGCAGAGACTCAAACTCTACAATAAAGGTGTGTATGTGTGAAGTCAGTAGTGAAACCCTCTCTCTCTGTATGACGTAATTTGGGGTGGTCCTGGCTTGGTTACGGGCTATTCTTATTTCAATCAATTGATCTCTGAGAGCTAACTTATTATTTTTTTACCCTGCAGTGCCTCCCAACGGCTTGGTTGTATACTGTGGCACCATTGTGACGGACGAGGGCAAAGAGAAAAAAGTCAATATTGACTTTGAGCCTTTTAAACCCATCAACACTTCTCTGTATCTCTGTGACAACAAGTTCCACACAGAGGTAAGGTTGTTCAACACTCTGGGTTCATTATATTCCCACCTTATTATCTTTCCTATGGGCCTATTGGCTTATTGTGAATAACTGGGAAATAAGGAGTTTTGGATTGCACAAAATGGTATTTTCTGATATAAAAAAAAAAATCTGTGTTGTCTGTTTTGGTGAAACAAGTTGGTGTTGTGTGTGTGTAGCCTGAAGTTATGCATAGCTGACAGTCAATATTGACCACCTTCTATTTAGATGAGAAATGACATCTTACCTAATGTATTTTCTGTCTCTTAGGCTCTTACAGCCTTGCTGTCAGATGACAGCAAGTTTGGTTTTATTGTGATTGATGGAAGTGGCGCCCTCTTCGGAACCCTGCAGGGAAACACCAGGGAAGTGCTGCACAAGTTCACTGTGGACCTACCCAAGAAGCACGGTTAAAAACCCTACATTCACATTCACATGCAACATGCACTCATGAACAGAATTACAGCCAGCCTGTCCACACACAACCACGTATAACAAATGGTCCTCTTTCAGGCAGAGGAGGGCAGTCTGCCTT
Organism: Oncorhynchus kisutch; assembly: GCF_002021735.2. Taxonomy (NCBI): domain Eukaryota; kingdom Metazoa; phylum Chordata; class Actinopteri; order Salmoniformes; family Salmonidae; genus Oncorhynchus; species Oncorhynchus kisutch. The sequence goes on along the minus strand of NC_034201.2, from coordinate 11,177,645 downwards.
GCGTTTTGCTCGTTTGAGGATGGAGAAGAGACACAACTATGTCCGAAAGGTGGCGGAGACGGCAGTCACGCTTTTTGTTTCCAACGACAAGGTCAACGTAGCAGGCATGGTCTTGGCTGGTTCAGCTGACTTCAAGACGGAGCTCAGCCAGTCCGATATGTTTGATCCGGTCAGTATCTCCAGACCCACCATTCCAGGGTTTTCTGGTGCCATTGTCAGCATTGCCATTGTAGCATTATACGTCTGATATGTGATCTGTTTGTTGACTGATGAATTGCTGACTCATGTCCATGCAGAGGCTACAAGCAAAGATCCTGAAGCTGGTTGACATATCATATGGTGGGGAGAATGGGTTCAACCAGGCCATTGAGCTGTCTGCAGAAGTGCTTTCCAATGTTAAATTCATTCAGGAGAAGAAACTTATAGGTACTTGGATACAGCTGATTTGTTCATTTGTGTGAATGTCTACTCCAATATCTATCATGAGTGTCTCTCTGGCATGGACATGATCCATCCTGTTGTCATATAGATAATATAGAGGACCTCTTCTCCCAGGACGATACTTTGATGAGATCAGCCAGGATACAGGGAAATACTGCTTTGGGGTGGAAGACACACTGAAAGCACTGGAAATGGGTGCTGTTGAGATTCTGATTGTCTACGAGAACCTGGATACCATGAGATATATCCTGAGATGCCACGGAGCAGAGGGACTTGCTATGGTGGAGAAGGGTACAGGTATGTAAATGATGTGCGCCCTATACAAAATGCATTCAGTTGAGGGATTCTTGTCTTAACACGTCTCTATTTCTTGCCCTATGTCTGTTCTGTTCAACCTTTTCCACTGATCCAGATGAGAAAACGTTGTATTTGACACCAGAGCAGGAGAAAGACAAGTCTCACTTCACAGACAAAGAGGTCAGTGAGAAGTTCTTTCCATAACCTACACAAGTGTATGAAGGAAGTTCTTTTGTGGTTCTAGAGGCTCTTTTTAAAATGTGATGTCATTTTGTCTATTAAATTCCACCTATGTCTACTTCCTGTGTTTTGCATCCACCACTTTTATAAGGAGAATTTTCATAAAAGGATCTCACAGTTTTCCCTGGTCTACTTTTTTGGGTGTGGGTGTATTTCTACAGACTGGGCAGGAGCATGAGCTGATCGAGAGCATGCCGTTACTTGAATGGTTCGCCAACAGCTATAAGAAGTTTGGAGCCTGTCTGGAGATTGTCACTGACAAGAGCCAAGAAGGATCCCAGTTTGTCAAGGGCTTTGGTGGAATTGGTGGTAAGAGTTTGATTATACATTCATAACTAAAGGCTTTTACTATTATTCTGGGGTCATGTGACTATATAAACAAATATTTTCACTGTAATACACCTCTGCAGAGTTACCGAAGACTATGATTCTTACTTCACCTCCACAGGGATCTTGCGGTACAGGGTGGATTTCCAGGCCATAGAGTACCAAGGAGAAGACGATGAGTTATTTGATTTGGATGACTACTAGGTAGTTGAGACTGACAAGAAATGAATCAATTGAAAGGCTTTCCCTGATTTGACCGAGATACTGGTGGAAGGAAAGCAAGTAGTCAGGAGGGAGACCCAGACCTTCAAATAAAAGACATGGATGTGATGCCGTATATCAACGTTTCCCTGACTTGAAGCAGCGACTCATCACCTGGCTGGATGGAGCTAGTCTTGGTTTGTTCCTCTCCACTCTACGTTAATGACTGATTCAAAGTGACTGACAGCAAGGCCACACTCCTCCTGCCTGCTTGGCCTTCTCTAGGCCACACTGATAGGTTATACAAATCTATTTTTGTCATCACGCCCCACTTTCTTCTTCCAACTCAATTTCCCTTTATTTTTTAACATTTTTACTGGTACCAGCGGCTGTTGTGTTTTGAGATTCTGATTCTGATTATTTTGTTTTCCTTTTTTAAAATCAAATTTATGTAGAGGGCAAGGAAATAATGATTAAATTGGAGCTGCTTTACTATCCCATACCCAGTCCCTGCCTCCCGTCTCATCCGATCTTTATTTCAGCACCTGCTTTATTTTGTCCCAGCTCCCCCCTGGTAATTTATTCACTGTCACAGGTGCTGTACTCTGAGCCCATACTGTTTTCTTGTATGTTTTTTCATTTAGAGCACCCTTGCCCTTTATGACTCATACAGAGTTCCCAGAGCTGAGATTTAGGTTTCTACGTCTGCCTTTATATTGCCTTGTACACACACCACTCTATTAAGCATAATGAACCATGCCCTCAGTGCTGTGACCATTCATACTTTCACCCCCCCCCCCCCCCCCCCCCCTGTTCCACAGAGACATGTGTCCAATGTTTACTGTGATTGATTGGTCAGTTTGGCACTGTGCAATTCAGACAATGAGAGTCAGTGTGCTTGTTGCCAGGCAGTTTTGTATGTCTTGTCTTCCAGGCATGTTACTGGGTCGTGTTCAATACTGAACGACCAGTTGAAGAGTGTGATTATGATGGCCCAGGGGGCAGTTAACATACGGTGTGCAGTATGAGTTCTGTGATTTTTTTTTTATGGTCACAGCCATGTTGATCAGGCCACCACCAAAGCTGTTGAAGAACAGTATGTAGTGTTTTTGGGGAAATGTGTCGCGCAATGTTGCAAACGTTGAAGTGTTCTGAATGCACCCCTGGTATGAGCACTCTATAGGCAAGAAGATTGCCCACCAGGGATGGGGGGGGGGGGGGGGGTGGATTGGTGTCACACTTTCTCCCCATCCATAGCAAACAGCTGATTTTAAACTAATTGCATTCTAAACTGTAGAGCTTGTTAACAAAGCATGTGATGCCAATAATCAACAGGTGTAGACTAACAGTGAAATGCTTACTTACTGGTCTTCCCAACAATGCAGATTTTTTGTTAAAGACAAATAATAGAATACATGGAATAAATACAATGATTAATGATAACTTGGCTATATACACACAGCGGTACTGAGTCTGCAGGGGTACGAGATAATTGAGGTAGATATGTGCATATAAGGAGGGATAAAGTGACTAGACAACAGGATAGATAAACAGCAACGTTTGAGTCCGATTTAGTGCAAAAACTGTCAATGCAGATAGTCTGGGTAGCTATTGCTTAACTATGTAATTAACTATTTAGCAGTCGTGGCTTGGGGGTAGAAGTTGTTCGGGGTCGTGTTGGTTCCAGTCAGGCGTTTCAGCTGGGGTTGGGGGAAATGTGACAACAATCAGGCCCCTGAGGACTAGAGTTGCCCATCCTGATCTACATCAATAGAAATCTGTATAGTTACATTTGAGTACGATGGTACTGGATGTGAATGACGAATGGCTCTGACTGTCTCTAGTCTTTCCCCTACCATTATATATACAGTGGGGAGAAAAAGTATTTGATACTCTGCTGATTTTGTAGGTTTTCCTACTTACAAAGCATGTAGAGGTCAAATTTTTATCATAGGTACACTTCAACTGTGAGATGGAATCTAAAACAAAAATCCAGAAAATCACTTTGTATGATTTAAGTAATTAACTTGCATTTTATTACATGACATAAGTATTTGATACATCAGAAAAGCAGAACTTCATATTTGGTACAGAAACCTTTGTTTGCAATTACAGAGATCATACGTTTCCTGTAGTTCTTGACCAGGTTTGCACACACTGCAGCAGGGATATTGGCCCACTCCTCCATACAGACCTTCTCCAGATCCTTCAGGTTTCGGGGCTGTCGCTGGGCAATACGGACTTTCAGCTCCCTCCAAAGATGTTCTATTGGGTTCAGGTCTGGAGACTGGCTAGGCCACTCCAGGGCCTTGAGATGCTTTTTACAGAGCCACTCCTTAGTTGCCCTGGCTGTGTGTTTTGGGTTGTTGTCATGCTGGAAGACACAGCCACGACCCATCTTCAATGCTCTTACTGAGGGAAGGAGGTTGTTGGCCAAGATCTTGCGATACATGGCCCCATCCATCCTCCCCTCAATACGGTGCAGTCGTCCTGTCCCCTTTGCAGAAAAGCATCCCCAAAGAATGATGTTTCCACCTCCATGCTTCACGGTTGGCATGGTGTTCTTGGGGTTGTACTCATCCTTCTTCCTCCAAACACGGCGAGTAGAGTTTAGACCAAAAAGCTAAATTTTTGTCTCATCAGACCACATGACCTTCTCCCATTCCTCCTCTGGATCATCGAGATGGTCATTGGCAAACTTCAGACGGGCCTGAATACGCGCTGGCGTGAGCATGGGGACCTTGCGTGCGCTGCAGGATTTTAATCCATGACGGCGTAGTGTGTTACTAATGGTTTTCTTTGAGACTGCTGTCCCAGTTCTCTTCAGGTCATTTGGCCAGGTCCTGCTGTGTGGTTCTGGGCTGATCCCTCACCTTCCTCATGATCATCGATGCCCCACGAGGTGAGATCTTGCATGGAGCCCCAGACCGAGGGTGATTGACCGTCATCTTGAACTTCTTCCGTTTTCTAATAATTGCGCCAACAGTTGTTGCCTTCTCACCAAGCTGCTTGCCTATTGTCCTGTAGCCCATCCCAGCCTTGTGCAGGTCTACAATTTTATCCCTGATGTCCTTACACAGCTATCTAGTCTTGGCCATTGTGGAGAGGTTGGAGTCTGGTTTTAGTGTGTGGACGGACTGGTGTCTTTTACACAGGTAACGAGTTCAAACGGGTGCAGTTAATACAGGTAATGACAGGAGGGCCAACAGGTCTGTGAGAGCTGGAATTCTTACTGGTTGGTAGGTGATCAAATACTTATGACATGCAATTAAATGCAAATTAATAAAAAATCATACAATGTGATTTTCTGGATTTTTTTAAAATTACATTTTCAGTCTCAGTGTACCTATGATAAAAAATTACAGACCTCTACATGCTTTGTAAGTAGGAAAACCGGCAAAATCGGCAGTGTATCAAATACTTGTCCTCCCCACTGTAGGTAACTGCCAAAATATAGTAAATGAGGGATAAAAAGTATATTGAAAGCAGGTGGTTCCACACAGGTGTGGCTCCTAAGAATTCGTATGCTTATGGTCACGTATAAAAATGCTGGGCAAGCCCAGTTGCCGATTATTTGGCCTACCATGGCTATGCCCCCCATAGGATGACAATGCTCCCATCCACAAGGTATGAGTGGGCACTAAATGGTTTGATGAGCATGAAAACAATGTAAACCATATGCCATAGCCATCTCAGTCACCAGATCTCAACCCAACTGAACACTCATGGGAGATTCTGGAGCGGTGTTCTTCATCACCATGTCCAACAAAACACAATGATTGCAATTCTCGTGTAATAATGGTGTCACATCCCTCCAATCGACTTCCAGACCCATGTAGAATCTATGCCAATGCGCATTGAAGCTGTTCTGGCTCGTTGTGGTCCGGCGACCTATTAAGACGCTTTAGGTTAGTGTTCCCTTTATTTTGGCAGTTATCTGTAGGTTTGACACAGCCCTGCCTGGCTCTGTTTCTCCCTGCCCGAAAGGATTTAGTCACGGAACATTTTGGTCAGAGGCACTGGATGTTGGTTTGGGGGCCTTTGTGGCTTGCAGTGTCTAAAAATATATATTTTGTCAGCCTGAATGTGAGCTATAGGGGTGGGGTCTATTGTCTGGATCTGGCACGTAAGAATGGGATGGTTCTATATAGCTCCTGTTGGGGTGAGCTATTTTATCAAGTTATGAATGTGATGTGATGACTTTTCAACATCAAAAGCCCATGTTATGACATTTTCTGGATTTGATCTATTCATCTGTCACCATTTTGTATGAGATGTATTAAATGACCTCATTGTTTGCAAATCAGGTGTCAAGACTTGGTTGGCCCAGTGGATTTCCTATTAGAAAGGTTCGTAAAATTAAGATTATTTGATATATATATATATATATATATACACTGCTTAAAAAAATAAAGGGAACACTTAAACAACACAATGTAACTCCAAGTCAATCACACTTCTGTGAAATCAAACTGTCCACTTAGGAAACAACACTGATTGACAATACATTTCACATGCTGTTGTGCAAATGGAATAGACAACAGGTGGAAATTATAGGGAATTAGCAAGACACCCCCAATAAAGGAGTGGTTCTGCAGGTGGTGACCACAGACCACTTCTCAGTTCCTATGCTTCCTGGCTGATGTTTTGGTCACTTTTGAATGCTGGTGGTGCTTTCACTCTAGTGGTAGCATGAGACGGAGTCTACAACCCACACAAGTGGCTCTGGTAGTGCAGCTCATCCAGGATGGCACACAAATGTGAGCTGCGGCAAGAAGGTTTGCTGTGTCTGTCAGCATAGTGTCCAGAGCATGGAGGCGCTACCAGGAGACAGGCCAGTACATCAGGAGACGTGGAGGAGGCCGTAGGAGGGCAACAACCCAGCAGCAGGACCGCTACCTCCGCCTTTGTGCAAGGAGGAGCACTGCCAGAGCCCTGCAAAATGACCTCCAGCAGCATGTGTCTGCTCAAACGGTCAGAAACAGACTCCATGAGGGTGGTATGAGGGCCCGACGTCCACAGGTGGGGGTTGTGCTTACAGCCCAACACCGTGTAGGATGTTTGGCATTTGCCAGAGAACACCAAGATTGGCAAATTCGCCACTGGCGCCCTGTGCTCTTCACAGATGAAAGCAGGTTCACACTGAGCAGATGTGACAGTCTGGAGACGCCGTGGAGAATGTTCTGCTGCCTGCAACATCCTCCAGCATGACCGGTTTGGCGGTGGGTCAGTCATGGTGTGGGGTGGCATTTCTTTGGGGGGCCGCACAGCCCTCCATGTGCTCGCCAGAGGTAGCCTGACTGCCATTAGGTACTGAGATGAGATCCTCAGACCCCTTGTGAGACCATATTGGCCCTGGGTTCCTCCTAATGCAAGACAATGCTAGACCTCATGTGGCTGGAGTGTGTCAGCAGTTCCTGCAAGAGGAAGGCATTGATGCTATGGACTGGCCCGCCCGTTCCCCAGATCTGAATCCAATTGAGCACATCTGGGACATCATGTCTCGCTCCATCCACCAGCGCCACGTTGCACCACAGACTGTCCAGGAGTTGGCGGATGCTTTAGTCCAAGTCTGAGAGGAGATCCCTCCGGAGACCATCCACCACCTCATCAGGAGCATGCCCAGGCATTGTAGGGAGGTCATACAGGCACGTGGAGGCCACACACACTACTGAGCCTCATTTTGACTTGTTTTAAGGACATTACATCAAAGTTGTATCAGCCTGCAGTGTGGTTTTCCACTTTAATTTTGAGTGTGATTTTGTTGTCAGCACATTCAACTATGTAAAGAAAAAAGTATTTAATAAGAATATTTCATTCATTCAGATCTAGGATGCGTTATTTTAGTGTTCCCTTTATTTTTTGGAGATATATATGACTTTCGTGTGACTGCAGGTGTGTGCTGTTTGAATCAGGGCTTATTTAGTATACACAAAGTAAATATTACCCTTTGCATTTTTTTTCCAACAGGAATTTTAATGTATTGAATGTCTTGGTACATCCAGTGAAAAGTACACTATTCTCTTCGCTGTTAAACGGGAAAGTTACGTGACATATTTATATCCAGCCCGTGCCAATATAACAGTAATTAGCTAGTGGGATGCATCAAGGGAAGACCATTTATAATATGTAACTTTCAATATAATTATAATGATCATTTTCCCAATTTTAGACACACTGTAGATTTGCTAATCTTTACATCATGAACTGTTGTAATCAGTCTTTTGCAAGTGGAGGTGATTTGTAGATCAGATCATCTGAGCAGCACCTGGCGGAAGTCGACCCTCGAACAAGCACAACCTCTTTCCCTTAGCAGCAGAAAAGAGCCAACCACAGAATGACAATACCTTCTTTATAATTTCTCGACCAACCAAGTAAGTCTATGCTTCAGTGAACCCACCCCCGAACCCCCAGTCCAGTTGTGTTCTGTGACGTCATACGATCTGCGGCCCGTCGCGGACTCAGGGCTGGGTTTCCATTTTCGCAGGGAGAGAGTTTCGGGGAGCAACAATATGGAGCCGGAGATGGAGGACAAAACGTTGGAGCTGATGGTGAGTTTTGGATTGGATGATTACTTTCTGCCCCATAATATCGATGTCGGAGTGCGTAATATGATATTAACACTCGAGTAGAACCGATCGAAACGATTTTGAACAAACGGGAGAGCCGAGATGACACAAAATAGAATATGCCTAGCTAACATTAGCTAGTAGTACCGTTCGCTACCTAGCGAGTAGAGGGAGGGCCCGATATCTGATCTAACATTAACCCGTGGCTCATGTTTGTAATTATTCTAGGTAACACCATAATGATTTTGGAAATGATTGGGAAGTGAATGATTGTCATCCGAATGGTAGAGGTCGACAGGACGAGGAGTGAGTCTGCTAGTACGAGAAAGGGCCGGGAAGTGGCCCAGTCTTTAAATACTTACATGCTAACCAGTTAACTAGCAAAGGAACTAGCTAGGCGATTGGATCTCACTGCGTCGCCGCTGCGCCATTTGTCCTACTCCAAGTTAGCCACAAGCTTTCCAGGTTAAACATAAAGTTAAGTTTCCGATAAATGTGTACTGTTTCTTGAGCGCCAACCATTGGCTAACGATTTCTTGTTAGCCGACTAGGTACATAACTACCCTGATTGTCAACCACGCACATAGATAAATATATGTATAACTAAACGTTAGCTAAAAGAGGCACTCCCCACTCTGTCCATTACCGAACACTAGAGTTTCTGTCATTGAGAATCAGTGGCGTTTCGAGATGCTTAGAGGAAGTGCTGACGTTAGCTTGCGTAATAAACAAGTAATTATGTTTGATATGTTCGAAGCAAACACCTGGAGTTTTGTCTACATTTTCTGAGTAGGTAACGCTAGCTAACAAGTCAGTATTACAATCTCGTCAGGCAAAAAGGCCAGGTAGTCAGGTTAGCTATTCAGAAATGAACGTAATCCTAGGTAATGTTAGATACAATTATGATGGGTAACTATTATCGTGACGCTATTTTTGATTTAGCCATCCGTAGATTAATGTCAGCCGATTATCTTGTTAACGTAGCTACTACGTAGGTGCATTTTGTTCCAGACCGTGTTGTCTGTTTTGTCACCTTAGCCAGTGACATATGGGCAAAGATTTGCTATCACATAATATGTCACTGGCTGTCTTGCAAAGTAAAGTTAGCATACTAGTCCTATGCTTCTGTATTGGACAAAGCGTGCCAATCTAGGCTTGTGGCATATGGCACAATCACTTAATGTCGATACAGGCAGGAGTAATGTCAGCTAAATACAAATGACTGCATGTGTTTAGGTTCAGTTGTAGATAATCTGTTGCCCCAAACAAACATACCCACATTCTCCTAGGAGGACACAAAGACGGATCACATTTAGACACAGCCGGGACTGTTTTAAATGGAATTATCATACCATCTGGTGTTGCCTCTTACAGCCAACCCTATAAGGTCTGATTTCTTTATCAGATTTCATGTCAATCTTCTGAATACATGTCAGATTGACATGGCTTTGCGGGTCTGAATAAGGGGCAGCTGTTGACAAGCCATGGATTCCTCCCTCCCTCTTCAAACCCAAGCCTCTGCTAATGCATATCAATGTTGAACCCAGTCCCCCATGCTTCAACAATTAGCTTACTTTGACTGACTTTTTCTTCAGATGAGCAATGATGACAAGCCGGCTGGCATTGTAATTGGTCCCCCATGGTACATTGGATGTTGTACATTTTGGGCCAGAAGGTTTGGACTGGCTGTGTGTTTATGTTAATGAATAATATCTCTTTACCAATGGCCTCTCCCCCTCAGAACACCACTTTCATGGACTCCCAGACAGATGACCTCTCATCAAAGAAGATCATAGTGTTCAAGGTGAGGCAACAGACCATGGGTCCACAGCCAGACAGTCACCGAAGCATAATGGTAGTATATTAGCCTAGTCCACCTCCAAAAAACACATTTATAACCCGTTAGCGTATCTCCCCTTTTTATGTCTTAATAATTATCTTTAAGGTGTGCCTTGTGCCATCAATATTGACAATCTCGTTGTGGTTTCCAGTGGGCAGTGAAACGGTGTGTCTACTAATGCCAGACTACAGTGTCATCAAAAACCTTTCTCCGAGCACAACGTCATAGCAATTTGAAGAGGCAATCCACACACACCAAAGCCGGATTCATTATATAAAGCCAGTTTCCCAGACATACAGTTGAGGTTGGAAGTTTACATACACTTAGGTTGGAGTCATTTTAAAACTCATTTTTCAACCACTCCACAAATTTCTTGTTATCAAACTATAGTTTTGGCAAGTCGGTTAGGACATCTACTTTGCATGACACAAGTCATTCTTCCAATAATTGTTTACAGACAGATCATTTCACTTATAATTCACTGGAGCGCAATTCCAGTGGGTGAAATGTTTACATACACTAAGTTGACTGTTTCTTTAAACAGCTTGGAAAATTCATGGCCTGGTCTGATAGGCTAATTGACATTATTTGAGTCAATTGGAGGTGTACCTGTGGATGTATTTCAAGGCCTACCTTCAAACTCAGCGCCTCTTTGCTTGACATCGTGGGAAAATCAAAGACAAGTCCACAAGTCTGGTTCATCCTTGGGAGCAATTTCCAAACGCCTGAACGTTCCACGTTCATCTGTACAAACTATAGTACGCAAGTAATAACACCATGGGACCACGCAGCCATCATACCGCTCAGGAAGGAAACGTGTTCTGTCTTCTAGAGGTGAATGTACTTTAGTGCTAAAAGTGCAAATCAATCCCAGAGCAACAGCAAAGGACCCTTTGAAGATGCTGGAGGAAACAGGTACATAAGTATCTATATCCACAGTAAAATGAGTCCTATATCGACATAACCTGAAAGGCCGCTCAGCAAGGAAGAAGCCACCGCTCCAAAACCGCCATATAGCCAGACTATGGTTTGCAACTGCACATGGGGACAAAGATTGTACTTTTTGGAGAAATGTCCTCTGGTCTGATGAAACAAAAATGTTACTTTTTGGCAATGATGACGATTGTTATATTTAGAGAAAAAAGCGGGAGAATTGCAAGCCAAAGAACACCATCCCAACCGTGAAGCACTGGGGTGGCAGCATCATGTTGTGGGGGTGCTTTGCTGCAGGAGGGACTGGTGCACTTCACAAAATAGATCGCATCGAGGCAGGAAAATTATATAGATGGATATATTGAAGTAACATCTCAAGACATCAGTCAGGAAGTTTAATCTTGGTCGCAAATGGGTCTTCCAAATGGACAATGACCCCAAGCAGACTTCCAAAGTTGTGGCAAAATTGCTTAAGTACAGCAAAGTCAAGGTATTGAAGTGGCCATCACATAGCCCTGACCTCAATCCCATTCGAAAATTTGTGGGTAGAACAGAAAAAGCTTGCGCGAGCAAGGAGGCCTACAAACCTGACTCTGTTACACCAGCTCTGTCAGGAGGAATGGGCCAAAAGTCACCCAACTTATTGTGGGAAGCTTGCGGAAGGCTACCCAAAACGTTTGACCCAAATTAAACAATTTAAAGGCAATGCTACCAAATACAAATTGAGTGTATGTAAACTTCTGACCCACTGGGAATGTGATGAAATAAATAAAAGCTGAAATAAATAATTCTCTCTACTATTATTCTGACATTTTACATTCTTAAAATAAAATGGTGATCCTAATTGACCTAAAACAGGGAATTTTTACTAGGATTAACTGTCAGGAATTGTGAACTGAGTTTAAATGTATTTGGCTAAGGTGTATGTAAACTTCCGACTTCAACTGTACATTCATTCTAGTACTGGACTTAAAAGAATACTCAATAGAGATTGTCCGGGAAACCGGCTCATAGAGTTCTGTACACTGACTAGCTTTTTCAAGGCCCAAAGCCCGTCCCTCATTTGACAAGAGATCCATGTCGACTGAAGCTCTGACGAGTCCATACATTTTACAGTACACACCACTGTGGACTGATGGTTTATAACCGTTCCATTTCTGTGTTCAGACGATCACCAATGGTCCGATGACGGGCTCAAGGAAGCGGCCATCGGAAGGGAACTATGAGAAGGAGAAGGACGTGTGCATCCAGCTGTTTGACCAGTGGTCTGAGGCTGACCAGGTGGAGTTTGTGGAACACCTGATTTCACGCATGTGCCACTACCAACACGGCCACATCAACTCCTACCTCAAACCCATGCTCCAAAGGGACTTCATCACTGCACTGCCAGGTATGGTTCACACTGCAGTTTGATATTACTTTGATAGCATGGCCTCGTCATGTATTATATTAGGGGGGTGAATGCAGCAATGTTTAAACAAAATTGGGATCCTTAATGTTAAGAAAAATCACAAATGGAAAAATGATGTCTTTTTAATATTCTTTACAGACATTTTAAATCAGTGCAGCTGGCTCACCTGCTCTTTCTCTTTGCTAATGATGCGATTGTGTGTTCAGGCTTCGGTCTGTTGCGTGTATAATATCCTTGTCTATTCATTGATCATATGCCCTGCCAGCCAAGAAATGACAAAATGGAGCATGCCATTGCGAGATACAGCTTTTGATTGCCGATAGATAGGCCTAGTGCTCTGACTCTGCCTGCCAAGTGGCCGACCTGCCTGTACTGTGCCCCTCCCCTCTCTCTCCGTCCCTTGCTACCTCGCTATGAAAGATGCGTGTGTTTGATTAGTTGCCGTTCTTCTGAGAACAGTCTCCGTTTAGCGGAAGATGTTTTCTTTCTACTAAACGCCTTGGTAAGTCACAGTATTTAACAAACCTTAAAGTACTTTTTTAGGAGTCAGTGGCCTGCGTGCAGGCAGGCTACGCGCAGGCAGCTCGAGGTTATTTGATTGACAGTTATGGTCTCCTAGTGATGGATGTGAGTCCTGCTTCAGAAGCGTCATTCCTTTACAGAAAAATACCAGTTCAGGGGCACTTTGAAACTATCTTTAGGGAAGGTTTCATGTCGGCATTTAAAAAGCCGTAGTGTACCCTTAGACAACCGAATATTCAACGATATGACCTTGGTAGATAACTTCATTGCCTGGCCATATGTAATAAGGCCATTACTCTGCATTGTGAATTGAAGTGGAATTTGGGCATTTTCTCTTATTGTTGTAACGGTAAACTGATACAAAAATGTCTGTTTTAAACACAGAACTGTAGATTTGTCACATCCCTAAAATGAGTGCGCTTATACGGAATATACCACAACCAATATAACTTCTACCTCGCCACCAGTAAATGCTCCAAAGGAAACCACTTTAGAGGGGTGTATATTGACTAGGAACCAAACTGAAGCTATTGAAACCGGTAGGGACCTACCTGGATTTGTCCAATAAACTCATTTACGTGGGCAAAACCTTTTCATTAGGCTACACATTTTGCAATTGTTTGCTGTGGCATCTGACTAATGAACACACCCCAGGCTCAGTTCATCCACACATTCACAATTACATGAGTACTTCTACTCCTTGTGGTTCTAGCTCAGGGTCTGGACCACATAGCGGAGAACATCCTGTCCTTCCTGGACGCGCGCTCGCTGTGCTCGGCAGAGCTGGTGTGTAAGGAGTGGCAGAGGGTTATCTCAGAGGGCATGCTGTGGAAGAAACTCATAGAGCGTATGGTCCGCACAGACCCCCTCTGGAAAGGCCTGTCAGAGAGGCACCAGTGGTGAGTACAGACTGGGATCACCAGCCGGGCCACCCTGAATCGCAATGAGTTTCATTCAGATCACCAGTAGAATGGATCAATAACTGTTCTCAACAATCGACATAATAGAATGTATCCAAGCAACTTCACCTTAGGAAAAGACAATTGATGTTGTGGAGATGAATATATTTGGTCGTTTAAAAAAAAAAAATTGTGAATGTGTTCTCTCTTCTAGGGAAAAGTACCTGTTCAAGAATCGAACCACAGAAGTCCCACCAAACTCCTACTACCGCTCCCTGTACCCCAAAATTATCCAGGACATAGAGGTGAGTGTTTCTGCTGCTCCCCTTGTCCCCTTCAACCTCCCTCTCTTCTCACTGATCTTTCCTGTGTTTCCCATTCACTAACCCCCCCCCGGCTCTCTTTAGACAATTGAGGCCAACTGGAGGTGTGGTCGGCACAATCTGCAGCGGATCCAGTGTCGCTCAGAGAACAGTAAGGGGGTTTACTGTCTGCAGTATGACGACGACAAGATCATCAGCGGCCTCAGAGACAACTCCATCAAGGTCGGCGTTCTTGTTCGATGTTGATTGAAGAGCGGGAGGGGGTGTAATCTAATGTCTACTGGATATTTTGAATACACGATTTCTAAATATGGATATTGTATAACAAGAAAGCTTCTTACAGTGTGTCAATGCAACGCATAGTACATTTTGTTTGATAAATGTTATTTTGTGTGAATTTCTCCCCCTCTTTTTCTGTGTAGATCTGGGACAAGCAGTCTCTGGAGTGTCTGAAGATCTTGACGGGTCATACAGGTTCAGTGTTGTGTCTGCAGTATGATGAGAGGGTCATCGTCACCGGGTCCTCAGACTCCACCGTCAGGTCAGCAACTCCTCTCCCGCTCTGACCTCTTACCCATGCTCCAGGAAGCTCCAAAGCTTATTTAATTCAAGAGGCATGTGGTATGTTGTGTTTGACGGATATTGATGATCTCTCTCGGTGTCTCAGGGTGTGGGATGTGAACACTGGGGAGGTGCTGAACACTCTGATCCACCACAACGAGGCGGTTCTCCACTTGCGGTTCTGTAATGGTCTGATGGTGACGTGCTCGAAGGACCGTTCCATCGCCGTGTGGGACATGGCCTCGCCCACAGACATCAGTCTGCGCCGCGTGCTGGTCGGCCATAGAGCAGCGGTCAACGTGGTGGACTTTGACGACAAGTACATCGTGTCAGCGTCCGGTGACCGTACCATCAAGGCAAGTTTGCCCCCGATGACCCAAGGTCAACTCACGAGAGCCTCAAGCATGGCAACATCTCAACAAGCATATGTTCTAGTACTTTTGCAGTGGCACAAGACTTATTAACTTAGATCCCAATAGGGCCAAAGAAGAAGGCCGCAACAACCTCTGCCGCTACAGTCTTTTTGCCGTAGCTTGGGTCCTGTCCCATGAGAGATCCAGCTCAGCCACCAGTCTGTCGCCATGTTGTCTTTGGTCTGCCTTCCTTGTATTTTCCAGAGAGCAACTTTTTAGGGATCCTTTCTTGAGACATTCTTAGCATGTCCAACACACTGGATCCTGTGCATCTTGATCTTAAAAGTCTTTATTATAAAAAATAAAAAAAGTGTTGCCTTATTTGCTGTAGAGATCTTCTGCCTGTGGATGTTGCAGATCTTGCAAAGACAACCATTTGGCATCAACTTGGTTCATGTCTGTCTGAATGATCCTTCAGCATACTGAACCACACAAAAGGAATGACTATACATTGCTTTAGCAGAGTCTACTGAATGCACAACCGGCGTTATTCAGCCGGGCTTTGATTTCTTGGCTAGTGTGTGTGTGTGTTTATCTTCCTGTGAGCTAGAATGATAAATGAGTGGCTTCAGTTCTCTCCCCCTGCTCTGCATGACCATGGTGGTTTTAATCAAAAGCTAGTTATCTTCCCCATCACTGCTTGTCATTGTTCATTCACAGAAGATACTTGAAATGCAAAATACAAGCCAGCCACACCTATCAAGTGTCCCCTACCCAAACCTACCAAATCCTCTCATTCTGGTTGAGTTCAGTTGTGCAACGTGTCCAGTAGAGGGCAGCATAGAGCTGGAGTTAGCCCAGAGTGTGAGGCCTGCTGTGGGAAGCACTGACTGAACCCAGAGACCAGAGCTGACGTCTTGTCTCTTCCTGGGGCTAAACTGTGGACCTGCATGTCTGTCTCGTCTCAGCCCCAACCCCAGTCTCATCCCCAGCTCCCCAGTACCTCCCCGTATTCCAGACGGTGGATTTGTGGGCAGCCAGGATTCCAGGAACAAAGAGACCCTGGCTAGCCCACCCATCGCCCTGGGAGACCGGCCAAGGCATTCCGTACCGAGCCGTCTCCCGCACACTACGCCCCAGCTCTCTGAAAACATTCCCCAAGTAATAAGGGAGGGACGGCAGACTGCAATAACTGTGTTTGGGAGAGGGAGTGTTACTCGACACCCCTAAATGTGTATCACTGTTATACCTTTGTGTTTACATTCATGTTTTCATGCAGCTGCACAGTGTCACTCTCTGACACGTGTGTGTGTGTGTGTGAAGACAGAGAGGTGTACAGCTGGATTATAGCTCTGGCTGCAGACTGTTCTCAGCAGCTTCATTGTCCAGTCTAGTACAGAAGCATTCTAATGAAGGAAAACAGGAAGAGATTTCAAAAGTAAAAACTGTTAGTGTTGACATGAAGGATTATTTAGGCTAAATGCCTCTTCTTTTTTTTGTGTTGACCTCTGGATGGTGTGTGTTTTTTGCCTTGACGCCCCTCCAGGTGTGGAGCACCAGCACGTGCGAGTTTGTACGTACGCTGAATGGCCATAAGAGAGGCATTGCCTGTCTGCAGTACAGAGACCGACTAGTGGTCAGCGGCTCCTCGGACAACACTATCCGGTGAGTGTCTGTCGTGTGTGTTTGAGGGTGGAATATTCTTCTGGGTGTTTCTTACTGGTCTATATTTATAGAATCGGTAACCGGGAGATGAACGTGCTTTGTCATGACTATTTTGTCAAATGTTACTAAACTAACACAGATTCTCTCTCTTCAGGTTGTGGGATATTGAGTGCGGGGCATGTTTGCGGGTATTGGAAGGCCATGAGGAGTTGGTCCGTTGCATTCGCTTCGACAACAAGAGGATCGTTAGCGGAGCCTACGATGGGTAAGGGAGGGTTCATCTCACTGTTGCTGAGCTGATCTCTCACTACTAATGGTGATCTGACTGTTAATGGCTTTATTCCCTCACTCTAATCCTGCACTTGGCCTCTGTTAATCCTTGTTATTCTCTCACTGCTGATCTCAGACTCCTGATTCCCCCCCAATCCTGGCCTCGGCCTGTTAATCAGAGTGAATTTGTTAGGCTGCTAGTCAAAACTTTTATGAGGTCCTCCAGCGTATCCACTGACAAGACTTGAATACTATTGTGTTGTTTACATTATGATGTTAAGAGGGCCTGTGCTGTTCCTTTGTAGTAAAATCAAAGTATGGGACTTACAAGCTGCTCTGGACCCTCGTGCCCCTGCCAGCACCCTCTGTCTGCGCACACTGGTGGTGAGTTTAGCTTGGATCTAGAGCATGATAGTGGAGATGATGGTTATTGTGTGAGGATACTGATGAATTTGACGGTCTTTCAGGAGCACTCTGGGCGTGTATTCCGGCTACAGTTTGATGAATTCCAGATCATCAGCAGTTCCCATGACGACACTATCCTCATCTGGGACTTCCTGAACGTGTCGACCAATGGACAGACTGAGGGCAGGTCGCCCTCTCGCACGTATACATACATCTCCAGATAGCAGGTACACACGACTCTCACACACTGTCAGGAGTATGCGCCTGCATACACTCACCAGAACTGACACACAATAGGAATGAATACAACAAACTAAAGTGATATTTTTAATGAACAAGATGCTCTGATTCAAATTGTGTGGCTTTTCGGTAGTTAAGATAAGTAAGCAAGCACACGTCCTTCTATATTTTGCAGGCCAGATTCATACAAAAACAAATATTTGATTCATCAGCCCCCCCCCCCCCCCACACACACACACTTTTTCCTACAGGCAAATAAATGAAGTGACACCCGTACAGGATCAATAGTGGAAGCAGGATTGCGATGCAAGACGCTGCACACTGTGCATATGGGTGGGCTTCAGTTGACCTGAAATTGCTGTTTACTTTCTGCATTGCTGACTCAATCTTTAAGCCTCCCACCCTTTTTCTTTGAACTCTACCAAAGGCGGGGGGGGGGGGGGTAAGCACTGCAGCTCATTTACAACTCTAACTTCATTCTTTGCTTGGAGGTGGGACTCCTGACCTAAATTGAACACATCTACAGGATTACTTGCATAGTGTGCTGAGTGTGTCTTTCTCTCTGCATGGCAGGCCCGGTGGAATGTGATGTGTGTGCGGGGACAGTCCTAATGGCCAAGTCAATGTGCCAGGGTCAGAGGTCACTTCCCACTCCATCATCCTCGCTGCATCATCTCTGTCCTCCTCCTGGTGTTCGTGTGGAGGGGTCGTCCCGCCCTCATCGGGCCTTCGGTGCTCAAACACATTGCCCCTTACACCCCCACCCACCCCAACCAAATCGCACACAAACATGCACACAAAGCGGAGTCTACTAGGTCACACTCTAAGGCCCAACTCCCCTTACTCTGGTCACCCAAGACCGAGTAACAGACATGGACATGAAGGAATCTGAACTGAATGGCTGGAGGAATGGAGAAAGAGGGTTGGAAACGGCCTGTTAAAGATGCCCTGGGGAGGAAAGGAAGGAAGGAGGCAGGGCCGGGGCTCAACTCAACGGGGCTCTTCATCCAGACTGAGTGACAGATGCCTCAAGCCCGCCCCTTTGGGCACCAAGGACATATCTATCTTGTTGTTTTCTCATTTTGTTTGGTAAAAAAAAAAATGTGGAAGAGAGCTGATGTTTTTTTCCCCCTGAAGACAGTACTGCATGGATAAGTGATGGGACAACAGTGTGCTAGTGACCTATTTATGTTTTTCTATATATTTTGTATTATTTTTGACCCAATTCATTTAGTTTGTTAGTGTACTAAGAATTTTTCTTCTCTCCAAACCCCTCTCAAATTCACCCCCTCTCATCCTTAGTTCTCTACCCTGCGTTCGTCTTTTACTTACTCTCCCTCTGTCCTGTTCTGTCCCCCTCTTGCTGCCTGTCTAGGTTCTGAATGACCCCTTACTGAGCTGAAATTAGTTGTAAACAGAATTGTCTTGTCTAAAATGGTGTTGTATATTATGAAAAGATTTTTTTAAAGGAAAAAAACAAAACATTAATAAGAATAAAGTACTTGAATGTGAAGGAGTGTAAACCAGAGTGTGAGTAATGTACTTGTTCAGTATCATGCATCTATGCCATCGGTACTGTATGTACAGACCAAACCACCACTCATTTGAAGTGAACCTCCCATTGCTCGTCTATTAAATTTAATCTTGATATAGAGAGGGAGGCCTGGTCTGAAAATGACCAGCAGGATGTGTTGTGTGTTTCACATTTTTTGGTTTAATGAGTGTGGCTCTGGAAATTGGCAAGAAACTAGAGAATTTAGGATATATTATTAACTCTGAATTGGTGTTTGGAAAGTGTGTGTGTGTGTGTAGTGTATCGAGGGGAGGATCAAAGTTAGTCTGCAGACGGAATGCTGGTACCCAGAAAGGGTGATCAGGAATGCAGTAATGCACTGGAACCCACATTCCTCCACACACACGTCCAGCCCATTCTCTGCCTCACACATTCTCTCAAGAAAATGTTTCATGGTGTTGGGCAGTGAGAAACTACCTCCTGCCCCGCCCTCCTCCGTACTAGTGCCCACATGTCTGAGCTGTGCAGGCTGCCTGCCTGGGAAAGACATCCCAGCTGCAGGAAATGACATGGTTATGAGTGTGGCTGTTGAGGCCTTGATCCAGTTATGAAAGGGCTGTACTCCTCACTAGATACATTCAGATATGTTCGTGTAGGTATTCCCTGCATGTTTTTTAGCTCATTTTCCCATTCAGTTTTCAACTCGTGTATTAACCTGATCAGAATTGATTCTATGTATTGGCAGCTGCATTCCATCGAGAAGGTCACTATAGGCTCAGCTTGTTTTCCAAGGGATAAATCAGTGGACTGTGGTTTGGCACATATTCTGTGTGCTGTGCAGATGCTCCCATTTCCAGTGACACTTGTACTTTTTTTTTATGGAACCTCAATGACCCAGAGTCTGGTGCCTACAATGTCAAGGTTAGGTTACGAGTCTTTTCCTGTATGGTCCACAAACACGGAGTATTTACATTTCTTTTAGAGAAAAACAATTGTGGATTAGCATATTGATAATGAGTATCACACTATCGCAAACCGGTAACATTTAGTACCATATGTTTGTATTCTATTTGGCAATACCATTGGTCTAAAACAGCTATCATACCATCAAGTTAAATAAATAATTGTAATAATAACAATGGTAATAAAATGCATATAGTTTCAACAATTCTCCTTAAATATTTCCATACGAGACAAGACTGAAGATAGTGTACTTACTATGTTACAGCAGCTTTCTGTATTGAGTGAAAAGGCAGGAACAGTAGCTCCTAAGTCATATGAAGACAAAACATACAAATAATGCATTGAGAAACCTTGACTGTCCCTCTGTGTTGGGTACTAGCTACAGTCGCCTTTGGTGGTTCGGGTGTTTGGTACTGAACAGTTGACCAGTTGTCTTTGGGATGTTGAAAACACGGATATTCGGTATTGAACGCTATGGTTCAGTCGTCTTTGGTAGCTCAACTTTAGTGCCTCTGGAAACAAACACTGAGTATAGCTGTCTTCTGTGGCCTAACTAGAATGGTTGGCACTGTACATTGTAATTCAACAGTCTTTGAGACAACACTGTCTCTGGAATGGGGAGGAAAAGGGCAAGGACAACATCTTCCCTGATGTGGTCAGATTGTTTAGCTCCCAAGTCTTTAGATGCACATATTGTACCATGCACCACTTAGTTAGGTCTTTACCTGGGTTCAGCCCAGCAAACTCCTTACATTCAATTCACACAGGGGAGGACAGTTGTCGAGTCATTTGGGTATGTTGTGTGGCATTGACTATGTAGGTGCTGTAGTGGCTGTGGGTCGGGTCCCTCTCACTTTCTTGCTTCTCTTGCTGACCGTGGTGAAGCGGAAGGGCTGCAGGTCGGGCTGCTCCCCGGGGGGCAGGCGCTTCATGAAGTGAACGTCCTGCTGGTTGGGCAGTGTCTGAGGGCCTCTCCTGGGGCGCCCCCTCTTGGTGAAGCCCACGTACCAGCCCGTATAGCGTGCTGACATCAGAGCTGTATAGTGGTTCTCCAACACCATCTCAACGAAGACACAGTCTGCACTGCGATTACTAGCCTTCTGGAATACACACACATATATGATAATTTCCAGTGTCTGACTTGGACTGAAATATGTGCCGGTACTCATTTTGGCTGCCAAAACTATATTTAGGTGCAGGGGTTCAACAATACATTTGAGCTAATATTCTATAAAAGGAACAGGAGCTCAAGCAGTAGACATGTTGAGGGGCCGGTACTCCGCTCCAGCAAGCTCCTGCCCAAGTCAAGCACTGGTAGTGTCAATATGAGATGCAAAGTGAATAACTCCAGGTTGTTTAAATGTATACATTAAAAGGAACGTGCAGCAAGAGTCAGAATTAGAATTGTGTTTGTCTCACCTTCCCCACAAGCTTGCCTCGATGGTTCATGCACAGGTAGAAGTTGGTCTCTTTACCACGGATTCTCACCTGACTTCCAAAAGTATCAGCCTCCACAACAAGCTGGGCTTGGAAAGAGACAGAGGCACAAAAATACAGATTGTAAGAGCCCACATGACAAAATGCTATAGTATGGTATGAATACTGTAGTATTACTATATTTATGTACTGTAGTATTCACTGAAGTGTTTTTGTGGACTTTAATGTAGTGTTTTTGTAGACATTACTGTAGTATTTACTGTAGTATGCACATTATAGTGTGTTTGTTGTGTTGTCTTTGACTCAGAAGTGGGGACTTTCTCCTTGAGGAAACTTGCTGGATAAATACTAAAATAGTCACACACTGTCGGTAAGACTGGAGTATGAATGGATAGTTCAGAGCTTCTGCACTTTTCTATAACCTGTAGGGAACACAATATATGGTCTATACTTGGCATGTAGGTGGCTCACTTGTGAGTGGCACAAATTGGAATATGTGGGAGGGGAATGGGTCGGGTATATGCAAATGAAATACTGTAGTACTTCTATTGTTAAAAAACTGCAGTATTTTTGCAGACACTAGTGTTTTTGTGGACATTACTGTAGTATTTACTACATTGTTTTTTGGGGATAATACTGCAGTATTTACAATAGTATTCTACAGTATACTACACAATTCTATACTAAGTATTACTAAGTTCCACAAAATGGGTGTCTTTTGGATACATGCAAACTTTTAAGAAATTAAATATATTTTAGCCTATGGAAAAATACTTTTTCCCCATCTCAGGCATTAAAATCCTATGAACTAAGAGCATTTTATCTGCACTTGAACCACACTGTCAACCCTGTTACAGACACTTATGTAACTGCCTAACTATTATTTATTAAACTCATCTTTGAGATAAATCTAACAATTTCTCATTGATCTAGTATCCCTTGTACAAATGAATTCACATATAATATCAACCTGATAAAGTTACCGTCGGGCCTCTAACAGGGTTGACGATAACAGGTTTTAGGTGAAGATTGGCCATTACTCCCCATGTGGTGAAGAGCATGATGAAAGATACATCAAATTCAAGTTTCCCTAACGTGAATTGAGCTTACAGGGTTGATGTGTTAAGCTCGACCATCTCAGACAAAGATGATAAAACAATTATAAATAGACCAAAAAGAGAGAGAAGACTTCCTTCCTTTTCCACCATGCTGTTCAGAAGACCCAAATGATGTCACCTGCTGTGAATAATTTTACTTGGTGGAATGGTCCATTATTTTAAAGGGGTAAATTGTTTGCATAACAGGGTTGGCCTTAACATGAGGGACAGATGTAAATGCGTCACTAATATTATGAATATAAATAATAATCTTCAGAAATGACTTTGTCAAAGCAGAAAAATAACTAGGCATTTAGAATGATGGTGAAACGTGGATACATTTTCGGGATTAAGTCGGTTGAAATCCTAGAAGTGACACAGGGTTGATGAAGGGACGTGTCAAAATACTGGATTTTGGCACTTTAGAAAGCCTTTGTTCATATTAAAGATGTACTTTATTCTCTATTTGGTCTATATTAAAGTGCACTTCATTGAATATAACAGGCTTTTTCAAATTAAATATTGGTGCATAATTTCTACTACTTTCTATGACCCACACATGATTGGGGGACACTTCAGTGTGTACTATAGTATTTGACATTATACTACAGAATTATATAGTAAGCACTACATAATCGAGGGCTACTACAGTGTGTAGTATAGAATACTACAACATTATATGGTAAGTACTATATGTGATTGAGGGATATTACAGTGTGAAATATAGTATTCTACAGTATACTATGACATTCCATAGTAAGTACTACACATGATCGAGGGATACTACAGTGTGGAGTATAGGATTCTACAGTATAGTACAGCTTACTATTGAATTATACATAAAGTAATGTAGTATTATATAGTAAACTGTAGTATTTTGTCATGTGGGAAAGGGCATAGATATTGAGCACATAGGACGGGATGGGGGGATTGTTACATGCAATTAGTTCATAGATGTAGCCACAATACAGAGGTCAAACCAAATCAATAACATTAGTCTCCCTCTCACTACCCAAACCCCCCTCCATCCCCCTACAACAAAGCAACATAGCGGGGTAAATGGGAAACCGATGACCTTATCGATATCGGGACTGAGTCTACCACACAGAACCGCTGCGCCATCTTTCTATTTCTCTCTGTGTGTCATAGGCTCGTCTGTCCGGTTGCTACTTCATGATTTTGAGGGCCATGTACTATAGGTGTGATAACATAGAGGAAATGATTGCTTGTTGATTCTGATTTGTATTGGACTGTTCTGTATATTGTAGGAAGTAGTAGTACTATATCTTACCATATTTATCCCCATCGTCTCCCTTGGCACTGATTCTCCTCCCCATCACCTGCACGTGTTTGCCACTTGTCCTGCTGTACAGCTGGTACACTCTGTGCTGCCGGCGACTCATGGCGTCTCGACCCCGTGTCTGATTCTCCACGTATACGCTGAAATTAACATGGTCATGCGCTAAGACCTGTGCCACCACAAAACAGACAGGCATGTGGTTAGAATGAGAGACTTTATTCAGAATGGAATATTAAAAAACATAATGGATACAATTGTATACACACATTTACCTGCAGGGGGCTGCAGACCACCAGTAAAGCCTGGACAGATCTGAGAGAAGGGGAGAATGGATCTGCATTGAGATTACATGTGGTATTTTTGCATCCCAAAATAATACAAAAGCAGTCTGTCTGCCACACTCCTGCCTCTTTTCTGTCTCCACCACCAATTTTAAACCTGTCTCTATGCCTCCAAAAAAGGTCATTTCTAGATAAAAAACCATCACGGCAACAGACAGTGGCCATGCTGTCTCTCTCTAGGGACAGCTGCTGAGCTCAGCTCATATCTATGATGAGCTAATAGGATATCAATATTCACTAATCCGTCCAGCCATCCATCTAAGCACTTCAATCTCTTATCCCTCCCTGTATAAATACAGCACACACAGCACATGCATAGATACATAGATTACGGCACACAAATAAGGCTGACCTCCATCTTAAATAAAGAGGGAGAAGAGCAGGAGAAACATTAGCAGACACGTTAGCAGTAGAGAGTGTTCTTTCATATCTTCCTGTACCCCCTGGCCTTGTGCTCATTAGGGGACCCCATACCCCCTGTGCTGTCCAGATGTAGGGATGCCTGGAACGCAGCCTACAGCTGGCCCAAAGCACACACAGATGTCTGGGCTCCAATGCTACTTTTGTTCTACTTCTGTGTTACCTCAGATGAAACCTCTGTAAAAATCGGACCAAGTGGAGAGTAAGTTTGAGAGATACAAGGGGGTGACAGGGACACTTTAAAGGTACATTTGTCATTGTAAATGTAAGATTTGTTTAACGAGTCTGGCAGAATTGCTTTAGGTTTGGTTAAAGTGGATTGATGCCCTAATTTGGGGAAGAGCTAATTGCTGATAATTCCCTTCACAAATCACATGATCCTGTTAAACACAGACACCCATCAAAGACACCAATAAGGCACAGTCATACTGTACATCCACTCATTCATTCATAACCTGTTAGCAGACCTTCTGTCAGTGACAAATGTCTGGTCTTTCAGACTGGGGAGAATGAAAAGAGGTGTCTGGGTCATGGGACATGGTTGAGTGGCCAGAGGAGCAATATGCTACCATGTGGAACAGCCTCAGAGGAATTGTACAGATAACAAAATACAAGATTCCACCACCACTTGGTATTGGAAAAACAGATGGCATTTCTATTTCAGTTAGCTGTTCAGAAAATAGTTTTTCATTATTACAATGGGTAAAGGAGAACATGCACCCTACCCTATATGACGGTGTACGAAGCACCACACCTGCTGTGCTGGACTGATGGTCAGAGCATGCATGAAGAGAAACATGTGCGCTGACACACACACACACACAATACCTCCATTCATTTCTCTCCAGAAAACCTTAGGTTGCGCATCAAGGGTTACTGCACATTTAACTTACAACATGACTAGTGTAGAGAGGAGGGAACTCATCTCTCGTCCCGCGCAGCTACCCGGCCAGCAAAAGTCAGGCACCGTTACCGAGGATCTCTAGCTGGTACTGTCTGTAATCCGTTCGTTTGAGAAGGGTTTGGGGGACGGCAACAACTCCTGCGGTAATTCCTGCGGGCATCAGCAGAGCATGCCGAGCACATCGGTTAGAATGCTGGCGGAGGGGAATGGGTTTGCTCTGCAAAAATGGTATTATGTAGCCAAAACTTGAGCGAATGTGCGCTGGGTATGTCCAGTTTGTTCAATTCTCTGAAATCATGACAGGTGTTTGGCGAAATAGGATTTTTCGCAGGTTTGCCTCCTTTTTTAAAAACTTAGTATGATTCTACAGCTATGCCTACAATGCTTCTATGAGAGAATTGTAAAATAGGCTTATTTTACACGCAGAACTCAGTTGCACTTGTATTGCCATTGTCCATTAGTTCCCATTGTCTTATTTTCTTTCTTCTGTATATCACCTTTCTTTGTCCGACAATCTATGTTAATTTGTCACGTAAAGTCGTTCAGAAAAACAGCAATTCCTAGTATCACGGAAAGTCTATTCGGGGAGTGAGAGCGGGGCATGAGAGGAGTAGTGGCGGGGAAGGGGAGGCGGCACACGGCCGGTGTAATCCCAGTGATGATATAGGTGTGTCCCGCGGGAGACGAGTCCACTTGGCAGGACAGAGGCGAAGGCGGAGTAGAAAGGGGAACATATTACAGAAAACGTCAGTCATAGCAATACCTAGTAAATCGAGCAATGGCAATGCGACTTTCAGAGAACCCAGTCAGTTAGCAGACACCGAGGAAAATTAAAAGTGGTTCAGACATCTAGACTGGTCACATAGACTAGACATAACATAGTATGTTACATGTTATAATATGTTATAATATGTTACAATTGGTATGGTTATATAAAATAGAAGGTTACCTAAGGCAAAATCAAAAGGCACAGTAAACACAAACCTGGGACGCTCAGATTAGTATGATATGTTACGTTTGGTATGGTATGTATTAATTTGTGAAGTTTCAAATTACAATTAATATGATATGTTACAAATTAGGCTACAATTCGTATGATATATTCTGATTTGCAATTCGTACATGTTACGAATTTGCAATACATATTATTTGTTACGAATCCCAATTTGTTGTTAATAATGTTAGTAGGCTAGGGGTTACGGTTAGGGTTAGGAGTTAGGTTAAATGGTTAAGGTTAGGATTAGGTTAAAGGGTTAAGGTTAGGGGAAGGCTTAGCTAACATGCCAAGTAGTTCCAAAATAGCGAAAAAAAATGTAATAAGTAGTTACAACGTTGTTAATCAGCTAAAATGCTAAAGTTGTCTGTGATGAGATTTGAACATGCAACCTTTGGGTTACTAGACATTCGCATTATATATCCACCCATCCATTCCGACAAATTTGATCATCCTGGATTTTCGTTTACTATGTTACGTCTAGTCTGTGTGTCAAGTGAGTAGGCTACCATTGCATTTGCACTACACAAACATGATGGGTACATTGGAGGACTGCTCATGGTTTGAGAGGGGGACACAGTAGTAGCCTATAGTCCTGCCATGTTATTTAGTTTTAAGTTCCGTTAAGGTTATGAAATACATAATGGAAAAGGAAAGGGAATGAGAAAGTTGGAAATGAGGGGGAGGGTGGGTGTGCATAAGGTATGTAAGCAAAGAGTAGAATCCAAAAAGAACATTTCTTAGGGGTTTAACAACACCAGGAGATCCTCACTCCCCTCCACCACAGAACCGCAGACATACGGTCAGCCAACCATACTAACGCCTACTACCCCCCCCCCCCCCCCCCCCTCTCTCTCTCTCTCTCTCTCTCTCTCTCTCTCTCTCTCTCTCTCTCTCTCCCTCGCTCTCTCTCCCCCCCCCCCCTCTCTCTCTCACATACACAGAGATATCCACTGTTTTCTTTTCTCACTTTAAGGATGATGAACTACCTTAGCTGGCACCTGAGGTAGAGGTCAAATCAGGGTCAGTAGAGTTGATGTTACACATTTCATTCTTTCCAGTGCGTTTGAGTGTGAATTGAGTCAGTGCGTCATGCACTGCCAGATCCAGAATGTTCAAAGTGGTCCCATTAGTGTAATTACACAGACTAAAATAGCCTATGCCTACTGCATATTGTCTGTAGGTGTCATTTCAATTATCCTTGTAATACCCAGTACCATGGTCTCATTTGGTACGAATTTTAGGATTATTGGGTCCATGGGAGAAACCATCTTGTTCTGTTACAATAGTGCAGCCTATGCAGAGTACTTTAGGTAAGCGGTACCTCACATTCAAGTTGTCAGACATGAGCATTTGCCCCATAGGGCTAGGCTACCTACCGTTTAGGCATATAGTCTGGCCTTGAAAATAACTAGGCTACAATATGGCATCAAATTACTGTTCATTGGGGGTGGCCTAGCTGTCAAATAACATTTACTTTGTTGAGATGTTACGCCTCAGGCATTTGTTTGCTAGTTAGTTTGGATGCAGTAGAGATTATTCATGTGGATCAGATGTTCTTCTGACACCCGCAGATGAAACACATAGTTTTAAGACTAACAGGGCTTGGTGGCACTAAGCCTACTAGACAACACTAGCCTCCATCACCACAAGCCACCACTAGCCTCCATCACCACTAGCCTTCATCACCATTAGCCTCCATCACCACCAGACTCCATCACAGCTAGCCACCACTAGCCTTCATCACCACTAGCCACCACTAGCCTTCATCACCACTAGCCTCCCTCACCACTTGCCTCTATCACCACTAGTCTTCATCACCACTAGCCTCCGCCACCACTAGCCTCCATCACCACTCTCCTCAATCACCACAACTCACCACCACTAGCCTTCATCACCATTAGCCTCCATCACCACCAGACTCCATCACAGCTAGCCACCACTAGCCTTCATCACCACTATCCTCCCTCACCACTTGCCTCTATCACCACTAGGCTTCATCACCACTAGCCTCCATCATCACTAGCCTCCATCACCACTAGCCTCCCTCACCACTTGCCTCTATCACCACTAGGCTTCATCACCACTAACCTCTATCACCACTAGCCACCATTATCCTTCATCACCACTAGCCACCACTAGCCTTCATCACCATTAGCCTTCATCACCACTAGCCTTCATTACCACTAGCCACCATTAGCTTCCATCACCACTAGCCTCCATCACCATTAGCTTCCATCAACACTAGCCTCCATCACCACTAGCCTCCATCACCACTAGGCTTCATCACCACTATCCTCCATAACCACAAGCCTCCATCACCACTAGCCTCCATCACCACTAACCTCTATCACCACTAGCCTCCCTCACCACTTGCCTCTATCACCACTAGTCTTCATCACCACTAGCCTTCGCCACCACTAGCCTCCATCACCACTCTCCTCAATCACCACAACTCACCACCACTAGGCTTCATCACCACTATCCTCCATAACCACAAGCCTCCATCACCACTAGCCTCCATCACCACTAACCTCTATCACCACTAGCCTCCATCACTACTAGGCTTCATCACCACTAGCCTCCATCACCACTTGTCTCCATCACCACTAGCCTTCATCACCACTAGCCTCCACCACCACTAGCCTCCATCACCACTAGCCTCCATCACCACTAGCCACCAATTATCCTTCATCACCACTAGCCACCACTAGCCTTCATCACCACTAGCCACCACGAGCCTTGATCACCACTAGCCACCACTAGCCTTCATCACCACTAGCCTTCATTACCACTAGCCACCATTAGCCTCCATCACCACTAGCTTTCATCATCTCCAGCCTCCATCACCACTAGCCTCCATCACCACTAGACTTCATCACCATTAGCCTTCATCACCACTAGCCACCACCAGCTTTCATCACCACTAGCCACCACTAGCCTCCATCACCACAAGCCTCCATCACCATTAGCTTCCATCACCACTAGCCTCCATCACCACTAGCCACCACTAACCACAATCACCACTAGCTTCCATCACCACTAGCCTTCATCACCACTATCCTCCATAACCCTGAGCCTCCATCACCACTAGCCTCCATCACCACTATCCTCCATCACCACTATCCTCCATCACCACGAGCCTCCATCACGACTAGCCTTCATCACCACTAGCCTCCATCACCACTAGCCTTCATCAACATTAGCCTTCATCACCACTAGCCACCACCACCACTAGCATTCATCACCACTAGCCTCCATCACCACCAGCCTTCATCACCACTACCTTCCATCACAGCTAGCCACCAATAGCCTTCATCACCACTATTCACCAATAGCCTTCATCACCACTAGCCACAACTAGCCTCCATCACCACTAGCGTTCATTACCATGAGCCTCCATCACCATTAGCCACCACTAGCCTTCATCACCACATGCCTCCATCACAGCTAGCCACCACTAGCCTTCATCACCACTAGCCACCACTAGCCTTCATCACCACTAGCCACCATTAGCCTTCATCACCACTAGCCCTCATCACAACTGGCCTCCATCACCACTAGCCACCACTAGCCACCACTAGCCTTCATCACCACTAGCCTCCATCACCACTATCCTCCATCACCACTAGCCTCCATCACCACTAGCCACCACCACCACTAGCCTTCGTCACCACTAGCCACCATCACCACTAGCCATCACTAGCCTTCATCACCACTAGCCACCACTAGCCTCCATCACCACTAGCGTTCATCACCATGAGCCTCCATCACCATTAGCCACCACTAGCCTTCATCAACACTAGCCTCCATCACCACTAGCCTCCATCACCAAAAGCCTTAATCACCATTAGCCTTCATCAACACTAGCCACCATTAGCCTCCATCACCACTAGCCTCCCTCACCACTTGCCTCTATCACCACTAGCCTTCATCACCACTAGCCTCTGCCACCACTAGCCTCCATCACCACTCTCCTCAATTACCACAACTCACCACCACTAGGCTTCATCACCACTAGCCACCATTATCCTTCATCACCACTAGCCTCCATCATCACTAGCCTCCATCACCACTAACCTCTATCACCACTGACCTCTATCACCACTAGCCACCATTATCCTTCATCACCACTAGCCACCACTAGCCTTCATCACCACTAGCCACCACGAGCCTTGATCACCACTAGCCACCACTAGCCTTCATCACCACTAGCCTTCATTACCACTAGCCACCATTAGCTTCCATCACCACTAGCCTCCATCACCACTACCCTTCATCACCACCAGCCTCCATCACCACTAGCCTCCATCACCACTAGACTTCATCACCACTAGCCTTCATCACCACTAGCCACCACCAGCTTTCATCACCACTAGCCACCACTAGCCTCCATCACCATTAGCTTCCATCAACACTAGCCTCCATCACCACTAGCCTCCATCACCACTAGGCTTCATCACCACTATCCTCCATAACCACAAGCCTCCATCACCACTAGCCTCCATCACCACTAACCTCTATCACCACCAGCCTCCATCACTACTAGGCTTCATCACCACTAGCCTCCATCACCACTTGTCTCCATCACCACTAGCCTTCATCACCACTAGCCTCCACCCCCACTAGCCTCCATCACCACTAGCCTCCATCACCACTAGCCACCAATTATCCTTCATCACCACTAGCCACCACTAGCCTTCATCACCACTAGCCACCACTAGCCTTCATCACCACTAGCCTTGATCACCACTAGCCACCACGAGCCTTGATCACCACTAGCCACCACTAGCCTTCATCACCACTAGCCTTCATTACCACTAGCCACCATTAGCCTCCATCACCACTAGCCTCCATCACCACTAGCTTTCATCACCGCCAGCCTCCATCACCACTAGACTTCATCACCATTAGCCTTCATCACCACTAGCCACCACCAGCTGTCATCACCACTAGCCACCACTAGCCTCCATCACCACAAGCCTCCATCACCATTAGCTTCCATCAACACGAGCCTCCATCACCACTAGCCTTCATCACCACTATCCTCCATAACCACGAGCCTCCATCAACATTAGCCTTCATCACCACTAGCCACCACTAGCCTCCATCACCACTAGCCACCATCACCACTAGCCAACACCACTAGCCTCCATCACCACTAGCCACTATCACCACTGGCCACCATCACCACTAGTCACCATCACCACTAGCCTCCATCACCACTAGCCTCCATCACCACTAGCCACCACTAACCACAATCACCACTAGCTTCCATCACCACTAGCCTTCATCACCACTATCCTCCATAACCCTGAGCCTCCATCACCACTAGCCTCCATCACCACTATCCTCCATCACCACGAGCCTCCATCACTACTAGCCTTCATCACCACTAGCCTCCATCACCACTAACCTCTATCACCACTAGCCTCCATCACTACTAGGCTTCATCACCACTAGCCTCCATCACCACTTGTCTCCATCACCACTAGCCTTCATCACCACTAGCCTCCACCCCCACTAGCCTCCATCACCACTAGCCTCCATCACCACTAGCTTTCATCACTGCCAGCCTCCATCACCACTAGCCTTCATCACCACAAGCCTCCATCACCACTAGCCTTCATCACCATTAGCCTCCATCACCACTATCCTCCATCACCACTAGCCTCCATTACCACTGGTCTCCATCACCACTAGCCACCACCACCGATAGCCACCACCACCACTAGCCGTTATCACCACTAGCCTCCACTCACCACTAGCCACCACCACCACTGGCCTCCATCACCACTAGCCTCCACCACCACTAACCACCACCACAATCCTTCATCACCACTAGCCTCCACCACCACTCTGCTCCATCACCACTAGCCTCCATAACCGCTAGCCTCCATTAACTCTAGCCACCATTAGCTTCCATCACCACTAGCCTCCATCACCACTACCCTTCATCACCACCAGCCTCCATCACCACTAGCCTACATCACCACTAGACTTCATCACCACTAGCCTTCATCACCACTAGCCCCCACCAGCTTTCATCACCACTAGCCACCACGAGCCTTGATCACCACTAGCCACCACTAGCCTTCATCACCACTAGCCTTCATTACCACTAGCCACCATTAGCTTCCATCACCACTAGCCTCCATCACCACTACCCTTCATCACCACCAGCCTCCATCACCACTAGCCTACATCACCACTAGACTTCATCACCACTAGCCTTCATCACCACTAGCCACCACCAGCTTTCATCACCACTAGCCACCACTAGCCTCCATCACCACAAGCCTCCATCACCATTAGCTTCCATCAACACTAGCCTCCATCACCACTATTCTCCATCACCACTAGCCTTCATCACCACTATCCTCCATAACCACAAGCCTCCATCACCACTAGCCTCCATCACCACTAACCTCTATCACCACTAGCCTCCATCACTACTAGGCTTCATCACCACTAGCCTCCATCACCACTTGTCTCCATCACCACTAGCCTTCATCACCACTAGCCTTCATCACCACTAGCCTCCACCCCCACTAGCCTCCATCACCACTAGCCTCCATCACCACTAGCCACCAATTATCCTTCATCACCACTAGCCACCACTAGCCTTCATCACCACTAGCCACCACTAGCCTTCATCACCACTAGCCTCCATCACCATTAGCCACCACTAGACTTCATAACCACGAGCCACCATTAGCCTCCATCATCACTAGCCTTCATCACCACTAGTCTTCATCACCACTAGCCTCCATCATCAATATCCTCCATCACCACTAGCCTCCATCACCACTGGCCTCCATCACCACTAGCGTTCATCACCACAAGCCTCTATCACCACTATCCTCCATCACCACTAGCCTCCCTCACCACTAGCCTTCATCACCACTAGCCTCCAACACCACTAGCCACCACTAGCCTTCATCACCACTAGCCTCCATCACCACTAGCCACCACTAGCCTTCATAACCACGAGCCACCATTAGCCTCCATCATCACTAGCCTCCATCACCACTAGCCTTCATCACCACTAGCCACCATAACCACTAGCCACCACTAGCCTTCATCACCACGAGCCACCACTGGCCTCCATCACCACTAGCGTTCATCAACATGAGCTCCATCACCACTAGCCTTCATCACCACTAGCCTCCATTACCACTATCCTCCATAACCACTAGCCTTCATCGCCACTAGCCTCCATCACCACTAGCCTCCATCACCACTAGCCTCCATCACCACTAGACTCCATCACCACTAGACTCCATCACCACTAGCCACCACCACCACTAGCTTCCATCACCACTGGCTACCATCACCACTAGCCACCATCACCAGTAGCCTCCATCACCACCCTCCACCATCACCACTAGCCTCCATCTACACTAGTCTCTATCACCACTAGCCTCCATCACCACTAGCCACCGTCACCACTTGCCTCTATCACCGCTAGCCTCCATCACCTCTAGCCTCCATCACCACTTGCCACATCACCACTAGCCTCCATCACCACTTGCCACCATCACCACTAGCCTCCATCACCACTAGCCTCCATTACCACTGGCCTGCATCACCACTAGCCACCACCACCGATAGCCACCACCACCACTAGCCTTTATCACCACTAGCTTCAACTCACCACTAGCCACCACCACCACTAGCCTCCACCACCACTAACCACCACCACTATCCTTCATCACCACTAGCCTCCATCACCACTAGCCTCCATCACCAGTAGCCTTCATTACCAGTAGCCTCCATCACCACTTGTCTCCATCACCACTAGCCTTCATCACCACTAGCCTCCACCCCCACTAGCCTCCATCACCACTAGCCTCCATCACCACTAGCCACCAATTATCCTTCATCACCACTAGCCACCACTAGCCTTCATCACCACTAGCCTTCATTACCGCTAGCCACCATTAGCCTCCATCACCACTAGCCTCCATCACCACTAGCTTTCATCACCGCCAGCCTCCATCACCACTAGCCTTCATCACCACAAGCCTCCATCACCACTAGCCTTCATCACCATTAGCCTCCATCACCACTATCCTCCATCACCACTAGCCTCCATTACCACTGGTCTCCATCACCACTAGCCACCACCACCGATAGCCACCACCACCACTAGCCGTTATCACCACTAGCCTCCACTCACCACTAGCCACCACCACCACTAGCCTCCATCACCACTAGCCTCCACCACCACTAACCACCACCACAATCCTTCATCACCACTAGCCTCCACCACCACTCTGCTCCATCACCACTAGCCTCCATTAACACTAGCCACCACCACCACTAGCCTTCATCACCACTAGCCTCCATCACCCCTAGCCACCACCACCACTAGCTTCCATCACCACTGACTACCATCACCACTAGCCACCATCACCACTAGCCTCCATCACCACTAGCCTCCATCACCACTAACCTCCATCTCCACTAGCCAGCATCACCACTAGCCTCCATCACCACTAGTCACCATCACCACTAGCCTCCATCACCACTAGACTCCATCACCACTAGCCACCACCACCACTAGCCAACACCACCACTAGCCTTTATCACCACTAGCCACCATTAGCCTTCATCACCATGAGCCACCATTAGCCTCCATCTTCACTAGCCTCCATCACCACTAGCTTTCATCACCACTAGCCTTCATCACCACTAGCCACCATCACCACTAGCCATCACTAGCCTTCATCACCACTAGCCACCACTAGCCTCCATCACCACTAGCGTGCATCACCATTAGCCACCACTAGCCTTCATCACCACAAGCCTCCATCACCATTAGCCACCACTAGCCATCATAACCACGAGCCACCATTAGCCTCCATCATCACTAGCCTTCATCACCACTAGTCTTCATCACCACTAGCCTCCATCACCAATATCCTCCATCACCACTAGCCTCCATCACCAATATCCTCCATCACCACTAGCCTCCATCACCACTAGCCACCACCACCACTAGCCACCACTGGCCTCCATCATCTCCCCTCCTGTCTCAGCCTCCAGTATTTATGCTGCAGTAGTTTATGTGTCGGGGGGCTGGGGTCAGTTTGTTATATCTGGAGTACTTCTCCTGTCCTATTCGGTGTCCTGTGTGAATCTAAGTGTGCGTTCTCTAATTCTCTCCTTCTCTCTTTCTTTCTCTCTCTCGGAGGACCTGAGCCCTAGGACCATGCCCCAGGACTACCTGACATGATGACTCCTTGCTGTCCCCAGTCCACCTGGCCATGCTGCTGCTCCAGTTTCAACTTCCACCTGACTGTGCTGCTGCTCTAGTTTCAACTGTTCTGCCTTATTATTATTCGACCATGCTGGTCATTTATGAACATTTGAACATCTTGGCCATGTTCTGTTATAATCTCCACCCGGCACAGCCAGAAGAGGACTGGCCACCCCACATAGCCTGGTTCCTCTCTAGGTTTCTTCCTAGGTATTGGCCTTTCTAGGGAGTTTTTCCTAGCCACCGTGCTTCTACACCTGCATTGCTTGCTGTTTGGGGTTTTAGGCTGGGTTTCTGTACAGCACTTTGAGATATCAGCTGATGTACGAAGGGCTATATAAATAAATTTGATTTGATTTGATTTGATCACCACTAGCGTTCATCACCACAAGCCTCTATCACCACTATCCTCCATCACCACTAGCCTCCATCACCACTAGCCTCCCTCACCACTAGCCTTCATCACCACTAGCCTCCAACACCACTAGCCACCACTAGCCTTCATCACCACTAGCCTCCATCACCACTAGCCACCACTAGCCTTCATAACCACGAGCCACCATTAGCCTCCATCATCACTAGCCTCCATCACCACTAGCCTTCATCACCACTAGCCACCATAACCACTAGCCACTACTAGCCTTCATCACCACTAGCCACCACTGGCCTCCATCACCACTAGCGTTCATCAACATGAGCTCCATCACCACTAGCCTTCATCACCACTAGCCTCCATTACCACTATCCTCCATAACCACTAGCCTTCATCGCCACTAGCCTCCATCACCACTAGCCTCCATCACCACTAGCCTCCATCACCACTAGACTCCATCACCACTAGACTCCATCACCACTAGCCACCACCACCACTAGCTTCCATCACCACTGGCTACCATCACCACTAGCCACCATCACCAGTAGCCTCCATCACCACCCTCCACCATCACCACTAGCCTCCATCTACACTAGTCTCTATCACCACTAGCCTCCATCACCACTAGCCACCGTCACCACTTGCCTCTATCACCGCTAGCCTCCATCACCTCTAGCCTCCATCACCACTTGCCACATCACCACTAGCCTCCATCACCACTTGCCACCATCACCACTAGCCTCCATCACCACTAGCCTCCATTACCACTGGCCTGCATCACCACTAGCCACCACCACCGATAGCCACCACCACCACTAGCCTTTATCACCACTAGCTTCAACTCACCACTAGCCACCACCACCACTAGCCTCCACCACCACTAACCACCACCACTATCCTTCATCACCACTAGCCTCCATCACCACTAGCCTCCATCACCAGTAGCCTTCATTACCAGTAGCCTTCATCACCACTAGCCACCATCACCACTAGCCTTCATCACCACTATCCTCCATCACCACTAGCCTCCATCACCACTAGCCACCACCACTAGCCACCACCACTCCTAGCCTTTATCACCACTAGCCTCCACCACCACTAGTCTCCATCACCAATAGCCACCGCCACCACTAGCCTCCATCACCACTATCCTCCATCACCACTAGCCTCCATTACCACTGGTCTCCATCACCACTAGCCACCACCACCGATAGCCACCACCACCACTAGCCGTTATCACCACTAGCCTCCACTCACCACTAGCCACCACCACCACTGGCCTCCATCACCACTAGCCTCCACCACCACTAACCACCACCACAATCCTTCATCACCACTAGCCTCCACCACCACTCTGCTCCATCACCACTAGCCTCCATAACCGCTAGCCTCCATTAACTCTAGCCACCATTAGCTTCCATCACCACTAGCCTCCATCACCACTACCCTTCATCACCACCAGCCTCCATCACCACTAGCCTACATCACCACTAGACTTCATCACCACTAGCCTTCATCACCACTAGCCCCCACCAGCTTTCATCACCACTAGCCACCACGAGCCTTGATCACCACTAGCCACCACTAGCCTTCATCACCACTAGCCTTCATTACCACTAGCCACCATTAGCTTCCATCACCACTAGCCTCCATCACCACTACCCTTCATCACCACCAGCCTCCATCACCACTAGCCTACATCACCACTAGACTTCATCACCACTAGCCTTCATCACCACTAGCCACCACCAGCTTTCATCACCACTAGCCACCACTAGCCTCCATCACCACAAGCCTCCATCACCATTAGCTTCCATCAACACTAGCCTCCATCACCACTATTCTCCATCACCACTAGCCTTCATCACCACTATCCTCCATAACCACAAGCCTCCATCACCACTAGCCTCCATCACCACTAACCTCTATCACCACTAGCCTCCATCACTACTAGGCTTCATCACCACTAGCCTCCATCACCACTTGTCTCCATCACCACTAGCCTTCATCACCACTAGCCTTCATCACCACTAGCCTCCACCCCCACTAGCCTCCATCACCACTAGCCTCCATCACCACTAGCCACCAATTATCCTTCATCACCACTAGCCACCACTAGCCTTCATCACCACTAGCCACCACTAGCCTTCATCACCACTAGCCTCCATCACCATTAGCCACCACTAGACTTCATAACCACGAGCCACCATTAGCCTCCATCATCACTAGCCTTCATCACCACTAGTCTTCATCACCACTAGCCTCCATCATCAATATCCTCCATCACCACTAGCCTCCATCACCACTGGCCTCCATCACCACTAGCGTTCATCACCACAAGCCTCTATCACCACTATCCTCCATCACCACTAGCCTCCATCACCACTAGCCTCCCTCACCACTAGCCTTCATCACCACTAGCCTCCAACACCACTAGCCACCACTAGCCTTCATCACCACTAGCCTCCATCACCACTAGCCACCACTAGCCTTCATAACCACGAGCCACCATTAGCCTCCATCATCACTAGCCTCCATCACCACTAGCCTTCATCACCACTAGCCACCATAACCACTAGCCACCACTAGCCTTCATCACCACGAGCCACCACTGGCCTCCATCACCACTAGCGTTCATCAACATGAGCTCCATCACCACTAGCCTTCATCACCACTAGCCTCCATTACCACTATCCTCCATAACCACTAGCCTTCATCGCCACTAGCCTCCATCACCACTAGCCTCCATCACCACTAGCCTCCATCACCACTAGACTCCATCACCACTAGACTCCATCACCACTAGCCACCACCACCACTAGCTTCCATCACCACTGGCTACCATCACCACTAGCCACCATCACCAGTAGCCTCCATCACCACCCTCCACCATCACCACTAGCCTCCATCTACACTAGTCTCTATCACCACTAGCCTCCATCACCACTAGCCACCGTCACCACTTGCCTCTATCACCGCTAGCCTCCATCACCTCTAGCCTCCATCACCACTTGCCACATCACCACTAGCCTCCATCACCACTTGCCACCATCACCACTAGCCTCCATCACCACTAGCCTCCATTACCACTGGCCTGCATCACCACTAGCCACCACCACCGATAGCCACCACCACCACTAGCCTTTATCACCACTAGCTTCAACTCACCACTAGCCACCACCACCACTAGCCTCCACCACCACTAACCACCACCACTATCCTTCATCACCACTAGCCTCCATCACCACTAGCCTCCATCACCAGTAGCCTTCATTACCAGTAGCCTCCATCACCAGTAGCCTTCATTACCAGTAGCCTCCATCACCACTTGTCTCCATCACCACTAGCCTTCATCACCACTAGCCTCCACCCCCACTAGCCTCCATCACCACTAGCCTCCATCACCACTAGCCACCAATTATCCTTCATCACCACTAGCCACCACTAGCCTTCATCACCACTAGCCTTCATTACCGCTAGCCACCATTAGCCTCCATCACCACTAGCCTCCATCACCACTAGCTTTCATCACCGCCAGCCTCCATCACCACTAGCCTTCATCACCACAAGCCTCCATCACCACTAGCTTTCATCACCATTAGCCTCCATCACCACTATCCTCCATCACCACTAGCCTCCATTACCACTGGTCTCCATCACCACTAGCCACCACCACCGATAGCCACCACCACCACTAGCCGTTATCACCAGTAGCCTCCACTCACCACTAGCCACCACCACCACTAGCCTCCATCACCACTAGCCTCCACCACCACTAACCACCACCACAATCCTTCATCACCACTAGCCTCCACCACCACTCTGCTCCATCACCACTAGCCTCCATAACCACTAGCCTCCATTAACACTAGCCACCACCACCACTAGCCTTCATCACCACTAGCCTCCATCACCCCTAGCCACCACCACCACTAGCTTCCATCACCACTGACTACCATCACCACTAGCCACCATCACCACTAGCCTCCATCACCACTAGCCTCCATCACCACTAACCTCCATCTCCACTAGCCAGCATCACCACTAGCCTCCATCACCACTAGTCACCATCACCACTAGCCTCCATCACCACTAGACTCCATCACCACTAGCCACCACCACCACTAGCCAACACCACCACTAGCCTTTATCACCACTAGCCACCATTAGCCTTCATCACCATGAGCCACCATTAGCCTCCATCTTCACTAGCCTCCATCACCACTAGCTTTCATCACCACTAGCCTTCATCACCACTAGCCACCATCACCACTAGCCATCACTAGCCTTCATCACCACTAGCCACCACTAGCCTCCATCACCACTAGCGTGCATCACCATTAGCCACCACTAGCCTTCATCACCACAAGCCTCCATCACCATTAGCCACCACTAGCCATCATAACCACGAGCCACCATTAGCCTCCATCATCACTAGCCTTCATCACCACTAGTCTTCATCACCACTAGCCTCCATCACCAATATCCTCCATCACCACTAGCCTCCATCACCAATATCCTCCATCACCACTAGCCTCCATCACCACTAGCCACCACCACCACTAGCCACCACTGGCCTCCATCATCTCCCCTCCTGTCTCAGCCTCCAGTATTTATGCTGCAGTAGTTTATGTGTCGGGGGGCTGGGGTCAGTTTGTTATATCTGGAGTACTTCTCCTGTCCTATTCGGTGTCCTGTGTGAATCTAAGTGTGCGTTCTCTAATTCTCTCCTTCTCTCTTTCTTTCTCTCTCTCGGAGGACCTGAGCCCTAGGACCATGCCCCAGGACTACCTGACATGATGACTCCTTGCTGTCCCCAGTCCACCTGGCCATGCTGCTGCTCCAGTTTCAACTTCCACCTGACTGTGCTGCTGCTCTAGTTTCAACTGTTCTGCCTTATTATTATTCGACCATGCTGGTCATTTATGAACATTTGAACATCTTGGCCATGTTCTGTTATAATCTCCACCCGGCACAGCCAGAAGAGGACTGGCCACCCCACATAGCCTGGTTCCTCTCTAGGTTTCTTCCTAGGTATTGGCCTTTCTAGGGAGTTTTTCCTAGCCACCGTGCTTCTACACCTGCATTGCTTGCTGTTTGGGGTTTTAGGCTGGGTTTCTGTACAGCACTTTGAGATATCAGCTGATGTACGAAGGGCTATATAAATAAATTTGATTTGATTTGATTTGATCACCACTAGCGTTCATCACCACAAGCCTCTATCACCACTATCCTCCATCACCACTAGCCTCCATCACCACTAGCCTCCCTCACCACTAGCCTTCATCACCACTAGCCTCCAACACCACTAGCCACCACTAGCCTTCATCACCACTAGCCTCCATCACCACTAGCCACCACTAGCCTTCATAACCACGAGCCACCATTAGCCTCCATCATCACTAGCCTCCATCACCACTAGCCTTCATCACCACTAGCCACCATAACCACTAGCCACTACTAGCCTTCATCACCACTAGCCACCACTGGCCTCCATCACCACTAGCGTTCATCAACATGAGCTCCATCACCACTAGCCTTCATCACCACTAGCCTCCATTACCACTATCCTCCATAACCACTAGCCTTCATCGCCACTAGCCTCCATCACCACTAGCCTCCATCACCACTAGCCTCCATCACCACTAGACTCCATCACCACTAGACTCCATCACCACTAGCCACCACCACCACTAGCTTCCATCACCACTGGCTACCATCACCACTAGCCACCATCACCAGTAGCCTCCATCACCACCCTCCACCATCACCACTAGCCTCCATCTACACTAGTCTCTATCACCACTAGCCTCCATCACCACTAGCCACCGTCACCACTTGCCTCTATCACCGCTAGCCTCCATCACCTCTAGCCTCCATCACCACTTGCCACATCACCACTAGCCTCCATCACCACTTGCCACCATCACCACTAGCCTCCATCACCACTAGCCTCCATTACCACTGGCCTGCATCACCACTAGCCACCACCACCGATAGCCACCACCACCACTAGCCTTTATCACCACTAGCTTCAACTCACCACTAGCCACCACCACCACTAGCCTCCACCACCACTAACCACCACCACTATCCTTCATCACCACTAGCCTCCATCACCACTAGCCTCCATCACCAGTAGCCTTCATTACCAGTAGCCTCCATCACCACTTGTCTCCATCACCACTAGCCTTCATCACCACTATCCTCCATCACCACTAGCCTCCATCACCACTAGCCACCACCACTAGCCACCACCACTCCTAGCCTTTATCACCACTAGCCTCCACCACCACTAGTCTCCATCACCAATAGCCACCGCCACCACTAGCCTCCATCACCACTAGCCTCCATCACCACAAGCCACCACTAGCCTTCATCACCACGAGCCACCATTAGCATCCATCATCACTAGCCTCCATCACCCCTAGCCTTCATCACCACTAACCACCATCACCACTAGCCTCCATCACCACTAGCGTTCATCACCACGAGCCTCCATCACCACTAGCCTTCATCACCACTAGCCACCACCACCAATAGCCACCACCACCACTAGTCTCCATCACCACTAGTCTCTATCACCACTAGCCTCCATAACCACTAGCCTCCATCACCACTAGCCACCACTAGCCTTCATCACCACGAGCCACCATTAGCATCCATCATCACTAGCCTCCATTACCACTAGCCTTCATCACCACTAGCCACCATCACCACTAGCCACCATCACCACTAGCCTTCATCACCACTAGCCACCACTAGCCTCCATCACCATTAGCGTTCATCACGACGAGCCTCCATCACCACTAGCCTTCATCACCTTTAGCCTTCATCACCACTAGCCTCCATCACCACTATCCTCCATCACCACTACCCTCCATCACCACTAGCTTTCATCATCTCCAGCCTCCATCACCACTAGCCTCCATCACCACTAGACTTCATCACCATTAGCCTTCATCACCACTAGCCACCACCAGCTTTCATCACCACTAGCCACCACTAGCCTCCATCACCACAAGCCTCCATCACCATTAGCTTCCATCACCACTAGCCTCCATCACCACTAGCCACCACTAACCACAATCACCACTAGCTTCCATCACCACTAGCCTTCATCACCACTATCCTCCATAACCCTGAGCCTCCATCACCACTAGCCTCCATCACCACTATCCTCCATCACCACGAGCCTCCATCACGACTAGCCTTCATCACCACTATCCTCCATCACCACTAGCCTCCATCATCACTAGCCACCACCACTAGCCTTCGTCACCACTAGCCACCATCACCACTAGCCATCACTAGCCTTCATCACCACTAGCCACCACTAGCCTCCATCACCACTAGCGTTCATCACCACGAGCCTCCATCACCATTAGCCACCACTAGCCTTCATCAACACTAGCCTCCATCACCACTAGCCTCCATCACCAAAAGCCTTAATCACCATTAGCCTTCATCAACACTAGCCACCATTAGCCTCCATCACCACTAGCCTCCCTCACCACTTGCCTCTATCACCACTAGCCTTCATCACCACTAGCCTCTGCCACCACTAGCCTCCATCACCACTCTCCTCAATTACCACAACTCACCACCACTAGGCTTCATCACCACTAGCCACCATTATCCTTCATCACCACTAGCCTCCATCATCACTAGCCTCCATCACCACTAACCTCTATCACCACTGACCTCTATCACCACTAGCCACCATTATCCTTCATCACCACTAGCCACCACTAGCCTTCATCACCACTAGCCTTGATCACCACTAGCCACCACAAGCCTTGATCACCACTAGCCACCACTAGCCTTCATCACCACTAGCCTTCATTACCACTAGCCACCATTAGCTTCCATCACCACTAGCCTCCATCACCACTACCCTTCATCACCACCAGCCTCCATCACCACTAGCCTCCATCACCACTAGACTTCATCACCACTAGCCTCCATCACCACTAGCCACCACCACCGATAGCCACCACCACCACTAGCCGTTATCACCACTAGCCTCCACTCACCACTAGCCACCACCACCACTGGCCTCCATCACCACTAGCCTCCACCACCACTAACCACCACCACAATCCTTCATCACCACTAGCCTCCACCACCACTCTGCTCCATCACCACTAGCCTCCATAACCGCTAGCCTCCATTAACACTAGCCACCATTAGCTTCCATCACCACTAGCCTCCATCACCACTA
This sequence comes from Oncorhynchus kisutch, assembly GCF_002021735.2. Classification (NCBI taxonomy): domain Eukaryota; kingdom Metazoa; phylum Chordata; class Actinopteri; order Salmoniformes; family Salmonidae; genus Oncorhynchus; species Oncorhynchus kisutch. The sequence goes on along the minus strand of NC_034201.2, from coordinate 11,133,317 downwards.
CCCTTCATCACCACCAGCCTCCATCACCACTAGCCTACATCACCACTAGACTTCATCACCACTAGCCTTCATCACCACTAGCCCCCACCAGCTTTCATCACCACTAGCCACCACGAGCCTTGATCACCACTAGCCACCACTAGCCTTCATCACCACTAGCCTTCATTACCACTAGCCACCATTAGCTTCCATCACCACTAGCCTCCATCACCACTACCCTTCATCACCACCAGCCTCCATCACCACTAGCCTACATCACCACTAGACTTCATCACCACTAGCCTTCATCACCACTAGCCACCACCAGCTTTCATCACCACTAGCCACCACTAGCCTCCATCACCACAAGCCTCCATCACCATTAGCTTCCATCAACACTAGCCTCCATCACCACTATTCTCCATCACCACTAGCCTTCATCACCACTATCCTCCATAACCACAAGCCTCCATCACCACTAGCCTCCATCACCACTAACCTCTATCACCACTAGCCTCCATCACTACTAGGCTTCATCACCACTAGCCTCCATCACCACTTGTCTCCATCACCACTTGTCTCCATCACCACTAGCCTTCATCACCACTAGCCTCCACCCCCACTAGCCTCCATCACCACTAGCCTCCATCACCACTAGCCACCAATTATCCTTCATCACCACTAGCCACCACTAGCCTTCATCACCACTAGCCACCACTAGCCTTCATCACCACTAGCCTCCATCACCATTAGCCACCACTAGACTTCATAACCACGAGCCACCATTAGCCTCCATCATCACTAGCCTTCATCACCACTAGTCTTCATCACCACTAGCCTCCATCATCAATATCCTCCATCACCACTAGCCTCCATCACCACTGGCCTCCATCACCACTAGCGTTCATCACCACAAGCCTCTATCACCACTATCCTCCATCACCACTAGCCTCCATCACCACTAGCCTCCCTCACCACTAGCCTTCATCACCACTAGCCTCCAACACCACTAGCCACCACTAGCCTTCATCACCACTAGCCTCCATCACCACTAGCCACCACTAGCCTTCATAACCACGAGCCACCATTAGCCTCCATCATCACTAGCCTCCATCACCACTAGCCTTCATCACCACTAGCCACCATAACCACTAGCCACCACTAGCCTTCATCACCACGAGCCACCACTGGCCTCCATCACCACTAGCGTTCATCAACATGAGCTCCATCACCACTAGCCTTCATCACCACTAGCCTCCATTACCACTATCCTCCATAACCACTAGCCTTCATCGCCACTAGCCTCCATCACCACTAGCCTCCATCACCACTAGCCTCCATCACCACTAGACTCCATCACCACTAGACTCCATCACCACTAGCCACCACCACCACTAGCTTCCATCACCACTGGCTACCATCACCACTAGCCACCATCACCAGTAGCCTCCATCACCACCCTCCACCATCACCACTAGCCTCCATCTACACTAGTCTCTATCACCACTAGCCTCCATCACCACTAGCCACCGTCACCACTTGCCTCTATCACCGCTAGCCTCCATCACCTCTAGCCTCCATCACCACTTGCCACATCACCACTAGCCTCCATCACCACTTGCCACCATCACCACTAGCCTCCATCACCACTAGCCTCCATTACCACTGGCCTGCATCACCACTAGCCACCACCACCGATAGCCACCACCACCACTAGCCTTTATCACCACTAGCTTCAACTCACCACTAGCCACCACCACCACTAGCCTCCACCACCACTAACCACCACCACTATCCTTCATCACCACTAGCCTCCATCACCACTAGCCTCCATCACCAGTAGCCTTCATTACCAGTAGCCTCCATCACCACTTGTCTCCATCACCACTAGCCTTCATCACCACTAGCCTCCACCCCCACTAGCCTCCATCACCACTAGCCTCCATCACCACTAGCCACCAATTATCCTTCATCACCACTAGCCACCACTAGCCTTCATCACCACTAGCCTTCATTACCGCTAGCCACCATTAGCCTCCATCACCACTAGCCTCCATCACCACTAGCTTTCATCACCGCCAGCCTCCATCACCACTAGCCTTCATCACCACAAGCCTCCATCACCACTAGCCTTCATCACCATTAGCCTCCATCACCACTATCCTCCATCACCACTAGCCTCCATTACCACTGGTCTCCATCACCACTAGCCACCACCACCGATAGCCACCACCACCACTAGCCGTTATCACCACTAGCCTCCACTCACCACTAGCCACCACCACCACTAGCCTCCATCACCACTAGCCTCCACCACCACTAACCACCACCACAATCCTTCATCACCACTAGCCTCCACCACCACTCTGCTCCATCACCACTAGCCTCCATTAACACTAGCCACCACCACCACTAGCCTTCATCACCACTAGCCTCCATCACCCCTAGCCACCACCACCACTAGCTTCCATCACCACTGACTACCATCACCACTAGCCACCATCACCACTAGCCTCCATCACCACTAGCCTCCATCACCACTAACCTCCATCTCCACTAGCCAGCATCACCACTAGCCTCCATCACCACTAGTCACCATCACCACTAGCCTCCATCACCAGTAGCCTTCATTACCAGTAGCCTCCATCACCACTTGTCTCCATCACCACTAGCCTTCATCACCACTAGCCTCCACCCCCACTAGCCTCCATCACCACTAGCCTCCATCACCACTAGCCACCAATTATCCTTCATCACCACTAGCCACCACTAGCCTTCATCACCACTAGCCTTCATTACCGCTAGCCACCATTAGCCTCCATCACCACTAGCCTCCATCACCACTAGCTTTCATCACCGCCAGCCTCCATCACCACTAGCCTTCATCACCACAAGCCTCCATCACCACTAGCCTTCATCACCATTAGCCTCCATCACCACTATCCTCCATCACCACTAGCCTCCATTACCACTGGTCTCCATCACCACTAGCCACCACCACCGATAGCCACCACCACCACTAGCCGTTATCACCACTAGCCTCCACTCACCACTAGCCACCACCACCACTAGCCTCCATCACCACTAGCCTCCACCACCACTAACCACCACCACAATCCTTCATCACCACTAGCCTCCACCACCACTCTGCTCCATCACCACTAGCCTCCATAACCACTAGCCTCCATAACCACTAGCCTCCATTAACACTAGCCACCACCACCACTAGCCTTCATCACCACTAGCCTCCATCACCCCTAGCCACCACCACCACTAGCTTCCATCACCACTGACTACCATCACCACTAGCCACCATCACCACTAGCCTCCATCACCACTAGCCTCCATCACCACTAACCTCCATCTCCACTAGCCAGCATCACCACTAGCCTCCATCACCACTAGTCACCATCACCACTAGCCTCCATCACCACTAGACTCCATCACCACTAGCCACCACCACCACTAGCCAACACCACCACTAGCCTTTATCACCACTAGCCACCATTAGCCTTCATCACCATGAGCCACCATTAGCCTCCATCTTCACTAGCCTCCATCACCACTAGCTTTCATCACCACTAGCCTTCATCACCACTAGCCACCATCACCACTAGCCATCACTAGCCTTCATCACCACTAGCCACCACTAGCCTCCATCACCACTAGCGTGCATCACCATTAGCCACCACTAGCCTTCATCACCACAAGCCTCCATCACCATTAGCCACCACTAGCCATCATAACCACGAGCCACCATTAGCCTCCATCATCACTAGCCTTCATCACCACTAGTCTTCATCACCACTAGCCTCCATCACCAATATCCTCCATCACCACTAGCCTCCATCACCAATATCCTCCATCACCACTAGCCTCCATCACCACTAGCCACCACCACCACTAGCCACCACTGGCCTCCATCATCTCCCCTCCTGTCTCAGCCTCCAGTATTTATGCTGCAGTAGTTTATGTGTCGGGGGGCTGGGGTCAGTTTGTTATATCTGGAGTACTTCTCCTGTCCTATTCGGTGTCCTGTGTGAATCTAAGTGTGCGTTCTCTAATTCTCTCCTTCTCTCTTTCTTTCTCTCTCTCGGAGGACCTGAGCCCTAGGACCATGCCCCAGGACTACCTGACATGATGACTCCTTGCTGTCCCCAGTCCACCTGGCCATGCTGCTGCTCCAGTTTCAACTTCCACCTGACTGTGCTGCTGCTCTAGTTTCAACTGTTCTGCCTTATTATTATTCGACCATGCTGGTCATTTATGAACATTTGAACATCTTGGCCATGTTCTGTTATAATCTCCACCCGGCACAGCCAGAAGAGGACTGGCCACCCCACATAGCCTGGTTCCTCTCTAGGTTTCTTCCTAGGTATTGGCCTTTCTAGGGAGTTTTTCCTAGCCACCGTGCTTCTACACCTGCATTGCTTGCTGTTTGGGGTTTTAGGCTGGGTTTCTGTACAGCACTTTGAGATATCAGCTGATGTACGAAGGGCTATATAAATAAATTTGATTTGATTTGATTTGATTTGATCACCACTAGCGTTCATCACCACAAGCCTCTATCACCACTATCCTCCATCACCACTAGCCTCCATCACCACTAGCCTCCCTCACCACTAGCCTTCATCACCACTAGCCTCCAACACCACTAGCCACCACTAGCCTTCATCACCACTAGCCTCCATCACCACTAGCCACCACTAGCCTTCATAACCACGAGCCACCATTAGCCTCCATCATCACTAGCCTCCATCACCACTAGCCTTCATCACCACTAGCCACCATAACCACTAGCCACTACTAGCCTTCATCACCACTAGCCACCACTGGCCTCCATCACCACTAGCGTTCATCAACATGAGCTCCATCACCACTAGCCTTCATCACCACTAGCCTTCATCACCACTAGCCTCCATTACCACTATCCTCCATAACCACTAGCCTTCATCGCCACTAGCCTCCATCACCACTAGCCTCCATCACCACTAGCCTCCATCACCACTAGACTCCATCACCACTAGACTCCATCACCACTAGCCACCACCACCACTAGCTTCCATCACCACTGGCTACCATCACCACTAGCCACCATCACCAGTAGCCTCCATCACCACCCTCCACCATCACCACTAGCCTCCATCTACACTAGTCTCTATCACCACTAGCCTCCATCACCACTAGCCACCGTCACCACTTGCCTCTATCACCGCTAGCCTCCATCACCTCTAGCCTCCATCACCACTTGCCACATCACCACTAGCCTCCATCACCACTTGCCACCATCACCACTAGCCTCCATCACAACTAGCCTCCATTACCACTGGCCTGCATCACCACTAGCCACCACCACCGATAGCCACCACCACCACTAGCCTTTATCACCACTAGCTTCAACTCACCACTAGCCACCACCACCACTAGCCTCCACCACCACTAACCACCACCACTATCCTTCATCACCACTAGCCTCCATCACCACTAGCCTCCATCACCAGTAGCCTTCATTACCAGTAGCCTTCATCACCACTAGCCACCATCACCACTAGCCTTCATCACCACTATCCTCCATCACCACTAGCCTCCATCACCACTAGCCACCACCACTAGCCACCACCACTCCTAGCCTTTATCACCACTAGCCTCCACCACCACTAGTCTCCATCACCAATAGCCACCGCCACCACTAGCCTCCATCACCACTAGCCTCCATCACCACAAGCCACCACTAGCCTTCATCACCACGAGCCACCATTAGCATCCATCATCACTAGCCTCCATCACCCCTAGCCTTCATCACCACTAACCACCATCACCACTAGCCTCCATCACCACTAGCGTTCATCACCACGAGCCTCCATCACCACTAGCCTTCATCACCACTAGCCACCACCACCAATAGCCACCACCACCACTAGTCTCCATCACCACTAGTCTCTATCACCACTAGCCTCCATAACCACTAGCCTCCATCACCACTAGCCACCACTAGCCTTCATCACCACGAGCCACCATTAGCATCCATCATCACTAGCCTCCATTACCACTAGCCTTCATCACCACTAGCCACCATCACCACTAGCCACCATCACCACTAGCCTTCATCACCACTAGCCACCACTAGCCTCCATCACCATTAGCGTTCATCACGACGAGCCTCCATCACCACTAGCCTTCATCACCTTTAGCCTTCATCACCACTAGCCTCCATCACCACTATCCTCCATCACCACTACCCTCCATCACCACTAGCTTTCATCATCTCCAGCCTCCATCACCACTAGCCTCCATCACCACTAGACTTCATCACCATTAGCCTTCATCACCACTAGCCACCACCAGCTTTCATCACCACTAGCCACCACTAGCCTCCATCACCACAAGCCTCCATCACCATTAGCTTCCATCACCACTAGCCTCCATCACCACTAGCCACCACTAACCACAATCACCACTAGCTTCCATCACCACTAGCCTTCATCACCACTATCCTCCATAACCCTGAGCCTCCATCACCACTAGCCTCCATCACCACTATCCTCCATCACCACGAGCCTCCATCACGACTAGCCTTCATCACCACTATCCTCCATCACCACTAGCCTCCATCACCACTAGCCACCACCACCACTAGCCTTCGTCACCACTAGCCACCATCACCACTAGCCATCACTAGCCTTCATCACCACTAGCCTCCATCACCACTAGCGTTCATCACCACGAGCCTCCATCACCATTAGCCACCACTAGCCTTCATCAACACTAGCCTCCATCACCACTAGCCTCCATCACCAAAAGCCTTAATCACCATTAGCCTTCATCAACACTAGCCACCATTAGCCTCCATCACCACTAGCCTCCCTCACCACTTGCCTCTATCACCACTAGCCTTCATCACCACTAGCCTCTGCCACCACTAGCCTCTGCCACCACTAGCCTCCATCACCACTCTCCTCAATTACCACAACTCACCACCACTAGGCTTCATCACCACTAGCCACCATTATCCTTCATCACCACTAGCCTCCATCATCACTAGCCTCCATCACCACTAACCTCTATCACCACTGACCTCTATCACCACTAGCCACCATTATCCTTCATCACCACTAGCCACCACTAGCCTTCATCACCACTAGCCTTGATCACCACTAGCCACCATGAGCCTTGATCACCACTAGCCACCACTAGCCTTCATCACCACTAGCCTTCATTACCACTAGCCACCATTAGCTTCCATCACCACTAGCCTCCATCACCACTACCCTTCATCACCACCAGCCTCCATCACCACTAGCCTCCATCACCACTAGACTTCATCACCACTAGCCTTCATCACCACTAGCCACCACCAGCTTTCATCACCACTAGCCACCACTAGCCTCCATCACCACAAGCCTCCATCACCATTAGCTTCCATCAACACTAGCCTCCATCACCACTAGCCTCCATCACCACTAGGCTTCATCACCACTATCCTCCATAACCACAAGCCTCCATCACCACTAGCCTCCATCACCACTAACCTCTATCACCACTAGCCTCCATCACTACTAGGCTTCATCACCACTAGCCTCCATCACCACTTGTCTCCATCACCACTAGCCTTCATCACCACTAGCCTTCATCACCACTAGCCTCCACCCCCACTAGCCTCCATCACCACTAGCCTCCATCACCACTAGCCACCAATTTTCCTTCATCACCACTAGCCACCACTAGCCTTCATCACCACTAGCCTTGATCACCACTAGCCACCACGAGCCTTGATCACCACTAGCCTTCATCACCACTAGCCTTCATTACCACTAGCCACCATTAGCCTCCATCACCACTAGCCTCCATCACCACTAGCCTCCATCACCACTAGCCTCCATCACCACTAGACTTCATCACCATTAGCCTTCATCACCACTATCCTCCATAACCACGAGCCTCCATCAACATTAGCCTTCATCACCACTAGCCACCACTAGCCTCCATCACCACTAGCCACGATCACCACTAGCCAACACCACTAGCCTCCATCACCACTAGCCACCACTAGCCTCCATCACCACAAGCCTCCATCACCATTAGCTTCCATCAACACGAGCCTCCATCACCACTAGCCTTCATCACCACTATCCTCCATAACCACGAGCCTCCATCAACATTAGCCTTCATCACCACTAGCCACCACTAGCCTCCATCACCACTAGCCACCATCACCACTAGCCAACACCACTAGCCTCCATCACCACTAGCCACTATCACCACTGGCCACCATCACCACTAGTCACCATCACCACTAGCCTCCATCACCACTAGCCTCCATCACCACTAGCCACCACTAACCACAATCACCACTAGCTTCCATCACCACTAGCCTCCATCACCACTAGTCTTCATCACCACTATCCTCCATAACCCTGAGCCTCCATCCCCACTAGCCTCCATCACCACTATCCTCCATCACCACGAGCCTCCATCACTACTAGCCTTCATCACCACTAGCCTCCATCACCACTAACCTCTATCACCACTAGCCTCCATCACTACTAGGCTTCATCACCACTAGCCTCCATCACCACTTGTCTCCATCACCACTAGCCTTCATCACCACTAGCCTCCACCCCCACTAGCCTCCATCACCACTAGCCACCAATTATCCTTCATCACCACTAGCCACCACTAGCCTTCATCACCACTAGCCACCACTAGCCTTCATCACCACTAGCCACCACGAGCCTTGATCACCACTAGCCACCACTAGCCTTCATCACCACTAGCCTTCATTACCGCTAGCCACCATTAGCCTCCATCACCACTAGCCTCCATCACCACTAGCTTTCATCACCACCAGCCTCCATCACCACTTGCCACATCACCACTAGCCTCCATCACCCCTAGCCACCACCACCACTAGCTTCCATCACCACTGACTACCATCACCACTAGCCACCATCACCACTAGCCTCCATCACCACTAGCCTCGATCACCACTAACCTCCATCTCCACTAGCCAGCATCACCACTAGCCTCCATCACCACTAGTCACCATCACCACTAGCCTCCATCATCACTAGACTCCATCACCACTAGCCACCACCACCACTAGCCACCACCACCACTAGCCTTTATCACCACTAGCCACCATTAGCCTTCATCACCATGAGCCACCATTAGCCTCCATCTTCACTAGCCTCCATCACCACTAGCTTTCATCACCACTAGCCTTCATCACCACTAGCCACCATCACCACCAGCCATCACTAGCCTTCATCACCACTAGCCACCACTAGCCTCCATCACCACTAGCGTGCATCACCATTAGCCACCACTAGCCTTCATCACCACAAGCCTCCATCACCATTAGCCACCACTAGCCTTCATCACCACTAGCCTCCATCACCATTAGCCACCACTAGCCTTCATAACCACGAGCCACCATTAGCCTCCATCATCACTAGCCTTCATCACCACTAGTCTTCATCACCACTAGCCTCCATCACCAATATCCTCCATCACCACTAGCCTCCATCACCACTAGCCACCACCACCACTAGCCACCACTGGCCTCCATCACCACTAGCGTTCATCACCACAACCCTCTATCACCACTATCCTCCATCACCACTAGCCTCCATCACCACTAGCCTCCCTCACCACTAGCCTTCATCACCACTAGCCTCCAACACCACTAGCCACCACTAGCCTTCATCACCACTAGCCTCCATCACCACTAGCCACCACTAGCCTTCATAACCACGAGCCACCATTAGCCTCCATCATCACTAGCCTCCATCACCACTAGCCTTCATCACCACTAGCCACCATAACCACTAGCCACCACTAGCCTTCATCAGCGTAGCCTAGTGGTTAGAGCGTTGGACTAGTAACCGGAAGGTTGCGAGTTCAAACCCCCGAGCTGACATGGTACAAATCTGTCGTTCTGCCCCTGAACAGGCAGTTAACCCACTGTTCCCAGGCCGTCATTGAAAATAAGAATGTGTTCTAAACTGACTTGCCTGGTTAAATAAAGGTAAAATAAAAAAAATAAAAAATCACCACTAGCCACCACTGGCCTCCATCACCACTAGCGTTCATCAACATGAGCTCCATCACCACTAGCCTTCATCACCACTAGCCTCCATTACCACTATCCTCCATAACCACTAGCCTTCATCGCCACTAGCCTCCATCACCACTAGCCTCCATCACCACTAGCCTCCATCACCACTAGACTCCATCACCACTAGACTCCATCACCACTAGCCACCACCACCACTAGCTTCCATCACCACTGGCTACCATCACCACTAGCCACCATCACCAGTAGCCTCCATCACCACCCTCCACCATCACCACTAGCCTCCATCTACACTAGTCTCTATCACCACTAGCCTCCATCACCACTAGCCACCGTCACCACTTGCCTCTATCACCGCTAGCCTCCATCACCTCTAGCCTCCATCACCACTTGCCACATCACCACTAGCCTCCATCACCACTTGCCACCATCACCACTAGCCTCCATCACCACTAGCCTCCATTACCACTGGCCTGCATCACCACTAGCCACCACCACCGATAGCCACCACCACCACTAGCCTTTATCACCACTAGCTTCAACTCACCACTAGCCACCACCACCACTAGCCTCCAGCACCACTAACCACCACCACTATCCTTCATCACCACTAGCCTCCATCACCACTAGCCTCCATCACCAGTAGCCTTCATTACCAGTAGCCTTCATCACCACTAGCCACCATCACCACTAGCCTTCATCACCACTATCCTCCATCACCACTAGCCTTTATCACCACTAGCCTCCACCACCACTAGTCTCCATCACCACTAGCCACAACCACCACTAGCCTCCATCACCACTAGCCTCCATCACCACAAGCCACCACTAGCCTTCATCACCACGAGCCACCATTAGCATCCATCATCACTAGCCTCCATCACCACTAGCCTTCATCACCACTAGCCACCATCACCACTAGCCTCCATCACCACTAGCGTTCATCACCACGAGCCTCCATCACCACTAGCCTTCATCACCACTATCCACCATCACCACTAGCCTCCATCACCACTAGACTCCATCACCCCTAGCCACCACCACCACTAGCTTCCATCACCACTGGCTACCATCACCACTAGCCACCATCACCACTAGGCTCTATCACCACTAGCCTCGATCACCACTAGCCACCATCTCCACTAGCCACCATCACCACTAGCCTCCATCACCACTAGTCACCATCACCACTAGCCTCCATCACCACTAGACTCCATCACCACTAGCCTCCATAACCACTAGCCTCCATCACCACTAGCCACCACCTCCACTAGCCTCCATCACCACTAGCCTCCACCACCACTAGCCACCACCACTATCCTTCATCACCACTAGCCTCCATCACCACTGGCCACCATCACCACTAGCTTCCATCACCACTAGCCTCCATCACCACTAGACTCCATCACCCCTAGCCACCACCACCACTAGCTTCCATCACCACTGGCTACCATCACCACTAGCCACCATCACCACTAGCCTCCATCACTACTATCCACCATCACCACTAGCCTCCATCTCCACTAGCCTCTATCACCACTATTCTCCATCACCTCTAGCCACCATCACCTCTAGCCACCATCACCACTAGCTACCATCACCACCTGCCACCATCACCACTAGCCTCCATCACCACTAGCCTCGATCACCACTAGCCACCATCTCCACTAGCCACCAATTATCCTTCATCACCACTAGCCACCACTAGCCTTCATCACCACTAGCCACCACTAGCCTTCATCACCACTAGCCTTGATCACCACTAGCCACCACGAGCCTTGATCACCACTAGCCACCACTAGCCTTCATCACCACTAGCCTTCATTACCGCTAGCCACCATTAGCCTCCATCACCACTAGCCTCCATCACCACTAGCTTTCATCACCGCCAGCCTCAATCACCACTTGCCACATCACCACTAGCCTCCATCACCACTAGCCACCATCACCACTAGCCTCCATCATCACTATCCTCCATCACCACTAGCCTTCATCACCACAAGCCTCCATCACCACTAGCCTTCATCACCACAAGCCTCCATCACCACTAGCCTTCATCACCATTAGCCTCCATCACCACTATCCTCCATCACCACTAGCCTCCATTACCACTGGTTTCCATCACCACTAGCCACCACCACCGATAGCAACCACCACCACTAGTCTTTATCACCACTAGCCTCCACTCACCACTAGCCACCACCACCACTAGCCTCCATCACCACTAGCCTCCACCACCACTAACCACCACCACAATCCTTCATCACCACTAGCCTCCACCACCACTCTGCTCCATCACCACTAGCCTCCATAACCACTAGCCTCCATTAACACTAGCCACCACCACCACTAGCCTTCATCACCACTAGCCTCCATCACCCCTAGCCACCACCACCACTAGCTTCCATCACCACTGACTACCATCACCACTAGCCACCATCACCACTAGCCTCCATCACCACTAGCCTCGATCACCACTAACCTCCATCTCCACTAGCCAGCATCACCACTAGCCTCCATCACCACTATCCTCCATCACCACTAGACTCCATCACCATTAGCCACCACTAGCCACCACCACCACTAGCCTTATCACCACTAGCCACCATTAGCCTTCATCACCATGAGCCACCATTAGCCTCCATCATCACTAGCCTCCATCACCACTAGCCTTCATCACCACTAGCCTTCATCACCACTAGCCACCATCACCACTAGCCATCACTAGCCTTCATCACCACTAGCCACCACTAGCCTCCATCACCACTAGCGTTCATCACCACGAGCCACCACTAGCCTTCATCACCACTAGCCACCACTAGCCTTCATAACCATGAGCCACCATTAGCCTCCATCATCACTAGCCTCCATCACCACTAGCCTTCATCACCACTATCCACCATAACCACTAGCCACCACTAGCCTTCATCACCACTAGCCACCACTATCCTCCATCACCACTAGCCTCCATCACCACTAGCCACCACCACTAGCCTTTATCACCACTAGCCTCCACCACCACTAGTCTCCATCACCACTAGCCTCCATCACCACAAGCTTTCATCACCACGAGCCACCACTAGCTTTCATCACCACTAGCCACCACTAGCCTTCATCACCACTAGCCACCATCACCACTAGCCTTCATCACCACTATCCTCCATCACCACTAGCCTCCATCACCACTAGCCTCCATCACCACTAGCCACCATCACCACTAGCCTTTATCACCACTAGCCTCCATTACCACTAGCCACCACCACCACTATCCTCCATCACCACTAGCCTCCATCACCACTAGCCACCACCACTAGCCACCACCACCACTAGCCACCACCACCACTAGCCTTTATCACCACTAGCCTCCCCACCACTAGCCTCCATCACCACTAGCCTCCATCACCACAAGCTTTCATCACACGAGCCACCACTAGCTTTCATCACCACTAGCCACCACTAGCCTTCATCACACTAGCCACCATCACCACTAGTCTTCATCACCACTATCCTCCATCACCACTAGCCTCCATCACCACTAGCCACCAACACTAGCCACCACCACCAGCCCTTTATCACCCACTAGCCCCACCACCACTAGCCTCCATCACCACTAGCCTCCATCACCACTAGCCACCACAAGCTTTCATCACTACGAGCCACCATTAGCATCCATCATCAACTAGCCTCCATCACCACTAGCCTTCATCACCACTAGCCACCATCACGACTAGCCTTCATCACCACTAGCCACCACTAGCCTCCATCATCACTAGCCTACCATCACCACTAGTCTTCATCACCACTATCCTCCATCACCACTAGCCTCCATCACCACTAGCCCCAACACTAGCCACCACCACACTAGCCTTTATCCCCACTAGCCACCGTCACCACTATGCCTCTATCACCACTAGCCTCTATCACCACTTGCCACATCACCACTAGCCTCCCTCACACTTGCCACCATCACCACTAGCTCCACCACCACCACTAGCCTTTATCACCCACTAGCCACCATTAGCCTTCATCACCACGAGCCACCATTAGCCTCCATCATCACTAGCCTCCATCACCACTAGCCTTCATCACCACTAGACTCCATCACCACTAGCCACCACCAACCACTAGCTTCCATCACCACTGGTACCATCACCACTAGCCACCAATCACCAGTAGCCTCCATCACCACTATCCACCATCACCCACTAGCCTCCATCTACACTAGTCTCTATCACCACTAGACTCCATCACCACTAGCCTTCATCACCACTAGCCTTCATCACCACTAGCCACCATCACCACTAGCCTCATCCACTAGCCTTCATCACCACTAGCCACCACTAGCCTCCATCACCACTAGCCTTCAATCACCACGAGCCACCACTACCCTTCATCACCACTAGCCTCCATCACCACTAGCCACCACTAGCCTTCATAACCACGAGCCACCATTAGCCTCCATCATCACTAGCCTCCATCACCACTAGCCTTCATCACCACTATCCACCATAACCACTAGCCACCACTAGCCTTCATCACCACTAGCCACCACTAGCCTCCTTCACCACTAGCGTTCATCACCACGAGCTCCATCACCACTAGCCTTCATCACCAATAGCCTTCATCACCACTAGCTTCCATCACCACTAGACTCCATCACCACTAGCCACCACCACCACTAGCTTCCATCACCACTGGCTACCATCACCACTAGCCACCATCACCAGTAGCCTCCATCACCTACTATCCACCATCACCACTAGCCTCCATCTACACTAGTCTCTATCACCCACTAGACTCCATCACCACTAGCCTTCATCACCACTAGCCTTCATCCCCACTAGCCACCATCACCACTAGCCATCACTAGCCTTCATCACCACTAGCCACCACTAGCCTCCATCACCACTAGCGTTCATCACCACGAGCCACCACTAGCCTTCATCACCACTAGCCTCCATCACCACTAAGCCACCACTAACCTTCATAACCACGAGCCACCATTAGCCTCCATCATCACTAGCCTCCATCACCACTAGCCTTCATCACCACTAGCCACCATAACCACTAGCTACCACTATCCTTCATCACCACTAGCCACCACTAGCCTCCATCACCACTAGCGTTCATCACCACGAGCTCCATCACCACTAGCCTTCATCACCAATAGCCTTCATCACCACTAGCTTCCATCACCACTAGACTCCATCACCACTAGCCACCACCACCACTAGCTTCCATCACCACTGGCTACCATCACCACTAGCCACCATCACCAGTAGCCTCCATCACCACTATCCACCATCACCACTAGCCTCCATCTACACTAGTCTCTATCACCACTAGACTCCATCACCACTAGCCTTCATCACCACTAGCCTTCATCCCCACTAGCCACCATCACCACTAGCCATCACTAGCCTTCATCACCACTAGCCACCACTAGCCTCCATCACCACTAGCCTTCATCACCACGAGCCACCACTACCCTTCATCACCACTAGTCTCCATCACCACTAGCCACCACTAGCCTTCATAACCACGAGCCACCATTAGCCTCCATCATCACTAGCCTCCATCACCACTAGCCTTCATCACCACTATCCACCATAACCACTAGCCACCACTAGCCTTCATCACCACTAGCCACCACTAGCCTCCATCACCACTAGCGTTCATCACCACGAGCTCCATCACCACTAGCCTTCATCACCACTAGCCTTCATCACCACTAGCTTCCATCACCACTAGACTCCATCACCACTAGCCACCACCACCACTAGCTTCCATCACCACTGGCTACCATCACCACTAGGCACCATCACCAGTAGCCACCAACACTAGCCACCACCACCACTAGCCTTTATCACCACTAGCCACCACCACCACTAGCCTCCATCACCACTAGCCTCCATCTACACTAGTCTCTATCACCACTAGACTCCATCACCACTAGCCTTCATCACCACTAGCCTTCATCCCCACTAGCCACCCATCACCACTAGCCATCACTAGCCTTCATCACCACTAGCCACCACTAGCCTCCATCACCACTAGCGTTCATCACCACGAGCCACCACTAGCCTTCATCACCACTAGCCTCCATCACCACTAGCCACCACTAGCCTTCATAACCACGAGCCACCATTAGCCTCCATCATCACTAGCCTCCATCACCACTAGCCTTCATCACCACTAGCCACCATAACCACTAGCCACCACTAGCCTTCATCACCACTAGCCACCACTAGCTTCCATCACCACTAGCCTTCATCACCACTAGCTACCATCACCACTAGTCTTCATCACCACTATCCTCCATCACCACTAGCCTCCATCACCACTAGCCACCAACACTAGCCACCACCACCACTAGCCTTTATCACCACTAGCCACCACCACCACTAGCCTCCATCACCACTAGCCTCCATCACCACTAGCCACCACAAGCTTTCATCACCACGAGCCACCATTAGCATCCATCATCACTAGCCTCCATCACCACTAGCCTTCATCACCACTAGCCACCATCACGACTAGCCTTCATCACCACTAGCCACATCACCACTAGCCTTCATCATCACTAGCCACCATCACCACTAGCCATCACTAGCCTTCATCACCACTAGCCACCACTAGCCTCCATCACCACTAGCGTTCATCACCACGAGCCACCACTAGCCTTCATCACCACTAGCCTCCATCACCACTAGCCACCACTAGCCTTCATAACCATGAGCCACCATTAGCCTCCATCATCACTAGCCTCCATCACCACTAGCCTTCATCACCACTAGCCACCATAAACTCTAGCCACCACTAGCCTTCATCACCACTAGCCACTACTAGCCTCCATCACCACTAGCGTTCATCACCACGAGCTCCATCACCACTAGCCTTCATCACCAATAGCCTTCATCACCACTAGCTTCCATCACCACTAGACTCCATCACCACTAGCCACCACCACCACTAGCTTCCATCACCACTGGCTACCATCACCACTAGCCACCATCACCAGTAGCCTCCATCACCACTATCCACCATCACCACTAGCCTCCATCTACACTAGTCTCTATCACCACTAGACTCCATCACCACTAGCCTTCATCACCACTAGCCTTCATCACCACTAGCCACCATCACCACTAGCCATCACTAGCCTTCATCACCACTAGCCACCACTAGCCTTCATCACCACTAGCCTTCATCACCACGAGCCACCACTACCCTTCATCACCACTAGCCTCCATCACCACTAGCCACCACTAGCCTTCATAACCACGAGCCACCATTAGCCTCCATCATCACTAGCCTCCATCACCACTAGCCTTCATCACCACTATCCACCATAACCACTAGCCACCACTAGCCTTCATCACCACTAGCCACCACTAGCCTCCATCACCACTAGCGTTCATCACCACGAGCTCCATCACCACTAGCCGTCATCACCAATAGCCTTCATCACCACTAGCTTCCATCACCACTAGACTCCATCACCACTAGCCACCACCACCACTAGCTTCCATCACCACTGGCTACCATCACCACTAGCCACCATCACCAGTAGCCTCCATCACCACTATCCACCATCACCACTAGGCTCCATCTACACTAGTCTCTATCACCACTAGACTCCATCACCACTAGCCTTCATCACCACTAGCCTTCATCTCCACTAGCCACCATCACCACTAGCCATCACTAGCCTTCATCACCACTAGCCACCACTAGCCTCCATCACCACTAGCGTTCATCACCACGAGCCACCACTAGCCTTCATCACCACTAGCCTCCATCACCACTAGCCACCACTAGCCTTCATAACCACGAGCCACCATTAGCCTCCATCATCACTAGCCTCCATCACCACTAGCCTTCATCACCACTAGCCACCATAACCACTAGCCACCACTAGCCTTCATCACCACTAGCCACCACTAGCCTCCATCACCACTAGCGTTCATCACCACGAGCTCCATCACCACTAGCCTTCATCACCAATAGCCTTCATCACCACTAGCTTCCATCACCACTAGACTCCATCACCACTAGCCACCAACACTAGCCACCACCACCACTAGCCTTTATCACCACTAGCCACCACCACCACTAGCCTCCATCACCACTAGCCTCCATCTACACTAGTCTCTATCACCACTAGACTCCATCACCACTAGCCTTCATCACCACTAGCCTTCATCCCCACTAGCCACCATCACCACTAGCCATCACTAGCCTTCATCACCACTAGCCACCACTAGCCTCCATCACCACTAGCGTTCATCACCACGAGCCACCACTAGCCTTCATCACCACTAGCCTCCATCACCACTAGCCACCACTAGCCTTCATAACCACGAGCCACCATTAGCCTCCATCATCACTAGCCTCCATCACCACTAGCCTTCATCACCACTAGCCACCATAACCACTAGCCACCACTAGCCTTCATCACCACTAGCCACCACTAGCTTCCATCACCACTAGCCTTCATCACCACTAGCTACCATCACCACTAGTCTTCATCACCACTATCCTCCATCACCACTAGCCTCCATCACCACTAGCCACCAACACTAGCCACCACCACCACTAGCCTTTATCACCACTAGCCACCACCACCACTAGCCTCCATCACCACTAGCCTCCATCACCACTAGCCACCACAAGCTTTCATCACCACGAGCCACCATTAGCATCCATCATCACTAGCCTCCATCACCACTAGCCTTCATCACCACTAGCCACCATCACGACTAGCCTTCATCACCACTAGCCACCACTAGCCTCCATCATCACTAGCCTCCATCACCACTAGTCTTCATCACCACTATCCTCCATCACCACTAGCCTCCATCACCACTAGCCACCAACACTAGCCACCACCACCACTAGCCTTTATCACCACTAGCCACCGTCACCACTTGCCTCTATCACCACTAGCCTCTATCACCACTTGCCACATCACCACTAGCCTCCATCACCACTTGCCACCATCACCACTAGCCTCCACCACCACCACTAGCCTTTATCACCACTAGCCACCATTAGCCTTCATCACCACGAGCCACCATTAGCCTCCATCATCACTAGCCTCCATCACCACTAGCCTTCATCACCACTAGACTCCATCACCACTAGCCACCACCACCACTAGCTTCCATCACCACTGGCTACCATCACCACTAGCCACCATCACCAGTAGCCTCCATCACCACTATCCACCATCACCACTAGCCTCCATCTACACTAGTCTCTATCACCACTAGACTCCATCACCACTAGCCTTCATCACCACTAGCCTTCATCCCCACTAGCCACCATCACCACTAGCCTTCATCACCACTAGCCTTCATCACCACTAGCCACCACTAGCCTCCATCACCACTAGCCTTCAACACCACGAGCCACCACTACCCTTCATCACCACTAGCCTCCATCACCACTAGCCACCACTAGCCTTCATAACCACGAGCCACCATTAGCCTCCATCATCACTAGCCTCCATCACCACTAGCCTTCATCACCACTATCCACCATAACCACTAGCCACCACTAGCCTTCATCACCACTAGCCACCACTAGCCTCCTTCACCACTAGCGTTCATCACCACGAGCTCCATCACCACTAGCCTTCATCACCAATAGCCTTCATCACCACTAGCTTCCATCACCACTAGACTCCATCACCACTAGTCACCACCACCACTAGCTTCCATCACCACTGGCTACCATCACCACTAGCCACCATCACCAGTAGCCTCCATCACTACTATCCACCATCACCACTAGCCTCCATCTACACTAGTCTCTATCACCACTAGACTCCATCACCACTAGCCTTCATCACCACTAGCCTTCATCCCCACTAGCCACCATCACCACTAGCCATCACTAGCCTTCATCACCACTAGCCACCACTAGCCTCCATCACCACTAGCGTTCATCACCACGAGCCACCACTAGCCTTCATCACCACTAGCCTCCATCACCACAAGCCACCACTAACCTTCATAACCACGAGCCACCATTAGCCTCCATCATCACTAGCCTCCATCACCACTAGCCTTCATCACCACTAGCCACCATAACCACTAGCTACCACTATCCTTCATCACCACTAGCCACCACTAGCCTCCATCACCACTAGCGTTCATCACCACGAGCTCCATCACCACTAGCCTTCATCACCAATAGCCTTCATCACCACTAGCTTCCATCACCACTAGACTCCATCACCACTAGCCACCACCACCACTAGCTTCCATCACCACTGGCTACCATCACCACTAGCCACCATCACCAGTAGCCTCCATCACCACTATCCACCATCACCACTAGCCTCCATCTACACTAGTCTCTATCACCACTAGACTCCATCACCACTAGCCTTCATCACCACTAGCCTTCATCCCCACTAGCCACCATCACCACTAGCCATCACTAGCCTTCATCACCACTAGCCACCACTAGCCTCCATCACCACTAGCCTTCATCACCACGAGCCACCACTACCCTTCATCACCACTAGTCTCCATCACCACTAGCCACCACTAGCCTTCATAACCACGAGCCACCATTAGCCTCCATCATCACTAGCCTCCATCACCACTAGCCTTCATCACCACTATCCACCATAACCACTAGCCACCACTAGCCTTCATCACCACTAGCCACCACTAGCCTCCATCACCACTAGCGTTCATCACCACGAGCTCCATCACCACTAGCCTTCATCACCACTAGCCTTCATCACCACTAGCTTCCATCACCACTAGACTCCATCACCACTAGCCACCACCACCACTAGCTTCCATCACCACTGGCTACCATCACCACTAGGCACCATCACCAGTAGCCACCAACACTAGCCACCACCACCACTAGCCTTTATCACCACTAGCCACCACCACCACTAGCCTCCATCACCACTAGCCTCCATCTACACTAGTCTCTATCACCACTAGACTCCATCACCACTAGCCTTCATCACCACTAGCCTTCATCCCCACTAGCCACCATCACCACTAGCCATCACTAGCCTTCATCACCACTAGCCACCACTAGCCTCCATCACCACTAGCGTTCATCACCACGAGCCACCACTAGCCTTCATCACCACTAGCCTCCATCACCACTAGCCACCACTAGCCTTCATAACCACGAGCCACCATTAGCCTCCATCATCACTAGCCTCCATCACCACTAGCCTTCATCACCACTAGCCACCATAACCACTAGCCACCACTAGCCTTCATCACCACTAGCCACCACTAGCTTCCATCACCACTAGCCTTCATCACCACTAGCTACCATCACCACTAGTCTTCATCACCACTATCCTCCATCACCACTAGCCTCCATCACCACTAGCCACCAACACTAGCCACCACCACCACTAGCCTTTATCACCACTAGCCACCACCACCACTAGCCTCCATCACCACTAGCCTCCATCACCACTAGCCACCACAAGCTTTCATCACCACGAGCCACCATTAGCATCCATCATCACTAGCCTCCATCACCACTAGCCTTCATCACCACTAGCCACCATCACGACTAGCCTTCATCACCACTAGCCACCACTAGCCTCCATCATCACTAGCCTCCATCACCACTAGTCTTCATCACCACTATCCTCCATCACCACTAGCCTCCATCACCACTAGCCACCAACACTAGCCACCACCACCACTAGCCTTTATCACCACTAGCCACCGTCACCACTTGCCTCTATCACCACTAGCCTCTATCACCACTTGCCACATCACCACTAGCCTCCATCACCACTTGCCACCATCACCACTAGCCTCCACCACCACCACTAGCCTTTATCACCACTAGCCACCATTAGCCTTCATCACCACGAGCCACCATTAGCCTCCATCATCACTAGCCTCCATCACCACTAGCCTTCATCACCACTAGACTCCATCACCACTAGCCACCACCACCACTAGCTTCCATCACCACTGGCTACCATCACCACTAGCCACCATCACCAGTAGCCTCCATCACCACTATCCACCATCACCACTAGCCTCCATCTACACTAGTCTCTATCACCACTAGACTCCATCACCACTAGCCTTCATCACCACTAGCCTTCATCCCCACTAGCCACCATCACCACTAGCCTTCATCACCACTAGCCTTCATCACCACTAGCCACCACTAGCCTCCATCACCACTAGCCTTCAACACCACGAGCCACCACTACCCTTCATCACCACTAGCCTCCATCACCACTAGCCACCACTAGCCTTCATAACCACGAGCCACCATTAGCCTCCATCATCACTAGCCTCCATCACCACTAGCCTTCATCACCACTATCCACCATAACCACTAGCCACCACTAGCCTTCATCACCACTAGCCACCACTAGCCTCCTTCACCACTAGCGTTCATCACCACGAGCTCCATCACCACTAGCCTTCATCACCAATAGCCTTCATCACCACTAGCTTCCATCACCACTAGACTCCATCACCACTAGTCACCACCACCACTAGCTTCCATCACCACTGGCTACCATCACCACTAGCCACCATCACCAGTAGCCTCCATCACTACTATCCACCATCACCACTAGCCTCCATCTACACTAGTCTCTATCACCACTAGACTCCATCACCACTAGCCTTCATCACCACTAGCCTTCATCCCCACTAGCCACCATCACCACTAGCCATCACTAGCCTTCATCACCACTAGCCACCACTAGCCTCCATCACCACTAGCGTTCATCACCACGAGCCACCACTAGCCTTCATCACCACTAGCCTCCATCACCACAAGCCACCACTAACCTTCATAACCACGAGCCACCATTAGCCTCCATCATCACTAGCCTCCATCACCACTAGCCTTCATCACCACTAGCCACCATAACCACTAGCTACCACTATCCTTCATCACCACTAGCCACCACTAGCCTCCATCACCACTAGCGTTCATCACCACGAGCTCCATCACCACTAGCCTTCATCA
The DNA here is from genome assembly GCF_002021735.2 of Oncorhynchus kisutch. Classification (NCBI taxonomy): domain Eukaryota; kingdom Metazoa; phylum Chordata; class Actinopteri; order Salmoniformes; family Salmonidae; genus Oncorhynchus; species Oncorhynchus kisutch. The sequence goes on along the minus strand of NC_034201.2, from coordinate 11,110,261 downwards.
CCAATAGCCTTCATCACCACTAGCTTCCATCACCACTAGACTCCATCACCACTAGCCACCAACACTAGCCACCACCACCACTAGCCTTTATCACCACTAGCCACCACCACCACTAGCCTCCATCACCACTAGCCTCCATCTACACTAGTCTCTATCACCACTAGACTCCATCACCACTAGCCTTCATCACCACTAGCCTTCATCCCCACTAGCCACCATCACCACTAGCCATCACTAGCCTTCATCACCACTAGCCACCACTAGCCTCCATCACCACTAGCGTTCATCACCACGAGCCACCACTAGCCTTCATCACCACTAGCCTCCATCACCACTAGCCACCACTAGCCTTCATAACCACGAGCCACCATTAGCCTCCATCATCACTAGCCTCCATCACCACTAGCCTTCATCACCACTAGCCACCATAACCACTAGCCACCACTAGCCTTCATCACCACTAGCCACCACTAGCTTCCATCACCACTAGCCTTCATCACCACTAGCTACCATCACCACTAGTCTTCATCACCACTATCCTCCATCACCACTAGCCTCCATCACCACTAGCCACCAACACTAGCCACCACCACCACTAGCCTTTATCACCACTAGCCACCACCACCACTAGCCTCCATCACCACTAGCCTCCATCACCACTAGCCACCACAAGCTTTCATCACCACGAGCCACCATTAGCATCCATCATCACTAGCCTCCATCACCACTAGCCTTCATCACCACTAGCCACCATCACGACTAGCCTTCATCACCACTAGCCACCACTAGCCTCCATCATCACTAGCCTCCATCACCACTAGTCTTCATCACCACTATCCTCCATCACCACTAGCCTCCATCACCACTAGCCACCAACACTAGCCACCACCACCACTAGCCTTTATCACCACTAGCCACCGTCACCACTTGCCTCTATCACCACTAGCCTCTATCACCACTTGCCACATCACCACTAGCCTCCATCACCACTTGCCACCATCACCACTAGCCTCCACCACCACCACTAGCCTTTATCACCACTAGCCACCATTAGCCTTCATCACCACGAGCCACCATTAGCCTCCATCATCACTAGCCTCCATCACCACTAGCCTTCATCACCACTAGACTCCATCACCACTAGCCACCACCACCACTAGCTTCCATCACCACTGGCTACCATCACCACTAGCCACCATCACCAGTAGCCTCCATCACCACTATCCACCATCACCACTAGCCTCCATCTACACTAGTCTCTATCACCACTAGACTCCATCACCACTAGCCTTCATCACCACTAGCCTTCATCCCCACTAGCCACCATCACCACTAGCCTTCATCACCACTAGCCTTCATCACCACTAGCCACCACTAGCCTCCATCACCACTAGCCTTCAACACCACGAGCCACCACTACCCTTCATCACCACTAGCCTCCATCACCACTAGCCACCACTAGCCTTCATAACCACGAGCCACCATTAGCCTCCATCATCACTAGCCTCCATCACCACTAGCCTTCATCACCACTATCCACCATAACCACTAGCCACCACTAGCCTTCATCACCACTAGCCACCACTAGCCTCCTTCACCACTAGCGTTCATCACCACGAGCTCCATCACCACTAGCCTTCATCACCAATAGCCTTCATCACCACTAGCTTCCATCACCACTAGACTCCATCACCACTAGTCACCACCACCACTAGCTTCCATCACCACTGGCTACCATCACCACTAGCCACCATCACCAGTAGCCTCCATCACTACTATCCACCATCACCACTAGCCTCCATCTACACTAGTCTCTATCACCACTAGACTCCATCACCACTAGCCTTCATCACCACTAGCCTTCATCCCCACTAGCCACCATCACCACTAGCCATCACTAGCCTTCATCACCACTAGCCACCACTAGCCTCCATCACCACTAGCGTTCATCACCACGAGCCACCACTAGCCTTCATCACCACTAGCCTCCATCACCACAAGCCACCACTAACCTTCATAACCACGAGCCACCATTAGCCTCCATCATCACTAGCCTCCATCACCACTAGCCTTCATCACCACTAGCCACCATAACCACTAGCTACCACTATCCTTCATCACCACTAGCCACCACTAGCCTCCATCACCACTAGCGTTCATCACCACGAGCTCCATCACCACTAGCCTTCATCACCAATAGCCTTCATCACCACTAGCTTCCATCACCACTAGACTCCATCACCACTAGCCACCACCACCACTAGCTTCCATCACCACTGGCTACCATCACCACTAGCCACCATCACCAGTAGCCTCCATCACCACTATCCACCATCACCACTAGCCTCCATCTACACTAGTCTCTATCACCACTAGACTCCATCACCACTAGCCTTCATCACCACTAGCCTTCATCCCCACTAGCCACCATCACCACTAGCCATCACTAGCCTTCATCACCACTAGCCACCACTAGCCTCCATCACCACTAGCCTTCATCACCACGAGCCACCACTACCCTTCATCACCACTAGTCTCCATCACCACTAGCCACCACTAGCCTTCATAACCACGAGCCACCATTAGCCTCCATCATCACTAGCCTCCATCACCACTAGCCTTCATCACCACTATCCACCATAACCACTAGCCACCACTAGCCTTCATCACCACTAGCCACCACTAGCCTCCATCACCACTAGCGTTCATCACCACGAGCTCCATCACCACTAGCCTTCATCACCACTAGCCTTCATCACCACTAGCTTCCATCACCACTAGACTCCATCACCACTAGCCACCACCACCACTAGCTTCCATCACCACTGGCTACCATCACCACTAGGCACCATCACCAGTAGCCACCAACACTAGCCACCACCACCACTAGCCTTTATCACCACTAGCCACCACCACCACTAGCCTCCATCACCACTAGCCTCCATCTACACTAGTCTCTATCACCACTAGACTCCATCACCACTAGCCTTCATCACCACTAGCCTTCATCCCCACTAGCCACCATCACCACTAGCCATCACTAGCCTTCATCACCACTAGCCACCACTAGCCTCCATCACCACTAGCGTTCATCACCACGAGCCACCACTAGCCTTCATCACCACTAGCCTCCATCACCACTAGCCACCACTAGCCTTCATAACCACGAGCCACCATTAGCCTCCATCATCACTAGCCTCCATCACCACTAGCCTTCATCACCACTAGCCACCATAACCACTAGCCACCACTAGCCTTCATCACCACTAGCCACCACTAGCTTCCATCACCACTAGCCTTCATCACCACTAGCTACCATCACCACTAGTCTTCATCACCACTATCCTCCATCACCACTAGCCTCCATCACCACTAGCCACCAACACTAGCCACCACCACCACTAGCCTTTATCACCACTAGCCACCACCACCACTAGCCTCCATCACCACTAGCCTCCATCACCACTAGCCACCACAAGCTTTCATCACCACGAGCCACCATTAGCATCCATCATCACTAGCCTCCATCACCACTAGCCTTCATCACCACTAGCCACCATCACGACTAGCCTTCATCACCACTAGCCACCACTAGCCTCCATCATCACTAGCCTCCATCACCACTAGTCTTCATCACCACTATCCTCCATCACCACTAGCCTCCATCACCACTAGCCACCAACACTAGCCACCACCACCACTAGCCTTTATCACCACTAGCCACCGTCACCACTTGCCTCTATCACCACTAGCCTCTATCACCACTTGCCACATCACCACTAGCCTCCATCACCACTTGCCACCATCACCACTAGCCTCCACCACCACCACTAGCCTTTATCACCACTAGCCACCATTAGCCTTCATCACCACGAGCCACCATTAGCCTCCATCATCACTAGCCTCCATCACCACTAGCCTTCATCACCACTAGACTCCATCACCACTAGCCACCACCACCACTAGCTTCCATCACCACTGGCTACCATCACCACTAGCCACCATCACCAGTAGCCTCCATCACCACTATCCACCATCACCACTAGCCTCCATCTACACTAGTCTCTATCACCACTAGACTCCATCACCACTAGCCTTCATCACCACTAGCCTTCATCCCCACTAGCCACCATCACCACTAGCCTTCATCACCACTAGCCTTCATCACCACAAGCCACCACTAGCCTCCATCACCACTAGCCTTCAACACCACGAGCCACCACTACCCTTCATCACCACTAGCCTCCATCACCACTAGCCACCACTAGCCTTCATAACCACGAGCCACCATTAGCCTCCATCATCACTAGCCTCCATCACCACTAGCCTTCATCACCACTATCCACCATAACCACTAGCCACCACTAGCCTTCATCACCACTAGCCACCACTAGCCTCCTTCACCACTAGCGTTCATCACCACGAGCTCCATCACCACTAGCCTTCATCACCAATAGCCTTCATCACCACTAGCTTCCATCACCACTAGACTCCATCACCACTAGTCACCACCACCACTAGCTTCCATCACCACTGGCTACCATCACCACTAGCCACCATCACCAGTAGCCTCCATCACTACTATCCACCATCACCACTAGCCTCCATCTACACTAGTCTCTATCACCACTAGACTCCATCACCACTAGCCTTCATCACCACTAGCCTTCATCCCCACTAGCCACCATCACCACTAGCCATCACTAGCCTTCATCACCACTAGCCACCACTAGCCTCCATCACCACTAGCGTTCATCACCACGAGCCACCACTAGCCTTCATCACCACTAGCCTCCATCACCACAAGCCACCACTAACCTTCATAACCACGAGCCACCATTAGCCTCCATCATCACTAGCCTCCATCACCACTAGCCTTCATCACCACTAGCCACCATAACCACTAGCTACCACTATCCTTCATCACCACTAGCCACCACTAGCCTCCATCACCACTAGCGTTCATCACCACGAGCTCCATCACCACTAGCCTTCATCACCAATAGCCTTCATCACCACTAGCTTCCATCACCACTAGACTCCATCACCACTAGCCACCACCACCACTAGCTTCCATCACCACTGGCTACCATCACCACTAGCCACCATCACCAGTAGCCTCCATCACCACTATCCACCATCACCACTAGCCTCCATCTACACTAGTCTCTATCACCACTAGACTCCATCACCACTAGCCTTCATCACCACTAGCCTTCATCCCCACTAGCCACCATCACCACTAGCCATCACTAGCCTTCATCACCACTAGCCACCACTAGCCTCCATCACCACTAGCCTTCATCACCACGAGCCACCACTACCCTTCATCACCACTAGTCTCCATCACCACTAGCCACCACTAGCCTTCATAACCACGAGCCACCATTAGCCTCCATCATCACTAGCCTCCATCACCACTAGCCTTCATCACCACTATCCACCATAACCACTAGCCACCACTAGCCTTCATCACCACTAGCCACCACTAGCCTCCATCACCACTAGCGTTCATCACCACGAGCTCCATCACCACTAGCCTTCATCACCACTAGCCTTCATCACCACTAGCTTCCATCACCACTAGACTCCATCACCACTAGCCACCACCACCACTAGCTTCCATCACCACTGGCTACCATCACCACTAGGCACCATCACCAGTAGCCTCCATCACCACTATCCACCATCACCACTAGCCTCCATCTACACTAGTCTCTATCACCACTAGACTCCATCACCACTAGCCTTCATCACCACTAGCCTTCATCCCCACTAGCCACCATCACCACTAGCCATCACTAGCCTTCATCACCACTAGCCACCACTAGCCTCCATCACCACGAGCCACCACTAGCCTTCATCACCACTAGCCTCCATCACCACTAGCCACCACTAGCCTTCATAACCACGAGCCACCATTAGCCTCCATCATCACTAGCCTCCATCACCACTAGCCTTCATCACCACTAGCCACCATAACCACTTGCTACCACTAGCCTTCATCACCACTAGCCACCACTAGCCTCCATCACCACTAGCGTTCATCACCACGAGCTACATCACCACTAGCCTTCATCACCAATAGCCTTCATCACCACTAGCTTCCATCACCACTAGACTCCATCACCACTAGCCACCACCACCACTAGCTTCCATCACCACTGGCTACCATCACCACTAGCCACCATCACCAGTAGCCTCCATCACCACTATCCACCATCACCACTAGCCTCCATCTACACTAGTCTCTATCACCACTAGACTCCATCACCACTAGCCTTCATCACCACTAGCCTTCATCCCCACTAGCCACCATCACCACTAGCCATCACTAGCCTTCATCACCACTAGCCACCACTAGCCTCCATCACCACTAGCGTTCATCACCACGAGCCACCACTAGCCTTCATCACCACTAGCCTCCATCACCACTAGCCACCACTAGCCTTCATAACCACGAGCCACCATTAGCCTCCATCATCACTAGCCTCCATCACCACTAGCCTTCATCACCACTAGCCACCATAACCACTTGCTACCACTAGCCTTCATCACCACTAGCCACCACTAGCCTCCATCACCACTAGCGTTCATCACCACGAGCTCCATCACCACTAGCCTTCATCACCAATAGCCTTCATCACCACTAGCTTCCATCACCACTAGACTCCATCACCACTAGCCACCACCACCACTAGCTTCCATCACCACTGGCTACCATCACCACTAGCCACCATCACCAGTAGCCTCCATCACCACTATCCACCATCACCACTAGCCTCCATCTACACTAGTCTCTATCACCACTAGACTCCATCACCACTAGCCTCCATCACCACTAGACTTCATCACCACTAGCCTTCATCACCACTAGCCACCACCAGCTTTCATCACCACTAGCCACCACTAGCCTCCATCACCACAAGCCTCCATCACCATTAGCTTCCATCAACACTAGGCTTCATCACCACTATCCTCCATCACCACTAGCCTCCATCACCACTAGGCTTCATCACCACTATCCTCCATAACCACAAGCCTCCATCACCACTAGCCTCCATCACCACCAACCTCTATCACCACTAGCCTCCATCACTACTAGGCTTCATCACCACTAGCCTCCATCACCACTTGTCTCCATCACCACTAGCCTTCATCACCACTAGCCTTCATCACCACTAGCCTCCACCCCCACTAGCCTCCATCACCACTAGCCTCCATCACCACTAGCCACCAATTTTCCTTCATCACCACTAGCCACCACTAGCCTTCATCACCACTAGCCTTGATCACCACTAGCCACCACGAGCCTTGATCACCACTAGCCTTCATCACCACTAGCCTTCATTACCACTAGCCACCATTAGCCTCCATCACCACTAGCCTCCATCACCACTAGCCTCCATCACCACTAGCCTCCATCACCACTAGACTTCATCACCATTAGCCTTCATCACCACTATCCTCCATAACCACGAGCCTCCATCAACATTAGCCTTCATCACCACTAGCCACCACTAGCCTCCATCACCACTAGCCACGATCACCACTAGCCAACACCACTAGCCTCCATCACCACTAGCCACCACTAGCCTCCATCACCACAAGCCTCCATCACCATTAGCTTCCATCAACACGAGCCTCCATCACCACTAGCCTTCATCACCACTATCCTCCATAACCACGAGCCTCCATCAACATTAGCCTTCATCACCACTAGCCACCACTAGCCTCCATCACCACTAGCCACCATCACCACTAGCCAACACCACTAGCCTCCATCACCACTAGCCACTATCACCACTGGCCACCATCACCACTAGTCACCATCACCACTAGCCTCCATCACCACTAGCCTCCATCACCACTAGCCACCACTAACCACAATCACCACTAGCTTCCATCACCACTAGCCTCCATCACCACTAGTCTTCATCACCACTATCCTCCATAACCCTGAGCCTCCATCCCCACTAGCCTCCATCACCACTATCCTCCATCACCACGAGCCTCCATCACTACTAGCCTTCATCACCACTAGCCTCCATCACCACTAACCTCTATCACCACTAGCCTCCATCACTACTAGGCTTCATCACCACTAGCCTCCATCACCACTTGTCTCCATCACCACTAGCCTTCATCACCACTAGCCTCCACCCCCACTAGCCTCCATCACCACTAGCCACCAATTATCCTTCATCACCACTAGCCACCACTAGCCTTCATCACCACTAGCCACCACTAGCCTTCATCACCACTAGCCACCACGAGCCTTGATCACCACTAGCCACCACTAGCCTTCATCACCACTAGCCTTCATTACCGCTAGCCACCATTAGCCTCCATCACCACTAGCCTCCATCACCACTAGCTTTCATCACCACCAGCCTCCATCACCACTTGCCACATCACCACTAGCCTCCATCACCCCTAGCCACCACCACCACTAGCTTCCATCACCACTGACTACCATCACCACTAGCCACCATCACCACTAGCCTCCATCACCACTAGCCTCGATCACCACTAACCTCCATCTCCACTAGCCAGCATCACCACTAGCCTCCATCACCACTAGTCACCATCACCACTAGCCTCCATCATCACTAGACTCCATCACCACTAGCCACCACCACCACTAGCCACCACCACCACTAGCCTTTATCACCACTAGCCACCATTAGCCTTCATCACCATGAGCCACCATTAGCCTCCATCTTCACTAGCCTCCATCACCACTAGCTTTCATCACCACTAGCCTTCATCACCACTAGCCACCATCACCACCAGCCATCACTAGCCTTCATCACCACTAGCCACCACTAGCCTCCATCACCACTAGCGTGCATCACCATTAGCCACCACTAGCCTTCATCACCACAAGCCTCCATCACCATTAGCCACCACTAGCCTTCATCACCACTAGCCTCCATCACCATTAGCCACCACTAGCCTTCATAACCACGAGCCACCATTAGCCTCCATCATCACTAGCCTTCATCACCACTAGTCTTCATCACCACTAGCCTCCATCACCAATATCCTCCATCACCACTAGCCTCCATCACCACTAGCCACCACCACCACTAGCCACCACTGGCCTCCATCACCACTAGCGTTCATCACCACAACCCTCTATCACCACTATCCTCCATCACCACTAGCCTCCATCACCACTAGCCTCCCTCACCACTAGCCTTCATCACCACTAGCCTCCAACACCACTAGCCACCACTAGCCTTCATCACCACTAGCCTCCATCACCACTAGCCACCACTAGCCTTCATAACCACGAGCCACCATTAGCCTCCATCATCACTAGCCTCCATCACCACTAGCCTTCATCACCACTAGCCACCATAACCACTAGCCACCACTAGCCTTCATCAGCGTAGCCTAGTGGTTAGAGCGTTGGACTAGTAACCGGAAGGTTGCGAGTTCAAACCCCCGAGCTGACATGGTACAAATCTGTCGTTCTGCCCCTGAACAGGCAGTTAACCCACTGTTCCCAGGCCGTCATTGAAAATAAGAATGTGTTCTAAACTGACTTGCCTGGTTAAATAAAGGTAAAATAAAAAAAATAAAAAATCACCACTAGCCACCACTGGCCTCCATCACCACTAGCGTTCATCAACATGAGCTCCATCACCACTAGCCTTCATCACCACTAGCCTCCATTACCACTATCCTCCATAACCACTAGCCTTCATCGCCACTAGCCTCCATCACCACTAGCCTCCATCACCACTAGCCTCCATCACCACTAGACTCCATCACCACTAGACTCCATCACCACTAGCCACCACCACCACTAGCTTCCATCACCACTGGCTACCATCACCACTAGCCACCATCACCAGTAGCCTCCATCACCACCCTCCACCATCACCACTAGCCTCCATCTACACTAGTCTCTATCACCACTAGCCTCCATCACCACTAGCCACCGTCACCACTTGCCTCTATCACCGCTAGCCTCCATCACCTCTAGCCTCCATCACCACTTGCCACATCACCACTAGCCTCCATCACCACTTGCCACCATCACCACTAGCCTCCATCACCACTAGCCTCCATTACCACTGGCCTGCATCACCACTAGCCACCACCACCGATAGCCACCACCACCACTAGCCTTTATCACCACTAGCTTCAACTCACCACTAGCCACCACCACCACTAGCCTCCAGCACCACTAACCACCACCACTATCCTTCATCACCACTAGCCTCCATCACCACTAGCCTCCATCACCAGTAGCCTTCATTACCAGTAGCCTTCATCACCACTAGCCACCATCACCACTAGCCTTCATCACCACTATCCTCCATCACCACTAGCCTTTATCACCACTAGCCTCCACCACCACTAGTCTCCATCACCACTAGCCACAACCACCACTAGCCTCCATCACCACTAGCCTCCATCACCACAAGCCACCACTAGCCTTCATCACCACGAGCCACCATTAGCATCCATCATCACTAGCCTCCATCACCACTAGCCTTCATCACCACTAGCCACCATCACCACTAGCCTCCATCACCACTAGCGTTCATCACCACGAGCCTCCATCACCACTAGCCTTCATCACCACTATCCACCATCACCACTAGCCTCCATCACCACTAGACTCCATCACCCCTAGCCACCACCACCACTAGCTTCCATCACCACTGGCTACCATCACCACTAGCCACCATCACCACTAGGCTCTATCACCACTAGCCTCGATCACCACTAGCCACCATCTCCACTAGCCACCATCACCACTAGCCTCCATCACCACTAGTCACCATCACCACTAGCCTCCATCACCACTAGACTCCATCACCACTAGCCTCCATAACCACTAGCCTCCATCACCACTAGCCACCACCTCCACTAGCCTCCATCACCACTAGCCTCCACCACCACTAGCCACCACCACTATCCTTCATCACCACTAGCCTCCATCACCACTGGCCACCATCACCACTAGCTTCCATCACCACTAGCCTCCATCACCACTAGACTCCATCACCCCTAGCCACCACCACCACTAGCTTCCATCACCACTGGCTACCATCACCACTAGCCACCATCACCACTAGCCTCCATCACTACTATCCACCATCACCACTAGCCTCCATCTCCACTAGACTCTATCACCACTATTCTCCATCACCTCTAGCCACCATCACCTCTAGCCACCATCACCACTAGCTACCATCACCACCTGCCACCATCACCACTAGCCTCCATCACCACTAGCCTCGATCACCACTAGCCACCATCTCCACTAGCCACCAATTATCCTTCATCACCACTAGCCACCACTAGCCTTCATCACCACTAGCCACCACTAGCCTTCATCACCACTAGCCTTGATCACCACTAGCCACCACGAGCCTTGATCACCACTAGCCACCACTAGCCTTCATCACCACTAGCCTTCATTACCGCTAGCCACCATTAGCCTCCATCACCACTAGCCTCCATCACCACTAGCTTTCATCACCGCCAGCCTCAATCACCACTTGCCACATCACCACTAGCCTCCATCACCACTAGCCACCATCACCACTAGCCTCCATCATCACTATCCTCCATCACCACTAGCCTTCATCACCACAAGCCTCCATCACCACTAGCCTTCATCACCACAAGCCTCCATCACCACTAGCCTTCATCACCATTAGCCTCCATCACCACTATCCTCCATCACCACTAGCCTCCATTACCACTGGTTTCCATCACCACTAGCCACCACCACCGATAGCAACCACCACCACTAGTCTTTATCACCACTAGCCTCCACTCACCACTAGCCACCACCACCACTAGCCTCCATCACCACTAGCCTCCACCACCACTAACCACCACCACAATCCTTCATCACCACTAGCCTCCACCACCACTCTGCTCCATCACCACTAGCCTCCATAACCACTAGCCTCCATTAACACTAGCCACCACCACCACTAGCCTTCATCACCACTAGCCTCCATCACCCCTAGCCACCACCACCACTAGCTTCCATCACCACTGACTACCATCACCACTAGCCACCATCACCACTAGCCTCCATCACCACTAGCCTCGATCACCACTAACCTCCATCTCCACTAGCCAGCATCACCACTAGCCTCCATCACCACTATCCTCCATCACCACTAGACTCCATCACCACTAGCCACCACTAGCCACCACCACCACTAGCCTTTATCACCACTAGCCACCATTAGCCTTCATCACCATGAGCCACCATTAGCCTCCATCATCACTAGCCTCCATCACCACTAGCCTTCATCACCACTAGCCTTCATCACCACTAGCCACCATCACCACTAGCCATCACTAGCCTTCATCACCACTAGCCACCACTAGCCTCCATCACCACTAGCGTTCATCACCACGAGCCACCACTAGCCTTCATCACCACTAGCCACCACTAGCCTTCATAACCATGAGCCACCATTAGCCTCCATCATCACTAGCCTCCATCACCACTAGCCTTCATCACCACTATCCACCATAACCACTAGCCACCACTAGCCTTCATCACCACTAGCCACCACTATCCTCCATCACCACTAGCCTCCATCACCACTAGCCACCACCACTAGCCTTTATCACCACTAGCCTCCACCACCACTAGTCTCCATCACCACTAGCCTCCATCACCACAAGCTTTCATCACCACGAGCCACCACTAGCTTTCATCACCACTAGCCACCACTAGCCTTCATCACCACTAGCCACCATCACCACTAGCCTTCATCACCACTATCCTCCATCACCACTAGCCTCCATCACCACTAGCCTCCATCACCACTAGCCACCATCACCACTAGCCTTTATCACCACTAGCCTCCATTACCACTAGCCACCACCACCACTATCCTCCATCACCACTAGCCTCCATCACCACTAGCCACCACCACTAGCCACCACCACCACTAGCCACCACCACCACTAGCCTTTATCACCACTAGCCTCCACCACCACTAGCCTCCATCACCACTAGCCTCCATCACCACAAGCTTTCATCACCACGAGCCACCACTAGCTTTCATCACCACTAGCCACCACTAGCCTTCATCACCACTAGCCACCATCACCACTAGTCTTCATCACCACTATCCTCCATCACCACTAGCCTCCATCACCACTAGCCACCAACACTAGCCACCACCACCAGCCTTTATCACCACTAGCCACCACCACCACTAGCCTCCATCACCACTAGCCTCCATCACCACTAGCCACCACAAGCTTTCATCACTACGAGCCACCATTAGCATCCATCATCACTAGCCTCCATCACCACTAGCCTTCATCACCACTAGCCACCATCACGACTAGCCTTCATCACCACTAGCCACCACTAGACTCCATCTACACTAGTCTCTATCACCACTAGCCTCCATCACCACTAGCCACCGTCACCACTTGCCTCTATCACCACTAGCCTCTATCACCACTTGCCACATCACCACTAGCCTTCATCACCACTAGCCACCATCACCACTAGCCATCACTAGCCTTCATCACCACTAGCCACCACTAGCCTCCATCACCACTAGCGTTCATCACCACGAGCCACCACTAGCCTTCATCACCACTAGCCTCCATCACCACTAGCCACCACTAGCCTTCATAACCATGAGCCACCATTAGCCTCCATCATCACTAGCCTCCATCACCACTAGCCTTCATCACCACTAGCCACCATAAACTCTAGCCACCACTAGCCTTCATCACCACTAGCCACTACTAGCCTCCATCACCACTAGCGTTCATCACCACGAGCTCCATCACCACTAGCCTTCATCACCAATAGCCTTCATCACCACTAGCTTCCATCACCACTAGACTCCATCACCACTAGCCACCACCACCACTAGCTTCCATCACCACTGGCTACCATCACCACTAGCCACCATCACCAGTAGCCTCCATCACCACTATCCACCATCACCACTAGCCTCCATCTACACTAGTCTCTATCACCACTAGACTCCATCACCACTAGCCTTCATCACCACTAGCCTTCATCACCACTAGCCACCATCACCACTAGCCATCACTAGCCTTCATCACCACTAGCCACCACTAGCCTTCATCACCACTAGCCTTCATCACCACGAGCCACCACTACCCTTCATCACCACTAGCCTCCATCACCACTAGCCACCACTAGCCTTCATAACCACGAGCCACCATTAGCCTCCATCATCACTAGCCTCCATCACCACTAGCCTTCATCACCACTATCCACCATAACCACTAGCCACCACTAGCCTTCATCACCACTAGCCACCACTAGCCTCCATCACCACTAGCGTTCATCACCACGAGCTCCATCACCACTAGCCGTCATCACCAATAGCCTTCATCACCACTAGCTTCCATCACCACTAGACTCCATCACCACTAGCCACCACCACCACTAGCTTCCATCACCACTGGCTACCATCACCACTAGCCACCATCACCAGTAGCCTCCATCACCACTATCCACCATCACCACTAGGCTCCATCTACACTAGTCTCTATCACCACTAGACTCCATCACCACTAGCCTTCATCACCACTAGCCTTCATCTCCACTAGCCACCATCACCACTAGCCATCACTAGCCTTCATCACCACTAGCCACCACTAGCCTCCATCACCACTAGCGTTCATCACCACGAGCCACCACTAGCCTTCATCACCACTAGCCTCCATCACCACTAGCCACCACTAGCCTTCATAACCACGAGCCACCATTAGCCTCCATCATCACTAGCCTCCATCACCACTAGCCTTCATCACCACTAGCCACCATAACCACTAGCCACCACTAGCCTTCATCACCACTAGCCACCACTAGCCTCCATCACCACTAGCGTTCATCACCACGAGCTCCATCACCACTAGCCTTCATCACCAATAGCCTTCATCACCACTAGCTTCCATCACCACTAGACTCCATCACCACTAGCCACCAACACTAGCCACCACCACCACTAGCCTTTATCACCACTAGCCACCACCACCACTAGCCTCCATCACCACTAGCCTCCATCTACACTAGTCTCTATCACCACTAGACTCCATCACCACTAGCCTTCATCACCACTAGCCTTCATCCCCACTAGCCACCATCACCACTAGCCATCACTAGCCTTCATCACCACTAGCCACCACTAGCCTCCATCACCACTAGCGTTCATCACCACGAGCCACCACTAGCCTTCATCACCACTAGCCTCCATCACCACTAGCCACCACTAGCCTTCATAACCACGAGCCACCATTAGCCTCCATCATCACTAGCCTCCATCACCACTAGCCTTCATCACCACTAGCCACCATAACCACTAGCCACCACTAGCCTTCATCACCACTAGCCACCACTAGCTTCCATCACCACTAGCCTTCATCACCACTAGCTACCATCACCACTAGTCTTCATCACCACTATCCTCCATCACCACTAGCCTCCATCACCACTAGCCACCAACACTAGCCACCACCACCACTAGCCTTTATCACCACTAGCCACCACCACCACTAGCCTCCATCACCACTAGCCTCCATCACCACTAGCCACCACAAGCTTTCATCACCACGAGCCACCATTAGCATCCATCATCACTAGCCTCCATCACCACTAGCCTTCATCACCACTAGCCACCATCACGACTAGCCTTCATCACCACTAGCCACCACTAGCCTCCATCATCACTAGCCTCCATCACCACTAGTCTTCATCACCACTATCCTCCATCACCACTAGCCTCCATCACCACTAGCCACCAACACTAGCCACCACCACCACTAGCCTTTATCACCACTAGCCACCGTCACCACTTGCCTCTATCACCACTAGCCTCTATCACCACTTGCCACATCACCACTAGCCTCCATCACCACTTGCCACCATCACCACTAGCCTCCACCACCACCACTAGCCTTTATCACCACTAGCCACCATTAGCCTTCATCACCACGAGCCACCATTAGCCTCCATCATCACTAGCCTCCATCACCACTAGCCTTCATCACCACTAGACTCCATCACCACTAGCCACCACCACCACTAGCTTCCATCACCACTGGCTACCATCACCACTAGCCACCATCACCAGTAGCCTCCATCACCACTATCCACCATCACCACTAGCCTCCATCTACACTAGTCTCTATCACCACTAGACTCCATCACCACTAGCCTTCATCACCACTAGCCTTCATCCCCACTAGCCACCATCACCACTAGCCTTCATCACCACTAGCCTTCATCACCACTAGCCACCACTAGCCTCCATCACCACTAGCCTTCAACACCACGAGCCACCACTACCCTTCATCACCACTAGCCTCCATCACCACTAGCCACCACTAGCCTTCATAACCACGAGCCACCATTAGCCTCCATCATCACTAGCCTCCATCACCACTAGCCTTCATCACCACTATCCACCATAACCACTAGCCACCACTAGCCTTCATCACCACTAGCCACCACTAGCCTCCTTCACCACTAGCGTTCATCACCACGAGCTCCATCACCACTAGCCTTCATCACCAATAGCCTTCATCACCACTAGCTTCCATCACCACTAGACTCCATCACCACTAGTCACCACCACCACTAGCTTCCATCACCACTGGCTACCATCACCACTAGCCACCATCACCAGTAGCCTCCATCACCACTATCCACCATCACCACTAGCCTCCATCTACACTAGTCTCTATCACCACTAGACTCCATCACCACTAGCCTTCATCACCACTAGCCTTCATCCCCACTAGCCACCATCACCACTAGCCATCACTAGCCTTCATCACCACTAGCCACCACTAGCCTCCATCACCACTAGCGTTCATCACCACGAGCCACCACTAGCCTTCATCACCACTAGCCTCCATCACCACAAGCCACCACTAACCTTCATAACCACGAGCCACCATTAGCCTCCATCATCACTAGCCTCCATCACCACTAGCCTTCATCACCACTAGCCACCATAACCACTAGCTACCACTATCCTTCATCACCACTAGCCACCACTAGCCTCCATCACCACTAGCGTTCATCACCACGAGCTCCATCACCACTAGCCTTCATCACCAATAGCCTTCATCACCACTAGCTTCCATCACCACTAGACTCCATCACCACTAGCCACCACCACCACTAGCTTCCATCACCACTGGCTACCATCACCACTAGCCACCATCACCAGTAGCCTCCATCACCACTATCCACCATCACCACTAGCCTCCATCTACACTAGTCTCTATCACCACTAGACTCCATCACCACTAGCCTTCATCACCACTAGCCTTCATCCCCACTAGCCACCATCACCACTAGCCATCACTAGCCTTCATCACCACTAGCCACCACTAGCCTCCATCACCACTAGCCTTCATCACCACGAGCCACCACTACCCTTCATCACCACTAGTCTCCATCACCACTAGCCACCACTAGCCTTCATAACCACGAGCCACCATTAGCCTCCATCATCACTAGCCTCCATCACCACTAGCCTTCATCACCACTATCCACCATAACCACTAGCCACCACTAGCCTTCATCACCACTAGCCACCACTAGCCTCCATCACCACTAGCGTTCATCACCACGAGCTCCATCACCACTATCCTCCATCACCACTAGCCTCCATTACCACTGGTTTCCATCACCACTAGCCACCACCACCGATAGCAACCACCACCACTAGTCTTTATCACCACTAGCCTCCACTCACCACTAGCCACCACCACCACTAGCCTCCATCACCACTAGCCTCCACCACCACTAACCACCACCACAATCCTTCATCACCACTAGCCTCCACCACCACTCTGCTCCATCACCACTAGCCTCCATAACCACTAGCCTCCATTAACACTAGCCACCACCACCACTAGCCTTCATCACCACTAGCCTCCATCACCCCTAGCCACCACCACCACTAGCTTCCATCACCACTGACTACCATCACCACTAGCCACCATCACCACTAGCCTCCATCACCACTAGCCTCGATCACCACTAACCTCCATCTCCACTAGCCAGCATCACCACTAGCCTCCATCACCACTATCCTCCATCACCACTAGACTCCATCACCACTAGCCACCACTAGCCACCACCACCACTAGCCTTTATCACCACTAGCCACCATTAGCCTTCATCACCATGAGCCACCATTAGCCTCCATCATCACTAGCCTCCATCACCACTAGCCTTCATCACCACTAGCCTTCATCACCACTAGCCACCATCACCACTAGCCATCACTAGCCTTCATCACCACTAGCCACCACTAGCCTCCATCACCACTAGCGTTCATCACCACGAGCCACCACTAGCCTTCATCACCACTAGCCACCACTAGCCTTCATAACCATGAGCCACCATTAGCCTCCATCATCACTAGCCTCCATCACCACTAGCCTTCATCACCACTATCCACCATAACCACTAGCCACCACTAGCCTTCATCACCACTAGCCACCACTATCCTCCATCACCACTAGCCTCCATCACCACTAGCCACCACCACTAGCCTTTATCACCACTAGCCTCCACCACCACTAGTCTCCATCACCACTAGCCTCCATCACCACAAGCTTTCATCACCACGAGCCACCACTAGCTTTCATCACCACTAGCCACCACTAGCCTTCATCACCACTAGCCACCATCACCACTAGCCTTCATCACCACTATCCTCCATCACCACTAGCCTCCATCACCACTAGCCTCCATCACCACTAGCCACCATCACCACTAGCCTTTATCACCACTAGCCTCCATTACCACTAGCCACCACCACCACTATCCTCCATCACCACTAGCCTCCATCACCACTAGCCACCACCACTAGCCACCACCACCACTAGCCACCACCACCACTAGCCTTTATCACCACTAGCCTCCACCACCACTAGCCTCCATCACCACTAGCCTCCATCACCACAAGCTTTCATCACCACGAGCCACCACTAGCTTTCATCACCACTAGCCACCACTAGCCTTCATCACCACTAGCCACCATCACCACTAGTCTTCATCACCACTATCCTCCATCACCACTAGCCTCCATCACCACTAGCCACCAACACTAGCCACCACCACCAGCCTTTATCACCACTAGCCACCACCACCACTAGCCTCCATCACCACTAGCCTCCATCACCACTAGCCACCACAAGCTTTCATCACTACGAGCCACCATTAGCATCCATCATCACTAGCCTCCATCACCACTAGCCTTCATCACCACTAGCCACCATCACGACTAGCCTTCATCACCACTAGCCACCACTAGACTCCATCTACACTAGTCTCTATCACCACTAGCCTCCATCACCACTAGCCACCGTCACCACTTGCCTCTATCACCACTAGCCTCTATCACCACTTGCCACATCACCACTAGCCTTCATCACCACTAGCCACCATCACCACTAGCCATCACTAGCCTTCATCACCACTAGCCACCACTAGCCTCCATCACCACTAGCGTTCATCACCACGAGCCACCACTAGCCTTCATCACCACTAGCCTCCATCACCACTAGCCACCACTAGCCTTCATAACCATGAGCCACCATTAGCCTCCATCATCACTAGCCTCCATCACCACTAGCCTTCATCACCACTAGCCACCATAAACTCTAGCCACCACTAGCCTTCATCACCACGAGCCACTACTAGCCTCCATCACCACTAGCGTTCATCACCACGAGCTCCATCACCACTAGCCTTCATCACCAATAGCCTTCATCACCACTAGCTTCCATCACCACTAGACTCCATCACCACTAGCCACCCACCACTAGCTCCATCACCACTGCTACTCAGCCACTACACCATCACCAGTAGCCACCACCACCACTAGCCTCCATCACCACTAGCTCCATCTACACGAGTCTCTATCACCACTAGACTCCATCACCACTAGCCTTCATCACCACTAGCCTTCATCACCACTAGCCACCATCACCACTAGCCATCACTAGCCTTCATCACCACTAGCCACCACTAAGCCTCCATCACCACTAGCGTTCATCACCACGAGCCACCACTAGCCCTTCATCACCACTAGCCTCCATCACCACTAGCCACAACTAGCCTTCATAACCACGAGCCACCATTAGCCTCCATCATCACTAGCCTCCATCACCACTAGCCTTCATCACCACTAGCCACCATAACCACTAGCCACCACTAGCCTTCATCACCACTAGCCACCACTAGCTTCCATCACCACTAGCCTTCATCACCACTAGCTACCATCACCACTAGTCTTCATCACCACTATCCTCCATCACCACTAGCCTCCATCACCACTAGCCACCACCACCACTAGCCTCCATCACCACTAGCCTCCATCACCACTAGCCACCACAAGCTTTCATCACCACGAGCCACCATTAGCATCCATCATCACTAGCCTCCATCACCACTAGCCTTCATCACCACTAGCCACCATCACGACTAGCCTTCATCACCACTAGCCACCACTAGCCTCCATCATCACTAGCCTCCATCACCACTAGTCTTCATCACCACTATCCTCCATCACCACTAGCCTCCATCACCACTAGCCACCAACACTAGCCACCACACCACTAGCCTTTATCACCACTAGCCACCGTCACCACTTGCCTCTATCACCACTAGCCTCTATCACCACTTGCCACATCACCACTAGCCTCCATCACCACTTGCCACCATCACCACTAGCCTCCACCACCACCACTAGCCCTTTATCACCACTAGCCACCCATTAGCCTTCATCACCACGAGCCACCATTAGCCTCCATCATCACTAGCCTCCATCACCACTAGCCTTCATCACCACTAGACTCCATCACCACTAGCACCACCACCACTAGCTTCCATCACCACTGGCTACCATCACCACTAGCCACCATCACCAGTAGCCTCCCATCACCACTATCCACCATCACCACTAGCCTCCATCTACACTAGTCTCTATCACCACTAGACTCCATCACCACTAGCCTTCATCACCACTAGCCTTCATCCCCACTAGCCACCATCACCACTAGCCTTCATCACCACTAGCCTTCATCACCACTAGCACCACTAGCCTCCATCACCACTAGCCTTCAACACCACGAGCCACCACTACCCTTCATCACCACTAGCCTCCATCACCACTAGCCACCACTAGCCTTCATAACCACGAGCCACCATTAGCCCTCCATCATCACTAGCCTCCATCACCACTAGCCTTCATCACCACTATCCACCATAACCACTAGCCACCACTAGCCTTCATCACCACTAGCCACCACTAGCCTCCTTCACCACTAGCGTTCATCACCACGAGCTCCATCACCACTAGCCTTCATCACCAATAGCCTTCATCACCACTAGCTTCCATCACCACTAGACTCCATCACCACTAGTCACCACCACCACTAGCTTCCATCACCACTGGCTACCATCACCACTAGCCACCATCACCAGTAGCCTCCATCACCACTATCCACCATCACCACTAGCCTCCATCTACACTAGTCTCTATCACCACTAGACTCCATCACCACTAGCCTTCATCACCACTAGCCTTCATCCCCACTAGCCACCATCACCACTAGCCATCACTAGCCTTCATCACCACTAGCCACCACTAGCCTCCATCACCACTAGCGTTCATCACCACGAGCCACCACTAGCCTTCATCACCACTAGCCTCCATCACCACAAGCCACCACTAACCTTCATAACCACGAGCCACCATTAGCCTCCATCATCACTAGCCTCCATCACCACTAGCCTTCATCACCACTAGCCACCATAACCACTAGCTACCACTATCCTTCATCACCACTAGCCACCACTAGCCTCCATCACCACTAGCGTTCATCACCACGAGCTCCATCACCACTAGCCTTCATCACCAATAGCCTTCATCACCACTAGCTTCCATCACCACTAGACTCCATCACCACTAGCCACCACCACCACTAGCTTCCATCACCACTGGCTACCATCACCACTAGCCACCATCACCAGTAGCCTCCATCACCACTATCCACCATCACCACTAGCCTCCATCTACACTAGTCTCTATCACCACTAGACTCCATCACCACTAGCCTTCATCACCACTAGCCTTCATCCCCACTAGCCACCATCACCACTAGCCATCACTAGCCTTCATCACCACTAGCCACCACTAGCCTCCATCACCACTAGCCTTCATCACCACGAGCCACCACTACCCTTCATCACCACTAGTCTCCATCACCACTAGCCACCACTAGCCTTCATAACCACGAGCCACCATTAGCCTCCATCATCACTAGCCTCCATCACCACTAGCCTTCATCACCACTATCCACCATAACCACTAGCCACCACTAGCCTTCATCACCACTAGCCACCACTAGCCTCCATCACCACTAGCGTTCATCACCACGAGCTCCATCACCACTAGCCTTCATCACCACTAGCCTTCATCACCACTAGCTTCCATCACCACTAGACTCCATCACCACTAGCCACCACCACCACTAGCTTCCATCACCACTGGCTACCATCACCACTAGGCACCATCACCAGTAGCCTCCATCACCACTATCCACCATCACCACTAGCCTCCATCTACACTAGTCCTCTATCACCACTAGACTCCATCACCACTAGCCTTCATCACCACTAGCCTTCATCCCCACTAGCCACCATCACCACTAGCCATCACTAGCCTTCATCACCACTAGCCACCACTAGCCTCCATCACCACGAGCCACCACTAGCCTTCATCACCACTAGCCTCCATCACCACTAGCCACCACTAGCCTTCATAACCACGAGCCACCATTAGCCTCCATCATCACTAGCCTCCATCACCACTAGCCTTCATCACCACTAGCCACCATAACCACTTGCTACCACTAGCCTTCATCACCACTAGCCACCACTAGCCTCCATCACCACTAGCGTTCATCACCACGAGCTACATCACCACTAGCCTTCATCACCAATAGCCTTCATCACCACTAGCTTCCATCACCACTAGACTCCATCACCACTAGCCACCACCACCACTAGCTTCAATCACCACTGGCTACCATCACCACTAGCCACCATCACCAGTAGCCTCCATCACCACTATCCACCATCACCACTAGCCTCCATCTACACTAGTCTCTATCACCACTAGACTCCATCACCACTAGCCTTCATCACCACTAGCCTTCATCCCCACTAGCCACCATCACCACTAGCCATCACTAGCCTTCATCACCACTAGCCACCACTAGCCTCCATCACCACTAGCGTTCATCACCACGAGCCACCACTAGCCTTCATCACCACTAGCCTCCATCACCACTAGCCACCACTAGCCTTCATAACCACGAGCCACCATTAGCCTCCATCATCACTAGCCTCCATCACCACTAGCCTTCATCACCACTAGCCACCATAACCACTTGCTACCACTAGCCTTCACCACCACTAGCCACCACTAGCCTCCATCACCACTAGCGTTCATCACCACGAGCTCCCTCACCACTAGCCTTCATCACCAATAGCCTTCATCACCACTAGCTTCCATCACCACTAGACTCCATCACCACTAGCCACCACCACCACTAGCTTCCATCACCACTGGCTACCATCACCACTAGCCACCATCACCAGTAGCCTCCATCACCACTATCCACCATCACCACTAGCCTCCATCTACACTAGTCTCTATCACCACTAGACTCCATCACCACTAGCCTTCATCACCACTAGCCTTCATCCCCACTAGCCACCATCACCACTAGCCATCACTAGCCTTCATCACCACTAGCCACCACTAGCGTTCATCACCACGAGCCACCACTAGCCTTCATCACCACTAGCCTCCATCACCACTAGCCACCACTAGCCTTCATAACCACGAGCCACCATTAGCCTCCATCATCACTAGCCTCCATCACCACTAGCCTTCATCACCACTAGCCACCATAACCACTTGCTACCACTAGCCTTCATCACCACTAGCCACCACTAGCCTCCATCACCACTAGCGTTCATCACCACGAGCTCCATCACCACTAGCCTTCATCACCAATAGCCTTCATTACCACTAGCTTCCATCACCACTAGCCACCACCACCATTAGCCTTAATCACCAATAGCCTCCATCACCACAATCTTTCATCACCACGAGCCACCACTAGCTTTCATCACCACTAGCCACCATCACCACTAGCCTTCATCACCACTATCCTCCATCACCATTAGCCTCCATCACCACTAGCCACCACCACTAGCCACCACCACCACTAGCCTTTATCACCACTAGCCACCACCACCACTAGCCTCCATCACCACTAGCCTCCATCACCACTAGCCACCACTAGCTTTCATCAGCACGAGCCACCATTAGCATCCATCATCACTAGCCTCCATCACCACTAGCCTTCATCACCACTAGCCACCATCACGACTAGCCTTCATCACCACTAGCCACCACTGGCCTCCATCTACACTAGTCTCTAGTCACCACTTGCCTCTATCACCACTAGCCTCTATCACCACTTGCCACATCACCACTAGCCTCCATCACCACTTGCCACCATCACCACTAGCCTCCATCACCACAAGCTTTCATCACCACGAGCCACCACTAGCTTTCATCACCACTAGCCACCACTAGCCTTCATCACCACTAGCCACCATCACCACTAGTCTTTATCACCACTATCCTCCATCACCACTAGCCTCCACCACCACTAGCCACCACCACCACTAGCCTTTATCACCACTAGCCACCACCACCACTAGCCTCCATCACCACTAGCCTCCATCACCACTAGCCACCACAAGCTTTCATCACCACGAGCCACCATTAGCATCCATCATCACTAGCCTCCATCACCACTAGCCTTCATCACCACTAGCCACCATCACGCCTAGCCTTCATCACCACTAGCCACCACTAGCCTCCATCTACACTCGTCTCTATCACCACTAGCCTCCATCACCACTAGCCACCTTCACCACTTGCCTCTATCACCACTAGCCTCTATCACCACTTGCCACATCACCACTAGCTTCCATCACCACTTGCCACCATCACCACTAGCCTTCATCACCACTAGCCTTCATCCCCACTAGCCACCATCACCACTAGCCATCACTAGCCTTCATCACCACTAGCCACCACTAGCGTTCATCACCACGAGCCACCACTAGCCTTCATCACCACTAGCCTCCATCACCACTAGCCACCACTAGCCTTCATAACCACGAGCCACCATTAGCCTCCATCATCACTAGCCTCCATCACCACTAGCCTTCATCACCACTAGCCACCATAACCACTTGCTACCACTAGCCTTCATCACCACTAGCCACCACTAGCCTCCATCACCACTAGCGTTCATCACCACGAGCTCCATCACCACTAGCCTTCATCACCAATAGCCTTCATTACCACTAGCTTCCATCACCACTAGCCACCACCACCATTAGCCTTAATCACCAATAGCCTCCATCACCACAATCTTTCATCACCACGAGCCACCACTAGCTTTCATCACCACTAGCCACCATCACCACTAGCCTTCATCACCACTATCCTCCATCACCATTAGCCTCCATCACCACTAGCCACCACCACTAGCCACCACCACCACTAGCCTTTATCACCACTAGCCACCACCACCACTAGCCTCCATCACCACTAGCCTCCATCACCACTAGCCACCACTAGCTTTCATCAGCACGAGCCACCATTAGCATCCATCATCACTAGCCTCCATCACCACTAGCCTTCATCACCACTAGCCACCATCACGACTAGCCTTCATCACCACTAGCCACCACTGGCCTCCATCTACACTAGTCTCTAGTCACCACTTGCCTCTATCACCACTAGCCTCTATCACCACTTGCCACATCACCACTAGCCTCCATCACCACTTGCCACCATCACCACTAGCCTCCATCACCACAAGCTTTCATCAACCACGAGCCACCACTAGCTTTCATCACCACTAGCCACCACTAGCCTTCATCACCACTAGCCACCATCACCACTAGTCTTTATCACCACTATCCTCCATCACCACTAGCCTCCACCACCACTAGCCACCACCACCACTAGCCTTTATCACCACTAGCCACCACCACCACTAGCCTCCATCACCACTAGCCTCCATCACCACTAGCCACCACAAGCTTTCATCACCACGAGCCACCATTAGCATCCATCATCACTAGCCTCCATCACCACTAGCCTTCATCACCACTAGCCACCATCACGCCTAGCCTTCATCACCACTAGCCACCACTAGCCTCCATCTACACTCGTCTCTATCACCACTAGCCTCCATCACCACTAGCCACCTTCACCACTTGCCTCTATCACCACTAGCCTCTATCACCACTTGCCACATCACCACTAGCTTCCATCACCACTTGCCACCATCACCACTAGCCTCCATCACCAATAGCCTCCATCACCACTAGCCTTCATCACCACTAGCCTCCATCACCACTATCCTCCATCACCACTAGACTCCATCACCACTAGCCACCACTAGCCACCACCACCACTAGCCTTTATCACCACTAGCCAACCATTAGACTTCATCACCACGAGCCACCATTAGCCTCCATCATCACTAGCCTCCATCACCACTAGCCTTCATCACCACTAGCCTTCATCACACCACTAGCCACCATCACCACTAGCCATCACTAGCCTTCATCACCAATAGCCACCACTAGCCTCCATCACCACTAGCGTTCATCACCACGAGCCACCACTAGCCTTCATCACCACTAGCCTCCATCACCACTAGCCACCACTAGCCTTCATAACCACGAGCCACCATTAGCCTCCATCATCACTAGCCTCCATCACCACTAGCCTTCATCACCACTAGCCACCATAACCACTAGCCACCACTAGCCTTCATCACCACTAGCCACCACTATCCTCCATCACCACTAGCCTCCATCACCACTAGCCACCACCACTAGCCTTTATCACCACTAGCCTCCACCACCACTAGGCTCCATCACCACTAGCCTCCATCACCACAAGCTTTCATCACCACGAGCCACCACTAGCTTTCATCTAGCCTCCATCACCACTAGCGTTCATCACCACGAGCTCCATCACCACTAGCCTTCATCACCAATAGCCAACATCACCACTAGCTTCCATCACCACTAGACTCCATCACCACTAGCCACCACCACCACTAGCTTCCATCACCACTGGCTACCATCACCACTAGCAACCATCACCAGTAGCCTCCATCACCACTATCCACATCACCACTAAGCCTCCATCTACACTAGTCTCTATCACCACTAGACTCCATCACCACTAGCCCTTCATCACCACTAGCCTTCATCACCACTAGCCACCATCACGACTAGCCTTCATCACCACTAGCCACCACTAGCCTCCATCTACACTAGTCCTCTATCACCACTAGCCTCCATCACCACTAGCCACCGTCACCACTTGCCTCTATCAACACTAGCCTCTATCACCACTGTCCACATCACCACTAGCCTCCATCACCACTTGCTACCATCACCACTAGCCTCCATCATCACTATCCTCCATCACCACTAGCCTCATCACCACTAGCCTTCATCACCATTAGCCTTCATCACCATAGCCTCCATCACCACTATCCTCCATCACCACTAGCCTTTATCACCAGTAGCCTCCATCACCACTAGCCTCCATTACCACTAGCCACCACCACCATTAGCCTTAATCACGACTAGCCTCCATCACCACAAGCTTTCATCACCACGAGCCACCACTAGCTTTCATCACCACTAGCCACCACTAGCCTTCATCACCACTAGCCACCATCACCACTAGCCCTCATCACCACTATCCTCCATCATCACTAGACTCCATCACCACTAGCCACCACCACTAGCCACCACCACCACTAACTTTTATCACCACTAGCCTCCACCACCACTAGTCTCCATCACCACTAGCCACCACCACAACTAGCCACCACCACCACTAGCCTCCATCACCACTAGCTTCCATCACCACTAGCCACCACTAACCTTCATCACCACGAGCCACGATTAGCATCCATCATCACTAGCCTCCATTACCACTAGCCTTAATCACCACTACCCACCATCACCACTAGCCTTCATCACCACTAGCCTCCATCACCACTAGCGTTCATCACCACGAGCCTCCATCACCACTTGCCACCGTCACCACTAGCTTCCATCACCACTAGCCTCCATCACCACTTGCCACATCACCACTAGCCTCCATCACCACTAGCCTTCATCACCACGAGCCTCCATCACCACTAGCCTTCATCACCATTAGCCTCCATCACCATTAGCCTCCATCACCACTATCCTCCATCACCACTAGCCTCCATCACCACTGGCCTCCATCACCACTAGCCACCACCACCGATAGCCACCACCACAACTAGCCTTTATCACCACTAGCCTCCACTCACCACTAGCCACTAGCCACCACTAGCCTCCATCACCACTAGCCTCCACCACCACTAACCACCACCACTATCCTTATCACCACTAGCCTCCATCACCACTAGCCACCACCACCATTAGCCTTAATCACCTCTAGCCTCCATCACCACAAGCTTTCATCACCACGAGCCACCACTAGCTTTCATCACCACTAGCCACCACTAGCCTTCATCACCACAAGCCACCATCACCACTAGCCTTCATCACCACTATCTTCCATCACCACTAGCCTCCATCACCACTAGCCACCATCACCACTAGCCTTTATCACCACTAACCTCCATCACCACTAGCCTCCATTACCACTAGCCACCACCACCATTAGCCTTAATCACCACTAGCCTCCATCACCACAAGCTTTCATCACCACGAGCCACCACTAGCTTTCATCACCACTAGCCACCACTAGCCTTCATCACCACTAGCCACCATCACCACTAGCCTTCATCACCACTATCCTCCATCACTAGCCAACACCACCACTAGCTGTTATCACCACTAGCCTCCACCACGACTAGCCTCCATCACCACTAGCCTCCATCACCCACTAGCCTCCACCACCACTAACCACCACCACTATCCTTCATCACCACTAGCCTCCATCACCACTAGCCTCCATCACCAGTAGCCTTCATCACCAGTAGCCTTCATCACCACTAGCCTCCATCACCACTAGCCTCCATCACCACTAGCCTCCATCACCACTAGCCTCCATTACCACTAGCCACCACCACCATTAGCTTTAATCACCACTAGCCTCCATCACCACAAGCTTTCATCACCACGAGCCACCACTAGCTTTCATCACCACTAGCCACCACTAGCCTTCATCACCACTAGACTCCATCACCACTAGCCTCCATCATCACTATCCTCCATCACCACTAGCCTTCATCACCACAAGCCTCCATCACCACGAGCCTTCATCACCATTAGCCTTCATCACCACTATCCTCCATCACCACTAGCCACCACTAGCCTTCATCACCACTAGCCACCATCACCACTAGCCTTCATCACCACTATCCTCCATCACCATTAGCCTCCATCACCACTAGCCACCACCACCACTAGCCTCCATCACCACTAGCCTTCATCACCACTAGCCACCATAACCACTAGCCACCACTAGCCTTCATCACCACTAGCCACCACTATCCTCCATCACCACTAGCCTCCATCACCACTAGCCACCACCACTAGCCTTTATCACTACTAGCCTCCACCACCACTAGGCTCCATCACCACTAGCCTCCATCACCACAAGCTTTCATCACCACGAGCCACCACTAGCTTTCATCTAGCCTCCATCACCACTAGCGTTCATCACCACGAGCTCCATCACCACTAGCCTTCATCACCAATAGCCTTCATCACCACTAGCTTCCATCACCACTAGACTCCATCACCACTAGCCACCACCACCACTAGCTTCCATCACCACTGGCTACCATCACCACTAGCAACCATCACCAGTAGCCTCCATCACCACTATCCACCATCACCACTAGCCTCCATCTACACTAGTCTCTATCACCACTAGACTCCATCACCACTAGCCTTCATCACCACTAGCCTTCATCACCACTAGCCACCATCACGACTAGCCTTCATCACCACTAGCCACCACTAGCCTCCATCTACACTAGTCTCTATCACCACTAGCCTCCATCACCACTAGCCACCGTCACCACTTGCCTCTATCACCACTAGCCTCTATCACCACTTGCCACATCACCACTAGCCTCCATCACCACTTGCTACCATCACCACTAGCCTCCATCACCACTAGCCTCCATCACCACTAGCCTTCATCACCACTAGCCTCCATCACCACTATCCTCCATCACCACTAGACTCCATCACCACTAGCCTTCATCACCACTAGCCTCCATCACCACTATCCTCCATCACCACTAGACTCCATCACCACTAGCCACCATCACCACTAGCCACCACTAGCCACCACCACCACTAGCCTTTATCACCACTAGCCACCATTAGACTTCATCACCACGAGCCACCATTAGCCTCCATCATCACTAGCCTCCATCACCACTAGCCTTCATCACCACTAGCCTTCATCACCACTAGCCACCATCACCACTAGCCATCACTAGCCTTCATCACCACTAGCCACCACTAGCCTCCATCACCACTAGCGTTCATCACCACGAGCCACCACTAGCCTTCATCACCACTAGCCTCCATCACCACTAGCCACCACTAGCCTTCATAACCACGAGCCACCATTAGCCTCCATCATCACTAGCCTCCATCACCACTAGCCTTCATCACCACTAGCC
The DNA here is from genome assembly GCF_002021735.2 of Oncorhynchus kisutch. Taxonomy (NCBI): domain Eukaryota; kingdom Metazoa; phylum Chordata; class Actinopteri; order Salmoniformes; family Salmonidae; genus Oncorhynchus; species Oncorhynchus kisutch. The sequence continues at coordinate 11,079,409 of NC_034201.2, read as the reverse complement.
TTCATCACCACTAGCCACCATAACCACTAGCCACCACTAGCCTTCATCACCACTAGCCACCACTATCCTCCATCACCACTAGCCTCCATCACCACTAGCCACCACCACTAGCCTTTATCACCACTAGCCTCCACCACCACTAGGCTCCATCACCACTAGCCTCCATCACCACAAGCTTTCATCACCACGAGCCACCACTAGCTTTCATCTAGCCTCCATCACCACTAGCGTTCATCACCACGAGCTCCATCACCACTAGCCTTCATCACCAATAGCCTTCATCACCACTAGCTTCCATCACCACTAGACTCCATCACCACTAGCCACCACCACCACTAGCTTCCATCACCACTGGCTACCATCACCACTAGCAACCATCACCAGTAGCCTCCATCACCACTATCCACCATCACCAATAGCCTCCATCTACACTAGTCTCTATCACCACTAGACTCCATCACCACTAGCCTTCATCACCACTAGCCTTCATCACCACTAGCCACCATCACGACTAGCCTTCATCACCACTAGCCACCACTAGCCTCCATCTACACTAGTCTCTATCACCACTAGCCTCCATCACCACTAGCCACCGTCACCACTTGCCTCTATCACCACTAGCCTCTATCACCACTTGCCACATCACCACTAGCCTCCATCACCACTTGCTACCATCACCACTAGCCTCCATCATCACTATCCTCCATCACCACTAGCCTCCATCACCACTAGCCTTCATCACCATTAGCCTTCATCACCATTAGCCTCCATCACCACTATCCTCCATCACCACTAGCCTTTATCACCAGTAGCCTCCATCACCACTAGCCTCCATTACCACTAGCCACCACCACCATTAGCCTTAATCACGACTAGCCTCCATCACCACAAGCTTTCATCACCACGAGCCACCACTAGCTTTCATCACCACTAGCCACCACTAGCCTTCATCACCACTAGCCACCATCACCACTAGCCCTCATCACCACTATCCTCCATCATCACTAGCCTCCATCACCACTAGCCACCACCACTAGCCACCACCACCACTAACTTTTATCACCACTAGCCTCCACCACCACTAGTCTCCATCACCACTAGCCACCACCACAACTAGCCACCACCACCACTAGCCTCCATCACCACTAGCTTCCATCACCACTAGCCACCACTAACCTTCATCACCACGAGCCACGATTAGCATCCATCATCACTAGCCTCCATCACCACTAGCCTTAATCACCACTACCCACCATCACCACTAGCCTTCATCACCACTAGCCTCCATCACCACTAGCGTTCATCACCACGAGCCTCCATCACCACTTGCCACCGTCACCACTAGCTTCCATCACCACTAGCCTCCATCACCACTTGCCACATCACCACTAGCCTCCATCACCACTAGCCTTCATCACCACGAGCCTCCATCACCACTAGCCTTCATCACCATTAGCCTCCATCACCATTAGCCTCCATCACCACTATCCTCCATCACCACTAGCCTCCATCACCACTGGCCTCCATCACCACTAGCCACCACCACCGATAGCCACCACCACAACTAGCCTTTATCACCACTAGCCTCCACTCACCACTAGCCACTAGCCACCACTAGCCTCCATCACCACTAGCCTCCACCACCACTAACCACCACCACTATCCTTTATCACCACTAGCCTCCATCACCACTAGCCACCACCACCATTAGCCTTAATCACCTCTAGCCTCCATCACCACAAGCTTTCATCACCACGAGCCACCACTAGCTTTCATCACCACTAGCCACCACTAGCCTTCATCACCACAAGCCACCATCACCACTAGCCTTCATCACCACTATCCTCCATCACCACTAGCCTCCATCACCACTAGCCACCATCACCACTAGCCTTTATCACCACTAACCTCCATCACCACTAGCCTCCATTACCACTAGCCACCACCACCATTAGCCTTAATCACCACTAGCCTCCATCACCACAAGCTTTCATCACCACGAGCCACCACTAGCTTTCATCACCACTAGCCACCACTAGCCTTCATCACCACTAGCCACCATCACCACTAGCCTTCATCACCACTATCCTCCATCACTAGCCAACACCACCACTAGCTGTTATCACCACTAGCCTCCACCACCACTAGCCTCCATCACCACTAGCCTCCATCACCACTAGCCTCCACCACCACTAACCACCACCACTATCCTTCATCACCACTAGCCTCCATCACCACTAGCCTCCATCACCAGTAGCCTTCATCACCAGTAGCCTTCATCACCACTAGCCTCCATCACCACTAGCCTCCATCACCACTAGCCTCCATCACCACTAGCCTCCATTACCACTAGCCACCACCACCATTAGCTTTAATCACCACTAGCCTCCATCACCACAAGCTTTCATCACCACGAGCCACCACTAGCTTTCATCACCACTAGCCACCACTAGTCTTCATCACCACTAGACTCCATCACCACTAGCCTCCATCATCACTATCCTCCATCACCACTAGCCTTCATCACCACAAGCCTCCATCACCACGAGCCTTCATCACCATTAGCCTTCATCACCACTATCCTCCATCACCACTAGCCACCACTAGCCTTCATCACCACTAGCCACCATCACCACTAGCCTTCATCACCACTATCCTCCATCACCATTAGCCTCCATCACCACTAGCCACCACCACCACTAGCCTTTATCACCACTAGCCACCACCACCACTAGCCTCCATCACCACTAGCCTCCATCACCACTAGCCACCACTAGCTTTCATCAGCACGAGCCACCATTAGCATCCATCATCACTAGCCTCCATCACCACTAGCCTTCATCACCACTAGCCACCATCACGACTAGCCTTCATCACCACTAGCCACCACTAGCCTCCATCTACACTAGTCTCTATCACCACTAGCCTCCATCACCACTAGCCACCGTCACCACTTGCCTCTATCACCACTAGCCTCTATCACCACTTGCCACATCACCACTAGCCTCCATCACCACTTGCTACCATCACCACTAGCCTCCATCATCACTACCTCCATCACCACTAGCCTCCATCACCACTAGCCTTCATCACCATTAGCCTTCATCACCATTAGCCTCCATCACCACTATCCTCCATCACCACTAGCCTTTATCACCAGTAGCCTCCATCACCACTAGCCTCCATTACCACTAGCCACCACCACCATTAGCCTTAATCACCACTAGCCTCCATCACCACAAGCTTTCATCACCACGAGCCACCACTAGCTTTCATCACCACTAGCCACCACTAGCCTTCATCACCACTAGCCACCATCACCACTAGCCCTCATCACCACTATCCTCCATCACCACTAGCCTCCATCACCACTAGCCACCACCACTAGCCACCACCACCACTAACTTTTATCACCACTAGCCTCCACCACCACTAGTCTCCATCACCACTAGCCACCACCACCACTAGCCACCACCACCACTAGCCTCCATCACCACTAGCTTCCATCACCACTAGCCACCACTAACCTTCATCACCACGAGCCACGATTAGCATCCATCATCACTAGCCTCCATCACCACTAGCCTTCATCACCACTACCCACCATCACCACTAGCCTTCATCACCACTAGCCACCACTAGCCTCCATCACCACTAGCGTTCATCACCACGAGCCTCCATCACCACTTGCCACCGTCACCACTAGCTTCCATCACCACTAGCCTCCATCACCACTTGCCACATCACCACTAGCCTTCATCACCACGAGCCTCCATCACCACTAGCCTTCATCACCATTAGCCTCCATCACCATTAGCCTCCATCACCACTATCCTCCATCACCACTAGCCTCCATCACCACTGGCCTCCATCACCACTAGCCACCACCACCGATAGCCACCACCACAACTAGCCTTTATCACCACTAGCCTCCACTCACCACTAGCCACCACCACCACTAGCCTCCATCACCACTAGCCTCCACCACCACTAACCACCACCACTATCCTTTATCACCACTAGCCTCCATCACCACTAGCCACCACCACCATTAGCCTTAATCACCACTAGCCTCCATCACCACAAGCTTTCATCACCACGAGCCACCACTAGCTTTCATCACCACTAGCCACTACTAGCCTTCATCACCACTAGCCACCATCACCACTAGCCTTCATCACCACTATCCTCCATCACCACTAGCCTCCATCACCACTAGCCACCACCACTAGCCACCACCACCACTAGCCTTTATCACCACTAGCCTCCACCACCACTAGTCTCCATCACCACTAGCCTCCATTACCACTAGCCACCACCACCATTAGCCTTAATCACCACTAGCCTCCATTACCACAAGCTTTCATCACCACGAGCCACCACTAGCTTTCATCACCACTAGCCACCACTAGCCTTCATCACCACTAGCCACCATCACCACTAGCCTTCATCACCACTAGCCACCACTAGCCTCCATCTACACTAGTCTCTATCACCACTAGCCTCCATCACCACTAGCCACCGTCACCACTTGCCTCTATCACCACTAGCCTCTATCACCACTTGCCACATCACCACTAGCCTCCATCACCACTTGCCACCATCACCACTAGCCTCCATCATCACTATCCTCCATCACCACTAGCCTCCATCACCACTAGCCTTCATCACCATTAGCCTTCATCACCATTAGCCTCCATCACCACTATCCTCCATCACCACTAGCCTTTATCACCAGTAGCCTCCATCACCACTAGCCTCCATTACCACTAGCCACCACCACCATTAGCCTTAATCACCACTAGCCTCCATCACCACAAGCTTTCATCACCACGAGCCACCACTAGCTTTCATCACCACTAGTCACCACTAGCCTTCATTACCACTAGCCACCATCACCACTAGCCCTCATCACCACTATCCTCCATCACCACTAGCCATCACTAGCCTTCATCACCACTAGCCACCACTAGCCTCCATCACCACTAGCGTTCATCACCACGAGCCACCACTAGCCTTCATCACCACTAGCCTCCATCACCACTAGCCACCACTAGCCTTCATAACCACGAGCCACCATTAGCCTCCATCATCACTAGCCTCCATCACCACTAGCCTTCATCACCACTAGCCACCATAACCACTTGCTACCACTAGCCTTCATCACCACTAGCCACCACTAGCCTCCATCACCACTAGCGTTCATCACCACGAGCTCCATCACCACTAGCCTTCATCACCAATAGCCTTCATCACCACTAGCTTCCATCACCACTAGACTCCATCACCACTAGCCACCACCACCACTAGCTTCCATCACCACTGGCTACCATCACCACTAGCCACCATCACCAGTAGCCTCCATCACCACTATCCACCATCACCGCTAGCCTCCATCTACACTAGTCTCTATCACCACTAGACTCTATCACCACTAGCCTTCATCACCACTAGCCTTCATCCCCACTAGCCACCATCACCACTAGCCATCACTAGCCTTCATCACCACTAGCCACCACTAGCCTCCATCACCACTAGCGTTCATCACCACGAGCCACCACTAGCCTTCATCACCACTAGCCTCCATCACCACTAGCCACCACTAGCCTTCATAACCACGAGCCACCATTAGCCTCCATCATCACTAGCCTCCATCACCACTAGCCTTCATCACCACTAGCCACCATAACCACTTGCTACCACTAGCCTTCATCACCACTAGCCACCACTAGCCTCCATCACCACTAGCGTTCATCACCACGAGCTCCATCACCACTAGCCTTCATCACCAATAACCTTCATCACCACTAGCTTCCATCACCACTAGACTCCATCACCACTAGCCACCACCACCATTAGCCTTAATCACCAATAGCCTCCATCACCACAATCTTTCATCACCACGAGCCACCACTAGCTTTCATCACCACTAGCCACCATCACCACTAGCCTTCATCACCACTATCCTCCATCACCATTAGCCTCCATCACCACTAGCCACCACCACTAGCCACCACCACCACTAGCCTTTATCACCACTAGCCACCACCACCACTAGCCTCCATCACCACTAGCCTCCATCACCACTAGCCACCACTAGCTTTCATCAGCACGAGCCACCATTAGCATCCATCATCACTAGCCTCCATCACCACTAGCCTTCATCACCACTAGCCACCATCACGACTAGCCTTCATCACCACTAGCCACCACTGGCCTCCATCTACACTAGTCTCTAGTCACCACTTGCCTCTATCACCACTAGCCTCTATCACCACTTGCCACATCACCACTAGCCTCCATCACCACTTGCCACCATCACCACTAGCCTCCATCACCACAAGCTTTCATCACCACGAGCCACCACTAGCTTTCATCACCACTAGCCACCACTAGCCTTCATCACCACTAGCCACCATCACAACTAGTCTTTATCACCACTATCCTCCATCAACACTAGCCTCCACCACCACTAGCCACCACCACCACTAGCCTTTATCACCACTAGCCACCACCACCACTAGCCTCCATCACCACTAGCCTCCATCACCACTAGCCACCACAAGCTTTCATCACCACGAGCCACCATTAGCATCCATCATCACTAGCCTCCATCACCACTAGCCTTCATCACCACTAGCCACCATCACGACTAGCCTTCATCACCACTAGCCACCACTAGCCTCCATCTACACTCGTCTCTATCACCACTAGCCTCCATCACCACTAGCCACCTTCACCACTTGCCTCTATCACCACTAGCCTCTATCACCACTTGCCACATCACCACTAGCTTCCATCACCACTTGCCACCATCACCACTAGCCTCCATCACCACTAGCCTCCATCACCACTAGCCTTCATCACCACTATCCTCCATCACCACTATCCTCCATCACCACTAGACTCCATCACCACTAGCCACCATCACCACTAGCCACCACTAGCCACCACCACCACTAGCCTTTATCACCACTAGCCACCATTAGACTTCATCACCACGAGCCACCATTAGCCTCCATCATCACTAGCCTCCATCACCACTAGCCTTCATCACCACTAGCCTTCATCACCACTAGCCACCATCACCACTAGCCATCACTAGCCTTCATCACCACTAGCCACCACTAGCCTCCATCACCACTAGCGTTCATCACCACGAGCCACCACTAGCCTTCATCACCACTAGCCTCCATCACCACTAGCCACCACTAGCCTTCATAACCACGAGCCACCATTAGCCTCCATCATCACTAGCCTCCATCACCACTAGCCTTCATCACCACTAGCCACCATAACCACTAGCCACCACTAGCCTTCATCACCACTAGCCACCACTATCCTCCATCACCACTAGCCTCCATCACCACTAGCCACCACCACTAGCCTTTATCACCACTAGCCTCCACCACCACTAGGCTCCATCACCACTAGCCTCCATCACCACAAGCTTTCATCACCACGAGCCACCACTAGCTTTCATCTAGCCTCCATCACCACTAGCGTTCATCACCACGAGCTCCATCACCACTAGCCTTCATCACCAATAGCCTTCATCACCACTAGCTTCCATCACCACTAGACTCCATCACCACTAGCCACCACCACCACTAGCTTCCATCACCACTGGCTACCATCACCACTAGCAACCATCACCAGTAGCCTCCATCACCACTATCCACCATCACCACTAGCCTCCATCTACACTAGTCTCTATCACCACTAGACTCCATCACCACTAGCCTTCATCACCACTAGCCTTCATCACCACTAGCCACCATCACGACTAGCCTTCATCACCACTAGCCACCACTAGCCTCCATCTACACTAGTCTCTATCACCACTAGCCTCCATCACCACTAGCCACCGTCACCACTTGCCTCTATCACCACTAGCCTCTATCACCACTTGCCACATCACCACTAGCCTCCATCACCACTTGCTACCATCACCACTAGCCTCCATCATCACTATCCTCCATCACCACTAGCCTCCATCACCACTAGCCTTCATCACCATTAGCCTTCATCACCATTAGCCTCCATCACCACTAGACTCCATCACCACTAGCCACCACCACCATTAGCCTTAATCACCAATAGCCTCCATCACCACAATCTTTCATCACCACGAGCCACCACTAGCTTTCATCACCACTAGCCACCATCACCACTAGCCTTCATCACCACTATCCTCCATCACCATTAGCCTCCATCACCACTAGCCACCACCACTAGCCACCACCACCACTAGCCTTTATCACCACTAGCCACCACCACCACTAGCCTCCATCACCACTAGCCTCCATCACCACTAGCCACCACTAGCTTTCATCAGCACGAGCCACCATTAGCATCCATCATCACTAGCCTCCATCACCACTAGCCTTCATCACCACTAGCCACCATCACGACTAGCCTTCATCACCACTAGCCACCACTGGCCTCCATCTACACTAGTCTCTAGTCACCACTTGCCTCTATCACCACTAGCCTCTATCACCACTTGCCACATCACCACTAGCCTCCATCACCACTTGCCACCATCACCACTAGCCTCCATCACCACAAGCTTTCATCACCACGAGCCACCACTAGCTTTCATCACCACTAGCCACCACTAGCCTTCATCACCACTAGCCACCATCACAACTAGTCTTTATCACCACTATCCTCCATCAACACTAGCCTCCACCACCACTAGCCACCACCACCACTAGCCTTTATCACCACTAGCCACCACCACCACTAGCCTCCATCACCACTAGCCTCCATCACCACTAGCCACCACAAGCTTTCATCACCACGAGCCACCATTAGCATCCATCATCACTAGCCTCCATCACCACTAGCCTTCATCACCACTAGCCACCATCACGACTAGCCTTCATCACCACTAGCCACCACTAGCCTCCATCTACACTCGTCTCTATCACCACTAGCCTCCATCACCACTAGCCACCTTCACCACTTGCCTCTATCACCACTAGCCTCTATCACCACTTGCCACATCACCACTAGCTTCCATCACCACTTGCCACCATCACCACTAGCCTCCATCACCACTAGCCTCCATCACCACTAGCCTTCATCACCACTATCCTCCATCACCACTATCCTCCATCACCACTAGACTCCATCACCACTAGCCACCATCACCACTAGCCACCACTAGCCACCACCACCACTAGCCTTTATCACCACTAGCCACCATTAGACTTCATCACCACGAGCCACCATTAGCCTCCATCATCACTAGCCTCCATCACCACTAGCCTTCATCACCACTAGCCTTCATCACCACTAGCCACCATCACCACTAGCCATCACTAGCCTTCATCACCACTAGCCACCACTAGCCTCCATCACCACTAGCGTTCATCACCACGAGCCACCACTAGCCTTCATCACCACTAGCCTCCATCACCACTAGCCACCACTAGCCTTCATAACCACGAGCCACCATTAGCCTCCATCATCACTAGCCTCCATCACCACTAGCCTTCATCACCACTAGCCACCATAACCACTAGCCACCACTAGCCTTCATCACCACTAGCCACCACTATCCTCCATCACCACTAGCCTCCATCACCACTAGCCACCACCACTAGCCTTTATCACCACTAGCCTCCACCACCACTAGGCTCCATCACCACTAGCCTCCATCACCACAAGCTTTCATCACCACGAGCCACCACTAGCTTTCATCTAGCCTCCATCACCACTAGCGTTCATCACCACGAGCTCCATCACCACTAGCCTTCATCACCAATAGCCTTCATCACCACTAGCTTCCATCACCACTAGACTCCATCACCACTAGCCACCACCACCACTAGCTTCCATCACCACTGGCTACCATCACCACTAGCAACCATCACCAGTAGCCTCCATCACCACTATCCACCATCACCACTAGCCTCCATCTACACTAGTCTCTATCACCACTAGACTCCATCACCACTAGCCTTCATCACCACTAGCCTTCATCACCACTAGCCACCATCACGACTAGCCTTCATCACCACTAGCCACCACTAGCCTCCATCTACACTAGTCTCTATCACCACTAGCCTCCATCACCACTAGCCACCGTCACCACTTGCCTCTATCACCACTAGCCTCTATCACCACTTGCCACATCACCACTAGCCTCCATCACCACTTGCTACCATCACCACTAGCCTCCATCATCACTATCCTCCATCACCACTAGCCTCCATCACCACTAGCCTTCATCACCATTAGCCTTCATCACCATTAGCCTCCATCACCACTATCCTCCATCACCACTAGCCTTTATCACCAGTAGCCTCCATCACCACTAGCCTCCATTACCACTAGCCACCACCACCATTAGCCTTAATCACGACTAGCCTCCATCACCACAAGCTTTCATCACCACGAGCCACCACTAGCTTTCATCACCACTAGCCACCACTAGCCTTCATCACCACTAGCCACCATCACCACTAGCCCTCATCACCACTATCCTCCATCATCACTAGCCTCCATCACCACTAGCCACCACCACTAGCCACCACCACCACTAACTTTTATCACCACTAGCCTCCACCACCACTAGTCTCCATCACCACTAGCCACCACCACAACTAGCCACCACCACCACTAGCCTCCATCACCACTAGCTTCCATCACCACTAGCCACCACTAACCTTCATCACCACGAGCCACGATTAGCATCCATCATCACTAGCCTCCATCACCACTAGCCTTAATCACCACTACCCACCATCACCACTAGCCTTCATCACCACTAGCCACCACTAGCCTCCATCACCACTAGCGTTCATCACCACGAGCCTCCATCACCACTTGCCACCGTCACCACTAGCTTCCATCACCACTAGCCTCCATCACCACTTGCCACATCACCACTAGCCTCCATCACCACTAGCCTTCATCACCACGAGCCTCCATCACCACTAGCCTTCATCACCATTAGCCTCCATCACCATTAGCCTCCATCACCACTATCCTCCATCACCACTAGCCTCCATCACCACTGGCCTCCATCACCACTAGCCACCACCACCGATAGCCACCACCACAACTAGCCTTTATCACCACTAGCCTCCACTCACCACTAGCCACTAGCCACCACTAGCCTCCATCACCACTAGCCTCCACCACCACTAACCACCACCACTATCCTTTATCACCACTAGCCTCCATCACCACTAGCCACCACCACCATTAGCCTTAATCACCTCTAGCCTCCATCACCACAAGCTTTCATCACCACGAGCCACCACTAGCTTTCATCACCACTAGCCACCACTAGCCTTCATCACCACAAGCCACCATCACCACTAGCCTTCATCACCACTATCCTCCATCACCACTAGCCTCCATCACCACTAGCCACCATCACCACTAGCCTTTATCACCACTAACCTCCATCACCACTAGCCTCCATTACCACTAGCCACCACCACCATTAGCCTTAATCACCACTAGCCTCCATCACCACAAGCTTTCATCACCACGAGCCACCACTAGCTTTCATCACCACTAGCCACCACTAGCCTTCATCACCACTAGCCACCATCACCACTAGCCTTCATCACCACTATCCTCCATCACTAGCCAACACCACCACTAGCTGTTATCACCACTAGCCTCCACCACCACTAGCCTCCATCACCACTAGCCTCCATCACCACTAGCCTCCACCACCACTAACCACCACCACTATCCTTCATCACCACTAGCCTCCATCACCACTAGCCTCCATCACCAGTAGCCTTCATCACCAGTAGCCTTCATCACCACTAGCCTCCATCACCACTAGCCTCCATCACCACTAGCCTCCATCACCACTAGCCTCCATTACCACTAGCCACCACCACCATTAGCTTTAATCACCACTAGCCTCCATCACCACAAGCTTTCATCACCACGAGCCACCACTAGCTTTCATCACCACTAGCCACCACTAGCCTTCATCACCACTAGACTCCATCACCACTAGCCTCCATCATCACTATCCTCCATCACCACTAGCCTTCATCACCACAAGCCTCCATCACCACGAGCCTTCATCACCATTAGCCTTCATCACCACTATCCTCCATCACCACTAGCCACCACTAGCCTTCATCACCACTAGCCACCATCACCACTAGCCTTCATCACCACTATCCTCCATCACCATTAGCCTCCATCACCACTAGCCACCACCACCACTAGCCTTTATCACCACTAGCCACCACCACCACTAGCCTCCATCACCACTAGCCTCCATCACCACTAGCCACCACTAGCTTTCATCAGCACGAGCCACCATTAGCATCCATCATCACTAGCCTCCATCACCACTAGCCTTCATCACCACTAGCCACCATCACGACTAGCCTTCATCACCACTAGCCACCACTAGCCTCCATCTACACTAGTCTCTATCACCACTAGCCTCCATCACCACTAGCCACCGTCACCACTTGCCTCTATCACCACTAGCCTCTATCACCACTTGCCACATCACCACTAGCCTCCATCACCACTTGCTACCATCACCACTAGCCTCCATCATCACTACCTCCATCACCACTAGCCTCCATCACCACTAGCCTTCATCACCATTAGCCTTCATCACCATTAGCCTCCATCATCACTACCTCCATCACCACTAGCCTCCATCACCACTAGCCACCACCACCATTAGCCTTAATCACCACTAGCCTCCATCACCACAAGCTTTCATCACCACGAGCCACCACTAGCTTTCATCACCACTAGCCACCACTAGCCTTCATCACCACTAGCCACCATCACCACTAGCCACCATCACCACTAGCCCTCATCACCACTATCCTCCATCACCACTAGCCTCCATCACCACTAGCCACCACCACTAGCCACCACCACTAGCCACCACCACCACTAACTTTTATCACCACTAGCCTCCACCACCACTAGTCTCCATCACCACTAGCCACCACCACCACTAGCCACCACCACCACTAGCCTCCATCACCACTAGCTTCCATCACCACTAGCCACCACTAACCTTCATCACCACGAGCCACGATTAGCATCCATCATCACTAGCCTCCATCACCACTAGCCTTCATCACCACTACCCACAATCACCACTAGCCTTCATCACCACTAGCCACCACTAGCCTCCATCACCACTAGCGTTCATCACCACTAGCCTCCATCACCACTTGCCACATCACCACTAGCCTCCATCACCACTAGCCTTCATCACCACGAGCCTCCATCACCACTAGCCTTCATCACCATTAGCCTCCATCACCATTAGCCTCCATCACCACTATCCTCCATCACCACTAGCCTCCATCACCACTGGCCTCCATCACCACTAGCCACCACCACCGATAGCCACCACCACAACTAGCCTTTATCACCACTAGCCTCCACTCACCACTAGCCACCACCACCACTAGCCTCCATCACCACTAGCCTCCACCACCACTAACCACCACCACTATCCTTTATCACCACTAGCCTCCATCACCACTAGCCTCCATCACCACTAGCCACCACCACCATTAGCCTTAATCACCACTAGCCTCCATCACCACAAGCTTTCATCACCACGAGCCACCACTAGCTTTCATCACCACTAGCCACTACTAGCCTTCATCACCACTAGCCACCATCACCACTAGCCTTCATCACCACTATCCTCCATCACCACTAGCCTCCATCACCACTAGCCACCACCACTAGCCACCACCACCACTAGCCTTTATCACCACTAGCCTCCACCACCACTAGTCTCCATCACCACTAGCCTCCATTACCACTAGCCACCACCACCATTAGCCTTAATCACCACTAGCCTCCATTACCACAAGCTTTCATCACCACGAGCCACCACTAGCTTTCATCACCACTAGCCACCACTAGCCTTCATCACCACTAGCCACCATCACCACTAGCCTTCATCACCACTAGCCACCACTAGCCTCCATCTACACTAGTCTCTATCACCACTAGCCTCCATCACCACTAGCCACCGTCACCACTTGCCTCTATCACCACTAGCCTCTATCACCACTTGCCACATCACCACTAGCCTCCATCACCACTTGCCACCATCACCACTAGCCTCCATCATCACTATCCTCCATCACCACTAGCCTCCATCACCACTAGCCTTCATCACCATTAGCCTTCATCACCATTAGCCTCCATCACCACTATCCTCCATCACCACTAGCCTTTATCACCAGTAGCCTCCATCACCACTAGCCTCCATTACCACTAGCCACCACCACCATTAGCCTTAATCACCACTAGCCTCCATCACCACAAGCTTTCATCACCACGAGCCACCACTAGCTTTCATCACCACTAGTCACCACTAGCCTTCATCACCACTAGCCACCATCACCACTAGCCCTCATCACCACTATCCTCCATCACCACTAGCCTCCATCACCACTAGCCACCACCACTAGCCACCACCACCACTAGCTTTTATCACCACTAGCCTCCACCACCACTAGTCTCCATCACCACTAGCCACCACCACCACTAGCCTCCATCACCACTAGCTTCCATCACCACTAGCCACCACTAACCTTCATCACCACGAGCCACGATTAGCATCCATCATCACTAGCCTCCATCACCACTAGCCTTCATCACCACTACCCACCATCACCACTAGCCTTCATCACCACTAGCCACCACTAGCCTCCATCACCACTAGCGTTCATCACCACGAGCCTCCATCACCACTTGCCACCGTCACCACTAGCTTCCATCACCACTAGCCTCCATCACCACTAGCCTTCATCACCACGAGCCTCCATCACCACTAGCCACCACCACCGATAGCCACCACCACAACTAGCCTTTATCACCACTAGCCTCCACTCACCACTAGCCACCACCACCACTAGCCTCCATCACCACTAGCCTCCACCACCACTAACCACCACCACTATCCTTTATCACCACTAGCCTCCATCACCACTAGCCACCACCACCATTAGCCTTAATCACCACTAGCCTCCATCACCACAAGCTTTCATCACCACGTGCCACCACTAGCTTTCATCACCACTAGCCACTACTAGCCTTCATCACCACTAGCCACCATCACCACTAGCCTTCATCACCACTATCCTCCATCACCACTAGCCTCCATCACCACTAGCCACCACCACTAGCCACCACCACCACTAGCCTTTATCACCACTAGCCTCCACCACCACTAGGCTCCATCACCACTAGCCTCCATTACCACTAGCCACCACCACCATTAGCCTTAATCACCACTAGCCTCCATCACCACAAGCTTTCATCACCACGAGCCACCACTAGCTTTCATCACCACTAGCCACCACTAGTCTTCATCACCACTAGCCACCATCACCACTAGCCTTCATCACCACTATCTTCCATCACCACTATTCTCCATCACCACTAGCCACCATCACCACTAGCCTTTATCACCACTAGCCTCCACATCACCACTAGCCTCTATTACCACTAGCCACCACCACCATTAGCCTTAATCACCACTAGCCTCCATCACCACAAGCTTTCATCACCACGAGCCACCACTAGCTTTCGTCACCACTAGCCACCACTAGCCTTCATCACCACTAGCCACCATCACCACTAGCCTTCATCACCACTAGCCACCATCACGACTAGCCTTCATCACCACTAGCCACCACTAGCCTCCATCTACACTATTCTCTATCACCACTAGCCTCCATCACCACTAGCCACCGTCAACCACTTGCCTCTATCACCACTAGCCTCCATCACCACTTGCCACATCACCACTAGCCTCCATCACCACTTGCCACCATCACCACTAGCCTCCATCACCACTAGCCTCCATCACCACTTGCCACATCACCACTAGCCTCCATCACCACTTGTCACCATCACCACTAGCCTCCATCATCACTATCCTCCATCACCACTAGCCTTCATCACCACGAGCCTCCATCACCACTAGCCTTCATCACCATTAACCTTCATCACCATTAGCCTCCATCACCACTATCCTCCATCACCACTAGCCTCCATTACCACTAGCCTCCACTCACCACTAGCCACCACCACCACTAGCCTCCATCACCACTAGCCTCCACCACCACTAACCACCACCACTATCCTTCATCACCACTAGCCTCCATCACCACTAGCCTCCATCACCAGTAGCCTTCATCACCAGTAGCCTTCATCACCACTAACCTCAATCACCACTAGCCTTTAGCACCACTAGCCTCCATCACCACTAGCCTCCATTACCACTAGCCACCACCACCATTAGCCTTAATCACCACTAGCCTCCATCACCACAAGCTTTCATCACCACGAGCCACCACTAGCTTTCATCACCACTACCCACCATCACCACTAGCCTTCATCACCACTAGCCACCACTAGCCTCCATCACCACTAGTGTTCATCACCACGAGCCTCCATCACCACTTGCCACCATCACCACTAGCTTCCATCACCACTAGCCTCCATCACCACTAGCCTTCATCACCACGAGCCTCCATCACCACTAGCCTTCATCACCATTAGCCTACATCACCATTAGCCTCCATCACCACTATCCTCCATCACCACTAGCCTCCATCACCACTGGCCTCCATCACCACTAGCCACCACCACCGATAGCCACCACCACAACTAGCCTTTATCACCACTAGCCTCCACTCACCACTAACCACCACCACTATCCTTCATCACCACAAGCCTCCATCACCACTAGCCTCCATCACCACTAGCCTCCATCACCACTAGCCTTTATCACCACTAGCCTCCATTACCACTAGCCACCACCACCATTAGCCTTAATCACCACTAGCCTCCATCACCACAAGCTTTCATCACCACGAGCCACCACTAGCTTTCATCACCACTACCCACCATCACCACTAGCCTTCATCACCACTAGCCACCACTAGCCTCCATCACCACTAGTGTTCATCACCACGAGCCTCCATCACCACTTGCCACCATCACCACTAGCTTCCATCACCACTAGCCTCCATCACCACTAGCCTTCATCACCACGAGCCTCCATCACCACTAGCCTTCATCACCATTAGCCTACATCACCATTAGCCTCCATCACCACTAGCCTCCATCACCAGTAGCCTTCATCACCAGTAGCCTTCATCACCACTAGCCTCCATCACCACTAGCCTCCATCACCACTAGCCTCCATCACCACTAGCCTCCATTACCACTAGCCACCACCACCATTAGCTTTAATCACCACTAGCCTCCATCACCACAAGCTTTCATCACCACGAGCCACCACTAGCTTTCATCACCACTAGCCACCACTAGCCTTCATCACCACTAGACTCCATCACCACTAGCCTCCATCATCACTATCCTCCATCACCACTAGCCTTCATCACCACAAGCCTCCATCACCACGAGCCTTCATCACCATTAGCCTTCATCACCACTATCCTCCATCACCACTAGCCACCACTAGCCTTCATCACCACTAGAAACCATCACCACTAGCCTTCATCACCACTATCCTCCATCACCATTAGCCTCCATCACCACTAGCCACCACCACCACTAGCCTTTATCACCACTAGCCACCACCACCACTAGCCTTCATCACCACTAGCCACCACTAGCCTCCATCTACACTAGTCTCTATCACCACTAGCCTCCATCACCACTAGCCACCGTCACCACTTGCCTCTATCACCACTAGCCTCTATCACCACTTGCCACATCACCACTAGCCTCCATCACCACTTGCTACCATCACCACTAGCCTCCATCATCACTACCTCCATCACCACTAGCCTCCATCACCACTAGCCTTCATCACCATTAGCCTTCATCACCATTAGCCTCCATCACCACTATCCTCCATCACCACTAGCCTTATCACCAGTAGCCTCCATCACCACTAGCCTCCATTACCACTAGCCACCACCACCATTAGCCTTAATCACCACTAGCCTCCATCACCACAAGCTTTCATCACCACGAGCCACCACTAGCTTTCATCACCACTAGCCACCACTAGCCTTCATCACCACTAGCCACCATCACCACTAGCCCTCATCACCACTATCCTCCATCACCACTAGCCTCCATCACCACTAGCCATCACCACTAGCCACCACCACCACTAACTTTTATCACCACTAGCCTCCACCACCACTAGTCTCCATCACCACTAGCCACCACCACCATTAGCCTTAATCACCACTAGCCTCCATCACCACAAGCTTTCATCACCACGAGCCACCACTAGCTTTCATCACCACTACCCACCATCACCACTAGCCTTCATCACCACTAGCCACCACTAGCCTCCATCACCACTAGTGTTCATCACCACGAGCCTCCATCACCACTTGCCACCATCACCACTAGCTTCCATCACCACTAGCCTCCATCACCACTAGCCTTCATCACCACGAGCCTCCATCACCACTAGCCTTCATCACCATTAGCCTACATCACCATTAGCCTCCATCACCACTAGCCTCCATCACCAGTAGCCTTCATCACCAGTAGCCTTCATCACCACTAGCCTCCATCACCACTAGCCTCCATCACCACTAGCCTCCATCACCACTAGCCTCCATTACCACTAGCCACCACCACCATTAGCTTTAATCACCACTAGCCTCCATCACCACAAGCTTTCATCACCACGAGCCACCACTAGCTTTCATCACCACTAGCCACCACTAGCCTTCATCACCACTAGACTCCATCACCACTAGCCTCCATCATCACTATCCTCCATCACCACTAGCCTTCATCACCACAAGCCTCCATCACCACGAGCCTTCATCACCATTAGCCTTCATCACCACTATCCTCCATCACCACTAGCCACCACTAGCCTTCATCACCACTAGAAACCATCACCACTAGCCTTCATCACCACTATCCTCCATCACCATTAGCCTCCATCACCACTAGCCACCACCACCACTAGCCTTTATCACCACTAGCCACCACCACCACTAGCCTCCATCACCACTAGCCTCCATCACCACTAGCCACCACTAGCTTTCATCAGCACGAGCCACCATTAGCATCCATCATCACTAGCCTCCATCACCACTAGCCTTCATCACCACTAGCCACCATCACGACTAGCCTTCATCACCACTAGCCACCACTAGCCTCCATCTACACTAGTCTCTATCACCACTAGCCTCCATCACCACTAGCCACCGTCACCACTTGCCTCTATCACCACTAGCCTCTATCACCACTTGCCACATCACCACTAGCCTCCATCACCACTTGCTACCATCACCACTAGCCTCCATCATCACTACCTCCATCACCACTAGCCTCCATCACCACTAGCCTTCATCACCATTAGCCTTCATCACCATTAGCCTCCATCACCACTATCCTCCATCACCACTAGCCTTTATCACCAGTAGCCTCCATCACCACTAGCCTCCATTACCACTAGCCACCACCACCATTAGCCTTAATCACCACTAGCCTCCATCACCACAAGCTTTCATCACCACGAGCCACCACTAGCTTTCATCACCACTAGCCACCACTAGCCTTCATCACCACTAGCCACCATCACCACTAGCCCTCATCACCACTATCCTCCATCACCACTAGCCTCCATCACCACTAGCCACCACCACTAGCCACCACCACCACTAACTTTTATCACCACTAGCCTCCACCACCACTAGTCTCCATCACCACTAGCCACCACCACCACTAGCCACCACCACCACTAGCCTCCATCACCACTAGCTTCCATCACCACTAGCCACCACTAACCTTCATCACCACGAGCCACGATTAGCATCCATCATCACTAGCCTCCATCACCACTAGCCTTCATCACCACTACCCACCATCACCACTAGCCTTCATCACCACTAGCCACCACTAGCCTCCATCACCACTAGCGTTCATCACCACGAGCCTCCATCACCACTTGCCACCGTCACCACTAGCTTCCATCACCACTAGCCTCCATCACCACTTGCCACATCACCACGAGCCTCCATCACCACTAGCCTTCATCACCATTAGCCTCCATCACCATTAGCCTCCATCACCACTATCATCCATCACCACTAGCCTCCATCACCACTGGCCTCCATCACCACTAGCCACCACCACCGATAGCCACCACCCACAACTAGCCTTTATCACCACTAGCCTCCACTCACCACTAGCCACCACCACCACTAGCCTCCATCACCACTAGCCTCCACCACCACTAACCACCACCACTATCCTTTATCACCACTAGCCTCCATCACCACTAGCCACCACCACCATTAGCCTTAATCACCCACTAGCCTCCATCACCACAAGCTTTCATCACCACGAGCCACCACGAGCCACCACTAGCTTTCATCACCACTAGCCACTACTAGCCTTCATCACCACTAGCCACCATCACCACTAGCCTTCATCACCACTATCCTCCATCACCACTAGCCTCCATCACCACTAGCCACCACCACTAGCCACCACCACCACTAGCCTTTATCACCACTAGCCTCCACCACCACTAGTCTCCATCACCACTAGCCTTCATTACCACTAGCCACCACCACCATTAGCCTTCATCACCACTAGCCACCATCACGACTAGCCTTCATCACCACTAGCCACCACTAGCCTCCATCTACACTAGTCTCTATCACCACTAGCCTCCATCACCACTAGCCACCGTCACCACTTGCCTCTATCACCACTAGCCTCTATCACCACTTGCCACATCACCACTAGCCTCCATCACCACTTGCTACCATCACCACTAGCCTCCATCATCACTACCTCCATCACCACTAGCCTCCATCACCACTAGCCTTCATCACCATTAGCCTTCATCACCATTAGCCTCCATCACCACTATCCTCCATCACCACTAGCCTTTATCACCAGTAGCCTCCATCACCACTAGCCTCCATTACCACTAGCCACCACCACCATTAGCCTTAATCACCACTAGCCTCCATCACCACAAGCTTTCATCACCACGAGCCACCACTAGCTTTCATCACCACTAGCCACCACTAGCCTTCATCACCACTAGCCACCATCACCACTAGCCTTCATCACCACTAGCCACCACTAGCCTCCATCACCACTAGTGTTCATCACCACGAGCCTCCATCACCACTTGCCACCATCACCACTAGCTTCCATCACCACTAGCCTCCATCACCACTAGCCTTCATCACCACGAGCCTCCATCACCACTAGCCTTCATCACCATTAACCTTCATCACCATTAGCCTCCATCACCACTATCCTCCATCACCACTAGCCTTTATCACCAGTAGCCTCCATCACCACTAGCCTTCCATTACCACTAGCCACCACCACCATTAGCCTTAATCACCACTAGCCTCCATCACCACAAGCTTTCATCACCACGAGCCACCACTAGCTTCATCACCACTACCCACCATCACCACTAGCCTTCATCACCACTAGCCACCACTAGCCTCCATCACCACTAGTGTTCATCACACGAGCCTCCATCACCACTTGCCACCATCACCACTAGCTTCCATCACCACTAGCCTCCATCACCACTAGCCTTCATCACCACGAGCCTCCATCACCACTAGCCTTCATCACCATTAGCCTACATAACCATTAGCCTCCATCACCACTATCCTCCATCACCACTAGCCTCCATCACCACTGGCCTCCATCACCACTAGCCACCACCACCGATAGCCACCACCACAACTAGCCTTTATCACCACTAGCCTCCACTCACCACTAACCACCACCACTATCCTTCATCACCACAAGCCTCCATCACCACTAGCCTCCATCACCACTAGCCTCCATCACCACTAGCCTTTATCACCACTAGCCTCCATCACCACTAGCCACCACCACCATTAGCCTTAATCACCACTAGCCTCCATCACCACAAGCTTTCATCACCACGAGCCACCACTAGCTTTCATCAGCAATAGCCACCACTAGCCTTCATCACCACTAGCCACCATCACCACTAGCCTTCATCACCACTATCCTCCATCACCACTAGCCTCCATCACCACTAGCCACCACCAACTAGCCACCACCACCACTAGCCTTTATCACCACTAGCCTCCACCACCACTAGTCTCCATCACCACTAGCCTCCATTACCACTAGCCACCACCACCATTAGCCTTAATCACCACTAGCCTCCATCACCACAAGCTTTCATCACCACGAGCCACCACTAGTTTTCATCACCACTAGCCACCACTAGCCTTCATCACCACTAGTCACCTATCACCACTAGCCTTCATCACCACTATCCTCCATCACCACTAGCCTCCATCACCACTAGCCACCTCACCACTAGCCTTTATCACCACTAGCCTCCATCACCACTAGCCTCCATTACCACTAGCCACCACCACCATTAGCCTTAATCACCACTAGCCTCCATCACCACAAGCTTTCATCACCACGAGCCACCACTAGCTTTCGTCACCACTAGCCACCACTAGCCACCACTAGCCTTCATCACCACTAGCCACCATCACCACTAGCCTTCATCACCACTAGCCACCATCACGACTAGCCTTCATCACCACTAGCCACCACTAGCCTCCATCTACATAGTCTCTATCACCACTAGCCTCCATCACCACTAGCCACCGTCACCACTTGCCTCTATCACCACTAGCCTCCATCACCACTTGCCACATCACCACTAGCCATCACCACTTGCCACCATCACCACTAGCCTCCATCACCACTAGCCTCCATCACCACTTGCCACATCACCACTAGCCTCCATCACCACTTGTCACCATCACCACTAGCCTCCATCATCACTATCCTGCATCACCACTAGCCTTCATCACCACGAGCCTCCATCACCACTAGCCTTCATCACCATTAACTTTCATCACCATTAGCCTCCATAACCACTATCCTCCATCACCACTAGCCTCCATTACCAATAGCCTCCACTCACCACTAGCCACCACCACCACTAGCCTCCATCACCACTAGCCTCCACCACCACTAACCACCACCACTATCCTTCATCACCACTAGCCTCCATCACCAGTAGCCTTCATCACCAGTAGCCTTCATCACCACTAGCCTCCATCACCACTAGCCTTTATCACCACTAGCCTCCATCACCACTAGCCTCCATTACCACTAGCCACCACCACCATTAGCCTTAATCACCACTTGCCTCCATCACCACAAGCTTTCATCACCACGAGCCACGACTAGCTTTCATCACCACTAGCCACCACTAGCCTTCATCACCACTAGCCACCATCACCACTTGTCACCATCACCACTAGCCTCCATCATCACTATCCTCCATCACCACTAGCCTTCATCACCACGAGCCTCCATCACCACGAGCCTTCATCACCATTAGCCTTCATCACCACTATCCTCCATCACCACTAGCCTCCATCACCACTAGCCACCACCACTAGGCACCACCACCACTAGCCTTTATCACCACTAGCCTCCACCACCACTAGTCTCCATCACCACTAGCCACCACCACCACTAGCCTCCATCACCACTAGCCACCACTAGCCTTCATCACCACGAGCCACCATTAGCATCCATCATCACTAGCCTCCATCACCACTAGCCTTCATCACCACTAGCCACCATCACCACTAGCCTTCATCACCACTAGCCACCACTAGCCTCCATCACCACTAGCGTTCATCACCACGAGCCTCCATCACCACTTGCCACCATCACCACTAGCTTCCATCACCACTAGCCTCCATCACCACTTGCCACATCACCACTAGCCTCCATCACCACTTTTTCACCATCACCACTAGCCTCCATCATCACTATCCTCCATCACCACTAGCCTTCATCACCACGAGCCTCCATCACCACGAGCCTTCATCACCATTAGCCTACATCACCATTAGCCTCCATCACCACTATCCTCCATCACCACTAGCCTCCATCACCACTGGCCTCCATCACCACTAGCCACCACCACCGATAGCCACCACCACAACTAGCCTTTATCACCACTAGCCTCCACTCACCACTAGCCACCACCACCACTAGCCTCCATCACCACTAGCCTCCACCACCACTAACCACCACCACTATCCTTCATCACCACGAGCCTCCATCACCAGTAGCCTTCATCACCACTAGCCTTCATCACCACTAGCCTCCATCACCACTAGCCTTTATCACCACTAGCCTCCATCACCACTAGCCTCCATTACCACTAGCCACCACCACCATTAGCCTTAATCACCACTAGCCTCCATCACCACAAGCTTTCATCACCACGAGCCACCACTAGCTTTCATCACCACTAGCCACCACTAGCCTTCATCACCACTAGCCACCATCACCACTAGCCTCCATTACCACTAGCCACCATCACCACTAGCCTTTATCACCACTAGTGTTCATCACCACGAGCCTCCATCACCACTTGCCACCATCACCACTAGCTTCCATCACCACTAGCCTCCATCACCACTAGCCTTCATCACCACGAGCCTCCATCACCACTAGCCTTCATCACCATTAGCCTACATAACCATTAGCCTCCATCACCACTATCCTCCATCACCACTAGCCTCCATCACCACTGGCCTCCATCACCACTAGCCACCACCACCGATAGCCACCACCACAACTAGCCTTTATCACCACTAGCCTCCACTCACCACTAACCACCACCACTATCCTTCATCACCACAAGCCTCCATCACCACTAGCCTCCATCACCACTAGCCTCCATCACCACTAGCCTTTATCACCACTAGCCTCCATCACCACTAGCCACCACCACCATTAGCCTTAATCACCACTAGCCTCCATCACCACAAGCTTTCATCACCACGAGCCACCACTAGCTTTCATCAGCAATAGCCACCACTAGCCTTCATCACCACTAGCCACCATCACCACTAGCCTTCATCACCACTATCCTCCATCACCACTAGCCTCCATCACCACTAGCCACCACCACTAGCCACCACCACCACTAGCCTTTATCACCACTAGCCTCCACCACCACTAGTCTCCATCACCACTAGCCTCCATTACCACTAGCCACCACCACCATTAGCCTTAATCACCACTAGCCTCCATCACCACAAGCTTTCATCACCACGAGCCACCACTAGTTTTCATCACCACTAGCCACCACTAGCCTTCATCACCACTAGTCACCATCACCACTAGCCTTCATCACCACTATCCTCCATCACCACTAGCCTCCATCACCACTAGCCACCATCACCACTAGCCTTTATCACCACTAGCCTCCATCACCACTAGCCTCCATTACCACTAGCCACCACCACCATTAGCCTTAATCACCACTAGCCTCCATCACCACAAGCTTTCATCACCACGAGCCACCACTAGCTTTCGTCACCACTAGCCACCACTAGCCACCACTAGCCTTCATCACCACTAGCCACCATCACCACTAGCCTTCATCACCACTAGCCACCATCACGACTAGCCTTCATCACCACTAGCCACCACTAGCCTCCATCTACACTAGTCTCTATCACCACTAGCCTCCATCACCACTAGCCACCGTCACCACTTGCCTCTATCACCACTAGCCTCCATCACCACTTGCCACATCACCACTAGCCATCACCACTTGCCACCATCACCACTAGCCTCCATCACCACTAGCCTCCATCACCACTTGCCACATCACCACTAGCCTCCATCACCACTTGTCACCATCACCACTAGCCTCCATCATCACTATCCTGCATCACCACTAGCCTTCATCACCACGAGCCTCCATCACCACTAGCCTTCATCACCATTAACTTTCATCACCATTAGCCTCCATAACCACTATCCTCCATCACCACTAGCCTCCATTACCAATAGCCTCCACTCACCACTAGCCACCACCACCACTAGCCTCCATCACCACTAGCCTCCACCACCACTAACCACCACCACTATCCTTCATCACCACTAGCCTCCATCACCAGTAGCCTTCATCACCAGTAGCCTTCATCACCACTAGCCTCCATCACCACTAGCCTTTATCACCACTAGCCTCCATCACCACTAGCCTCCATTACCACTAGCCACCACCACCATTAGCCTTAATCACCACTTGCCTCCATCACCACAAGCTTTCATCACCACGAGCCACGACTAGCTTTCATCACCACTAGCCACCACTAGCCTTCATCACCACTAGCCACCATCACCACTTGTCACCATCACCACTAGCCTCCATCATCACTATCCTCCATCACCACTAGCCTTCATCACCACGAGCCTCCATCACCACGAGCCTTCATCACCATTAGCCTTCATCACCACTATCCTCCATCACCACTAGCCTCCATCACCACTAGCCACCACCACTAGGCACCACCACCACTAGCCTTTATCACCACTAGCCTCCACCACCACTAGTCTCCATCACCACTAGCCACCACCACCACTAGCCTCCATCACCACTAGCCACCACTAGCCTTCATCACCACGAGCCACCATTAGCATCCATCATCACTAGCCTCCATCACCACTAGCCTTCATCACCACTAGCCACCATCACCACTAGCCTTCATCACCACTAGCCACCACTAGCCTCCATCACCACTAGCGTTCATCACCACGAGCCTCCATCACCACTTGCCACCATCACCACTAGCTTCCATCACCACTAGCCTCCATCACCACTTGCCACATCACCACTAGCCTCCATCACCACTTTTTCACCATCACCACTAGCCTCCATCATCACTATCCTCCATCATCACTATCCTCCATCACCACTAGCCTTCATCACCACGAGCCTCCATCACCACGAGCCTTCATCACCATTAGCCTACATCACCATTAGCCTCCATCACCACTATCCTCCATCACCACTAGCCTCCATCACCACTGGCCTCCATCACCACTAGCCACCACCACCGATAGCCACCACCACAACTAGCCTTTATCACCACTAGCCTCCACTCACCACTAGCCACCACCACCACTAGCCTCCATCACCACTAGCCTCCACCACCACTAACCACCACCACTATCCTTCATCACCACGAGCCTCCATCACCAGTAGCCTTCATCACCACTAGCCTTCATCACCACTAGCCTCCATCACCACTAGCCTTTATCACCACTAGCCTCCATCACCACTAGCCTCCATTACCACTAGCCACCACCACCATTAGCCTTAATCACCACTAGCCTCCATCACCACAAGCTTTCATCACCACGAGCCACCACTAGCCTTTATCACCACTAGCCTCCACCACCACTAGTCTCCATCACCACTAGCCACCACCACCACTAGCCTCCATCACCACTAGCCACCACTAGCCTTCATCACCACGAGCCACCATTAGCATCCATCATCACTAGCCTCCATCACCACTAGCCTTCATCACCACTAGCCACCATCACCACTAGCCTTCATCACCACTAGCCACCACTAGCCTCCATCACCACTAGCGTTCATCACCACGAGCCTCCATCACCACTTGCCACCATCACCACTAGCCTCCATCACCACTTTTTCACCATCACCACTAGCCTCCATCATCACTATCCTCCATCACCACTAGCCTTCATCACCACGAGCCTCCATCACCACGAGCCTTCATCACCATTAGCCTACATCACCATTAGCCTCCATCACCACTATCCTCCATCACCACTAGCCTCCATCACCACTGGCCTCCATCACCACTAGCCACCACCACCGATAGCCACCACCACAACTAGCCTTTATCACCACTAGCCTCCACTCACCACTAGCCACCACCACCACTAGCCTCCATCACCACTAGCCTCCACCACCACTAACCACCACCACTATCCTTCATCACCACGAGCCTCCATCACCAGTAGCCTTCATCACCACTAGCCTTCATCACCACTAGCCTCCATCACCACTAGCCTTTATCACCACTAGCCTCCATCACCACTAGCCTCCATTACCACTAGCCACCACCACCATTAGCCTTAATCACCACTAGCCTCCATCACCACAAGCTTTCATCACCACGAGCCACCACTAGCTTTCATCACCACTAGCCACCACTAGCCTTCATCACCACTAGCCACCATCACCACTAGCCTCCATTACCACTAGCCACCATCACCACTAGCCTTTATCACCACTAGCTTCCATCACCACTAGCCACCATCTCCACTAGCCACCATCTCCACTAGCCACCACCACCATTAGCCTTAATCACCACTAGCCTCCATCACCACAAGCTTTCATCACCACGAGCCACCATCTCCACTAGCCACCATCTCCACTAGCCACCATCACCACTAGCCTCCATCACCACTAGTCACCATCACCACTAGCCTCCATCACCACTAGCCACCATCTCCACTAGCCTCTATCACCACTAGCCTTCATCACCACTAGCCACCACTAGCCTCCATCACCACTAGCGTTCATCACCACGAGCCTCCATAGCCACTTGCCACCATCACCACTAGCTTCCATCACCACTAGCCTCCATCACCACTTGTCACCATCACCACTAGCCTCCATCATCACTATCCTCCATCACCACTAGCCTTCATCACCACGAGCCTCCATCACCACAAGCCTTCATCACCATTAGCCTACATCACCATTAGCCTCCATCACCACTATCCTCCATCACCACTAGCCTCCATCACCACTAGCCACCACCACCACTAGCCTTTATCACCACTAGCCTCCACCACCACTAGTCTCCATCACCACTAGCCTCCATTACCACTAGCCACCATCACCATTAGCCTTAATCACCACTAGCCTCCATCACCACAAGCTTTCATCACCACGAGCCACCATCTCCACTAGCCACCATCTCCACTAGCCACCATCTCCACTAGCCACCATCACCACTAGCCTCCATCACCACTAGCCACCATCACCACTAGCCTTTATCACCACTAGCCTCCATCACCACTAGCCTCCATTACCACTAGCCACCACCACCATTAGCCTTAATCACCACTAGCCTCCATCACCACAAGCTTTCATCACCACGAGCCACCATCTCCACTAGCCACCATCTCCACTAGCCACCATCACCACTAGCCTCCATCACCACTAGTCACCATCACCACTAGCCTCCATCACCACTAGCCACCATCTCCACTAGCCTCTATCACCACTAGCCTCCATCACCACTAGCCTCTATCACCACTAGCCTCTATCACCACTAGCCACCATCACCACTAGCCTCTATCACCACTAGCCTCTATCACCACTAGCCACCATCACCACTAGCTACCATCTCCACAAGCCACCATCACCACTAGCCAAAATGTGCCAATGAACTAAGTGCAGCAACGTAAGAGTGCTGTGAGAAACTCATGGTCTTGTTAACAGGTTCCATATGAGGCTGCTTGGCCTAGCTGGGTCTTGGTCGGGCTGACCCTATTCACAGTTTTGAGCCTGGCACCACCAACACACTTTCTGTCTTCTCTCATTTGGGCTGTCCATGCTTTACCCGACACCTGTACTGTGATTGGATAACCTTTTGTCTTGACAAACAAATTCTACTTGTTTCTCTTGTCTCGCCCTCTCTTTGTCTGTCTCTTTGTCTATTTAGTAGAGGTGCCACACCCCAGACAATGTTATTTCTGAAATGTTGAAATACGGAAGAAAGAAAACAATGGAAAACTGTACCCATTTTAAACAAGCTACATCTCCACGGTGCAAAGAAAGATGAATCATCTTTTTTTTTCTGTTACAGTGTGTAAGCCATTGTTATCCACTGTGTTACCTTAGACTAATGTACATGATGCATATATGTCAGACTGAGTAGTATCTTTCTTGTACTAGTTTTATCTTTTGCTTGTGTCTGTTGGTATCTTGTAAGATGTCCATCTCAGTAGCTGCATATGTTCAATATCCATCTACACTGAGTGTACAAAACATTTCCATGATATACACTGACCAGGTGAATCCAGGTGAAAGCTATGATCCCTTATTGATGTCACCTGTTAAATCCACTTCATTCAGTGTAGATGAAGGGGAGGAGACAGGTTAAAGAAGGATTTTAAAATATTGAGACAATTGAGACATGGATTGTATATATGTGCCATTCAGAAGGTGAATGGGCAAGACAAAATATTTAAGTGCCTTTGAACGGGGTATGGTAGTAGGTGCCAGGCACACCAGATTGAGTGTGTCAAGAAATGCAACGCTGCTGGGTTTTTCACGGTCAACAGTTTCCTGTGTGTATCAAGAATGGTCCAACACCCAAAGGACATCCAGCCAGCTTGACACAACTGTGGGAAGAATTGGAGTCAACATGGGCCAGCATTCCTGTGGAATGCATTCAACACCTTGTAGAATCTATGCCCCGGCAAATTGAGGCTGTTCTGAGAGCAAAAGGGGTGCAACTCAATATTAAGAAGTTGTTCCTAATGTTTTCTACACTCAGTGTATATCAGCATGCTCAGTATATCAGTGTCCCCCCCCCTCCCTCTTTCTCTCTCTCTCTGTCTCAGACACGCGCACAAGCAGTTGGTCTTGGCTCACCCTCTGTCTTTCCAGACTTTGAAGGGAGTTCAGACGTCTAATATAAGACAGGTCCCACCACAACAAAAGATCTCACTTTGAGTTAGAATAAACAATATCTCTCTCTTCCACCCTTTCTGTCTGTCCCCCACTCTCATTTTCCCTTCTTGGTGTTATTTCGCTCTTGGCAAGAGGAGAAGTATGTGCACTTGTTATGCGTTTTCCATGGTAGCCTTTCCTCTGGAATAGATTAGCAGCAGCGAGTGAAAGGGTGAGCTGAACAAGTGAGATAGAGATAATGAGGTATAAGGAGACGGGAGACATTGGGCTGAAAGAGATGGACTTAATTTTCCTGATTAATCTGGTGCGATACGAATCTGTATTACCTGCCTAGTTTCAAACACTCCTTGCTTGTGCTTAAATACATCTATTTATTGGCTTGACCAACTCTTTCATTCTGACTGATTGAATCATTCTAACTGGTTGAATCACACACACACTCACACTCACTCACACACACACACACACACACACACACACACACACACACACACACACACACACACTGGCACTCCTGGACTAGGGGAGCAGCAGTAGATGAAGGATAAATTAGTTATTGCGAGAGAATTTAAACCCCCTGGTAGGAGATATGTTATGAAATCAAAGTGCGGAATCGTGCGTTTGCCTCTGTATGACCATGACAAGAGAAATAAGCTGGACTGATCTAAACCAACCTATTACAAGTTCACAACTCAATGTAATGGAAAGATTTGACTTGCTTTTTGCTATTTATCTGTTGGAGTGACTTCAAACGAAAAGGAGACGGAAAAGATGCACCAATTGCTAATAAATGGTAGAGTTTCTTTTAGCTTTGTGGAAAATGTGTTTAACATTCAGACAGGGACGTCTATCCAGCTTGAATTCCCTGACCCTGTTGGGTCTTGGCATAAAGAGGCCTCCTGTCAGTCATATCTTATTAGAGCCACATCGTGATTGGCTAAGGGCCGCTGGCACCCGCCCAGTAGAGGAAGTAGTGCAGTGCTGCTGGGCTGTGGAGCAGTGGAAACTGCACTGTGCTCTGGGATTGTGTTGAAGGCCTGTGTTGTTGCAGAAGGTTGCCCTGTGTGTTCAGGAGGTGGTGTGGGTTTGGTATACTGGGAAATAGTACCATACTCTTCTGCTGTGGGGTTGGCCTCTAGGGTTGTACTGTGCTCTGGGAGTTGTGTTGCTGGACTGTGTTGGGATGTTTTGTTGCCAGGGCTGTGATCTTTGGTAGAAGAGACGCTTTTATAGGCCAACACACACAATGAACATAGCAACACAGACTGACACACAGAGATAGCGTATAGTAAAAGGGATGAATGAGAAAGAAATGGTGGTGTATAGTCGATGCAAAAAGTTTCAGATTTCCTCAGAAACAAGCCTAACATAGAAAATGATCCCACTTGGAGCGGTTTAGCGGTATATAATATTGAAAAAAAGTAGAATGAGTGATTGATTGGTACATATAAACAACACTCACCTCTTATATACACAGCATGATGTATTAGAAGAATGACTGAGTCTTACATATATGTTGACAGCTGGTCATTACAACATGTGGCAGTTCAACACAACCACCTGAGGTAATGTGCAACAAAAGACACTGTACGAAAGTAAGAATGACTGTGTGTATATTTTCTGTATCTAAGGTCGACCAGGTTAAATCGATTTCACAGATACATAACAGTCAGTACTTTAGAGGAACACACACCAAAACACACACACACACACTCAGCATGCCAAGGTCACATTTCATCTTGCTCTCCCTCCCCCATTCTTTCATTGGCTCTGAACAGTATGTTGTTTATGATCCCTCAACCTGGGTAAGCACTCATCCCTCTCTCCAGGAAGGCTCTGTAAACTCCTGTCCCCAACACACACACACTTACCATAGTTTTTTTCAGGATATATTCACAAAACGTGAATTGAATTTGTGTCAAAGGTAATGTCTAGCAGCAGATATTCTTACCAGGAATGAGCTCAAAATAGAACAAGGAAAAGGGAAGATGGGTTGACAGGATGGATGAGATTAAAGGAGTGGAGAGAAGAAGGATAGACAGAATACAAAGAAAATACAAGGTCTTTAATGCATCCTGTAATTTATTCACTGTTGTGTCCAACTACAGCATGTGTAGGCCTAATCACTATGTTATAGCTGTGTAAACACAGTTGATATATCAGCCTAGTTGTGAAGGATGATAGTTGAGCTTTTGGGTCAAAAAACAAAACAGAGTTGAGACTGGAAACACACTCAGACATTGGATGGGCAATTGTATGTAGCCCTTGTTTGAACACAGGACTTTCAGACTTCTTCCATGTACATAGATAGAGTATTGTCCTCCTATGCACCATGGGTGTTATTCAAGTAATATTTCACAATTCCCATTTTTCACACAAACATAGGCTTCTGAGGGTGTTATTCAATCAACATTTCACAATTCCCAGCTGGGGGTAGAAAGTGAGGCGGAAACATGCACACCGCAATAGGGGAGAGGACACCAGGTGACAGGTGAGAATGTGGCCTTGGATAATAATCTGTGGCCTTGAACAGTGTTCATGTGAATATAATAGTGTCAAAGAGTACATAGTCATTACACTGTAGTTGCATTGGAGTGCCAGGAAGTTGTATTAACATGAGCTAATAAACAGTCCATGCTGACAGCCAGGAAAGTCTGATGTAGGCATCAGTGCTGCCACTTTGAGGGACGTAGTGGAACTGCACATCATGTAGCCTACCATCCAAAACTACTGTAGTGCTGCAAGTCACACCAGTCCGTACAGGACATGCCAGTCCTTTAGAAGTATGTCACACACACACAAATGAATCTGGTGCGATACACGTCTCTGTATTATCTGCCTAGTTTCAAACACTCCTTGTTTGTGCTTAAACCCATACAGTATCTTTCCTTTTTCTGTGGGAATCCTACGGTTTACACAGCTGAGTAACAGGTGCTGTGGCTGCCCCTATCGTCCTCTACCCTCTTTCTCCTCCTTTCATTCTCTCTCTCCTTCCTATAATCTTTCCCTTTGGTCTATATCTTCCCCACTCCTGTTACCATCACCCACTGTCCTTCTCTTCCCCCCCTGCCTCTCCCTCTCTCCTTTAACATTGGCTCTCCTTTAAGTTATTCACTTTTCAGACTTCTTCCCATCAGCCACAGTCGCTTGGCATGACAGCATAGGATGAATGTAAAAAGATAGGGACCTGCAGTCGATCGCTCTGTTTGCCCACTGTCATTATGTCAGGCACATCTCAATAAGAGACATTTGTATAGGTATACATTTGATTGACAGTTGGTGTAGATCTACCTGTATCTCTGATCCCATAAATGTTTGGACGTGTGTGAGTGTGTGTGTGTGTGTGAGAGAGAGAGAGAGAGAGAGAGAGAGAGAGAGAGAGAGAGAGAGAGCAAGAGATGGTGAGGGTGAGGGTAGTGCCCACATTCCTTTGGGATTCCTGACATTCCCTGTCTGTGGCACCCTGCTCCATCTCTGCACCCTGAGCGAGAGAGAGCCTCCCATTGACTCAGACCAATGACGCTTATCTAAAGTATATGTCTCCCTCTACTGGCCTTCACAGGCACCCTAACGAAATATCCTACGCTTGCATCCTCTCCTGTAAATTCCTCTGAGCGCCACCGCCTTCATCAAAAGGTGTACTGCTTTTTGACTGATACACCAGATGGCGCAGAGACTATCTTTTTCCCCCACGCATTTATCATGATCACTTGTAATCTCCTAGCACGTAACACACTACCAGACAGCAAATCGTTGGAAGCGTTTTTGAGAAAATACATCAATATAAAATATTCGATTAATAAAAATCGTGTGCGTTTCATGATATTGGTGGACCATTAGTGTAGGTAGGCCTATATCTTAATCTAACATACATCCTTGGATTTATACTGGAGGATTTTGAAAATAAAGGATTAGGTCTAACACTGATGGTAAACACATCTAAAATACCGTTTACTGTATTTACCACATCTGCAGCTTTACAGATTTGCTGTAATTAAGACTAAGACCAGATGTATTGCTAGATACCCTACTTTACTTTTAGTATTCGTTTTATAATGGTGTGTGCGTGCGTGTGCGTGCGTGCGTGTGGTAATCCCTTTGTCTTTTTATCCGTAAATGTGTTTGTCACGATACCAACCGCCGTGTAGCAGTTAAATTCTGTTTCCGCTCTGGGTAAATGACGTTAAACATGCACTTAAGGCATGTGGAAAACAGGTCAATGCAACTGCACCAGCGAAAACCGCTGTGCGTCCCACTGATAGCCCCGGGTTTATTTCTCACAAAACATCTTAATTCTTCTGTTCGCTAATGATCCCGGAACACTTCCCTCTAATCCCCACTCCATTAATTAAAAAGAGCACGAGCCCACGGAAAACCTCGCCATCTGCTGTGGTTTCATTCCGGTAGACAGATTGTGTTTTCATCTTATTTAAAACAAGGGGATTGGAGAGTTTTTAGAGCAGGCGTGTGATGGAGTGATGCGAAAGAGGATGACCTCTCACTGGTGAGGAGACACTGAGCTCCATCACAGCCTCTACTCACACGCACAGCTGGAATAGCCTTGCCTATAGCCTACTGAAAACTGTTTATTTTATTATTTAAACTATACATTTTGGTCGTTTATTTTAGTAAGATGTTACTTATTTGCTCTTAAAAATAGATATTGTTTGGGTTTTATTCAAACATTTCCCTGTGCGTTGTAAGGTTTATGCAATAGATTTGATTGTAGCCTAGCCTATTACTTTCTTCTTCTGCAATTGGTCATTTTGAATGAAGCTACTGCAGTAGATCTATTTGACAAACCGAGGATCAAATAAACATGAACCATTTGTAACCCCAAAATGGGTAAGACAGTTTTTCAAATATTAAAGCATGCGATAGGTCGCATGAACCATGCATGCATGCTATTTTGTATCGTAACCTTCAAGAGAGATAAATTAGTTTAATTCAACTAAACTGTGATAGCCTATCATTTTAGCCCCCCGTCCCGTAGAAATAGGGCTAAATAACACGGTCGCTGCATTTGATTAGTGCGAAAGATTAGCCTATGGTGTTGTGCTCAAACTGGAATCAGAGCAGATGTCGCTTTTCCCTATCGGAATACTGGGATTGAGCCAATAAACACACGCACGCACGCACGCGCGCGCGCGAACACACCCACACACACACACACACCAGAGCATCACAATGCTAATCAGAGACACCAACCTCCTCCGCGCACCCCTCCCTCGCTCCTCTTCTTTTCTCACTCACACACACATGCAAAGACACTCGGCTGGGGCGAACTCCAAGGCTCCACTTCAAGTTGTGGATGCTATATTAGCCTATATCTTTATATTAACTTTTTTTCCATTTAGAATAAAAGAGTACAATTCGAAAATGATGATTTACAGAATAATATATATTTAAACATAATGATGTTCTAACTGAGACCCATGGAGTGTGCATTTTTTGTAGTATAATCCGTCGCTCAGATGGACCTCCGAGGCGCGAAGAGACGGCTTGGGGGGATATGGCAGGTGACATGCCTAGCTCTCGTCGTATGTGTCCTGGATTTAGTTTGGGCTCAGATTCGTTATTCAATCCCTGAGGAACTGGAACATGGCGCTTTTGTTGGAAACATAGCCGAGGACTTGGGTTTAGACGTCGAGAGACTCTCTGCGCGCAGATTCAGGATAGTTTCAGGCGCAAAAAAGCAATACTTGGAGGTGAATTTAGAAAATGGTATTTTATTTGTAAACGAAATAATTGATCGAGAGGAACTATGTGAACAGAGTCTGTCTTGCTCTTTCCATTTGCAAGTGGTAATCGAAAACCCATTAGAACTGTACAGGGTTGAGGTGGAGATTTTAGATGTGAACGATAACTCACCCAGTTTTCCGTGGAGTGAGTTTAATTTGGATATATCCGAGTCGGCGGTACCCGGGTCCCGCTTCCCACTAGAGAGCGCGCAGGACTTGGACGTTGGAAGCAACTCGCTCCGCTCTTATCTGCTGAGTGTGAATGAACATTTTGTCCTGGACATCCAGACGCGTAGTGATGGCAGTAAGTTTGCGGAGTTGGTCCTGGAGAGCCCCTTGGACAGAGAGCAGCAGAATACGCACCAGGTGGTGCTGACGGCCGTGGATGGAGGCTCGCCAGAGAGATCCGGGACAGCGCAAATCAATATAACAGTTCTGGATGCAAATGACAACGCGCCCGTGTTCGACCAGTCTTTCTACAGAGTGAGGCTTGTGGAAAACGCACCGAAGGGCACCGTTGTGATAAAACTAAACGCATCGGATTTGGATGAGGGTCCTAATGCGGATATCACATACTCTTTCAGCGGGCATGCTCCCATAAAAGTGCGCGAGCTTTTCAGTGTGGATTCGCGCACTGGAGAGATCAGAGTGAAAGGTGTCGTAGATTATGAAAAGGCCAGGATGCATGAGATATATGTGCAAGCCAAGGACAAGGGCCCATCGGCAGTGGCCGTGCACTGTAAAGTTCTAGTCAATATCTTAGATGTGAATGACAACCTCCCGGAGGTGATCTTGACATCAGTGTCCACACCTGTCCAAGAGGACGCACCACCGGGGACTGTGATAGCTGTCATCAGCGTCATGGACAAAGACTCAGGTGAAAATGGAAATGTTGACTGTGAAATTCCACATCATGTCCCCTTCCAGCTCCACTCCTCTTTTAAGAACTATTACACTTTGGTTACTTGTGATTTTTTGGACAGAGAGACGGTGCCAGAGTACAACATCACTCTCACAGCAAGAGATATGGGCGCACCTCCCTTGTTCACAAGGAAAACTATTTTAGTTCAAGTGTCAGACATGAACGACAACACACCCCGATTCAAGCAGCCATCATACACCGTCTATTTGACAGAGAATAACGCACCAGGAGCCTCAATTTGCTCGGTTACTGCCCTGGATCCAGATTCAGACCAAAATGCCTATCTCTCTTACTCTATTCTGGAAGGTGATATACATGGGATGTCCGTGTCCACCTACGTCTCCATAAACTCAGACAACGGGAATATTTACGCGTTGCGTTCTTTTGACCATGAGCAGCTAAGAAACTTTCAGATTTTAGTCCAAGCACAAGATGCCGGGTTTCCACCCCTGAGAACCAATGTTACCGTAAATGTCTTTATTTTAGACCAAAATGACAATGCACCAGTCATAGTAGCACCTCTACCCCAAAACGGCACCGCGGCGACTGAAGTGGTGCCCAGGTCAGTTGATGCTGGCTATCTTGTGGCAAAAATCACTGCGATGGACGCAGACGCAGGTCAAAACTCGCGTCTGTTCTACCAGGTGCTCCAGGCAAACGACCCTAGCCTGTTTAGCGTCGCTCTGTACACGGGCGAAATCAGGACGATTCGCCGATTTGTGGAAAAAGACCCCATAAGGCAAATGCTGGTCATTCTGGTCAAGGACAACGGTCAGCCACCCCTTTCGGCCACAGTTTCCATCATCCTGTCAGTTGTTGACAACGTGCCAGAATCGCTGCCTGATTTCGGCGACCTCACACTGAGCCCCCAGTACCGCTCGAACCTCACGCTGTACTTAATAGTGTCTCTGGGCGTTATCTCGTTCACGTTTCTTGTGGCTATTATCGTCCTGGCAGCGATAAAGGGATACAGGGACAGACATTCCATTCGGAGGTATAACTTCTCTCTGAGTGCATGCTGCGGGTTCCGATCAGAGGAATCTACCACTGATGTGTTCAAGAAGTCCAACTTGAACGTTCAGATAACCACAGGCACCAAAGGATCCACAAACTGCGTTGAGGCAAATGGCAACGGCCCCCTTTCTCAGCCATACTGCTACAAGATGTGTCTGACCCCGGAATCATCCAAGAGCGATTTCATGTTCCTAAAGTCATGCAGTCCGATGAATGCGACTCCACAGAAGAATAATACCAAGGGCGCAGACTACCCCAAATCGGGTTGGAGCGCACAGGACTCCCGCAGCCTGATAGTGAACAACGGAGCAACTATTCCGAACGAGGTAAATAGCCTAGGCCTGTACTGCTCCAAATATAATCACATCAGACCTCCAAGTAATTATAATTTATTATTTTATTTGTATAATTTTGATGATTGTCACTCATGCTTGTTCAACAACTAAGAAATATTGCAAATTATAAATCTGTCAATGAACGGAAAGTAATTACGCACAAGTCAGGAAAGCTGATTATATTGGTACCGCTAACGTTTAAAGTAAAAAATATGACTTCCAAAGTCATACTATTAAAATGGTGCATGAAGACTATATGTATTGAAGTGGACTGAGACACACTTATACTATTAGGAGCGAGTGAGCTAAGGTCAGGGGCAAACGTGACTGGTTGAATAATCCTTAAAACGGTCCGTGGTTAGTCTATCCACCATGGTTTATATTGTAGCACAGGTGATACCGTAAACGTGTAAAGGCTTATAGAAATGGAGAAGTCATGTGATGTATTACGTGCTATAAGCAAAACATCTTATTGTATTGTTATTCTGATTGTCTCAGCAATCCAACAATTTACATTTGCCTGTTCAAGGATACACTGACGCTGCAAGGCCTTGAACGTGAATAGAGCAAGACGTCCATAGTGTGATGGGACTCATACAGTACACACAGTAATATATCAAAGAATGAATGTATAAGAATATAACTGTTTAAAAGTCATGAAATAAATCAATAAAACACGCAGAACGCAACTTCACATAATCTGCTTCTCCCTAGGGATACTCCGTCGTGCCACAGGGGGGCAATAGTTGCATGCCTGGGTGCGTTAACGGACTGTAGTAGGCCTACTGTAGAACATTAGTGCAAGACGTGATACAACTGTACTGCTCATTTTCCCATTCATTAGTTCATTTATGAATTCCTTATTGATTTATTTCAAGTGGCAATTGAAACTATCCACTGCATGGTACATCATTTAATATTTCTCACAGACTCATGTTTATTTGTGGCAATTCTATGTAATTGATGTGGGCTATCCTTTCAGCTGTATTACTAACCTATCTACGTCCTCGATTGTGCAGCTCAAGCAAGCGAACATGGACTGGACATTGACGAAAAATCGACGAAATTCAGCACACAAAAGGTCAACAAAAATTCTGGTGGAAAAAAAAACAAGCGAGCACACACACGTTTTACATTTACATTTTAGTCAATTAGAGACGCTCAGTTATTCCATTCATCTTAAGATAGCTAGGTGGGACAACCACATATCACAGGCATAGAAAGTATTTTTTAATTCTATATCGTAGCTGTCAGTAGAGTGTGGTGGTGGGGGGGGGGGGGTTGAGGTGAGGAGGAGGATTATTTAAGATACTGTTTGAAGAGGTAGGGTTTCAGATGGTTTCGGAAGATGGGCAGGGACTCTGTAGTCCTCGCTTCAGGGGGAAGCTGGTTCCACCATTGGAGTGCCAGGACAGAGACGAGCTTGGACTGGGCTGAGCGGGAGCTGCACTCCGGTAGGGGTGGGAGGGCCAAGAGACCAGAGGTGGCAGAGCAGAGTGCTCGGGTGTAGGGTTTGAGCATAGCGTGAAGGTAGGGGGGGGGGGGGGGAGGGGGGCATGGACGCACATACACACACAACAAGGAGTCATTCTAGTTCCTTATTTTTATTTTCTTTCTACAGCTTTAGCTCCATGGAGAGGACCTTCCCACGTAGACCCAGGCCGGACCCTGATGGCTTCTCCTGCCCGGTGGCACCGCAGTACTATACCTGGGGTAGTCATATGCGTGGTACGTGGGCCAGGAACCTACAGTGTCAGAAAATATTCTATACCAATACTAAAAGACAACAAAATACAGACCGGCAGTCTAGAGAAATAATTATAAAACTGACGCCATGGCATTATTTCACACTTTATAAAATGTTGCTATTGCAGAAATCACACTAACTCACGAACGCTTTATTATGTGATTTGTTTTGTTAGCAGAATACAAGATGTCCTCCCAGGTCGAAGGGATTGGAGGGGTTGGAAGTGTAGGAAGGGTTCCAAACCGTTCGTGGACTCCGAGCTACACCCAGCCTCCATCTGCACAGCCACCACCTGACTACCAGCACAACGTCTACATCCCTGGCACACCGTCTGGGTACTGCACTCTGAAGCCTGCACCCAGGGGGGAACTGGATGTCTACAACTCATTCTCTACGTTTGGAAAGAATAAGAGGTTCATCTCTAGCTATGACCCGAGCTTTGACCAGAGAGGGGACAACCTGATAAACAAGGACTTTTTTAAATGAATATATTAGAAGACACTGTGCATACAATTTAATACACACTCCCGTGGATGTTCATTAACTATTCATATAATCAACCCATATAGTATAAACCTCTGTGCACAAGGAAAATTAAAATAGTTTAGTATATTTGAATCCATGCTTCGAACACATAACTTAATACTTTACAGCATATTATTTTCTCTCAATACAGCAGTGTCATAATTCTCTCTTTTCATTTGTATCATGTACAGTCCTAGTTGATAATGATGATGAGATTGTGCAGATATAAGGGAAATTATAGTCACTTGTGGGGATAATGAGGAAAATGATCTGAGGATATCTGTTCCCAGCAGTTATGGCAAATTCTCCAAATGCCTTGAGGGTTGCATTGTGAAGATTGTGCACGGCATTCTGTTAGGCAGTAATTTACAAGCATGTATATCATATTGTTGTACTTTATACCTTCATGTTTGACCCGTTTGGCTTCTTAAACATGTTTATATGTATAAAATCGGATTTTACTGCTGATTTATTTTAATCAATGTGGGTTAGGACGGGTGGACTGGAGTACACGCAGAGCCTTACGTTTGGCTACGGGACATACAATGGAGTTGTGGACATATAAATACAATCTAGATTCAATCATGTAGAATATATTTCTGTGTTTGGAGCCATGCCCGTGGAAGGTGGTGCTGAATTGACGTAGACAATCGCTGTGACGCTGACGTCACATTATGATTATTGCGTCAAAAGTTGAATTCTTATCTATCTGTTGCTCTGAGATTTAGAGCCATATCGCTATCGCTCGGTTGTTGCTTTTGCAGTGCGACTTCTACAGTCAGATAGAGGCCATCTCAAGTTCTGTTTTTGAGGTGGTGCTGATTATGACAACTTGCAGGGGAGTTTTATCACAGGTATGTATAGCATAATAAAAATACTGTCTTGCACGTTTTACAGACCATTTAGTGGGGCCCGTATATGAGCCTAGCTCCGTCAACATGAAATCAAAGAAGCAGATTAAGAGAAATGGCAATATGTGAGGAAGACTATTATTTTTATATTTTGGCGTTTCGAATCCACACGTAGATCAAGTGTGCTTTGATATTGGACACTGTGCCGCTGTTCCCTAAGAATATACTTCACCATCACACAGTCAGGGGATGTGGCTTGACATCGACACTAGCTAGGTTGACATCCAAAAAGCGACAGATTTTCATGCGAATATTCTATAATTCGCATAAAGAAAATATACGCTTTTTTCAACCAGTGGTGTTTCCAGCAAATGTATTTGTTGCAGAAAAAAATATGTGCATGATGATGTAGTCTACACAAAATGTACGTTTTCATTGAAATTTTGATGTAGGCCTACAGTATAAAAATCTAAAGTTCAATGTGTTTCCATAGCATTTTCACCTCTACAGATAGTTTTGTCACACGCTCTGGCCAAAAGCTCGCAGATACAGTGCGGGTAGGCTGTGCGAGTAGGCTAGTCTACATGATGCGATCAGTATGGATAAGAGCGATAATATAATTGATTTGTCAAACGGCAGTCAAGCATCTATCATCATGTCACCAGAATAAGACCATCGCTATTTATTAGAAAGTAGCATCAATATCACCGTGCACTTTCACCACCATGTGAAGTTGATCATCATTTATTTCATCTGTAGTCTACTGCATGCTTTTCCTAGTCGTTGTGGGAGGACCACACAACATGTATCACGAAACGTCGATATAATGGTTATTATATCAACATAACCAACGTTTCCACCACCATTTCTCACCTAATTCATTTAACAGACACAAAAAGATCCCACCATGTCGAACAAACAAATGACCTATTGGCATTTATACATTAGCAACGAAACTTCCTGTCTCCATCACAGGTGTGATTTTTGTTGTTGTTGATATGGTATGACTTTACTCACATAAAAAGTATGGATGGAAACATGTTTATTTATAAGCCCATTTCTGGCAATTCCGGCTCTGCTCATTCAAGCAATCTTGTTTGGAGATCCAGATACTGTGTGGCGCAGTTCATGTGCCTGGGTGCTGAATTTAGGTTGGCTCGGAATTTACGCAGACTATCCTTGTGACGTTAAAATCACATTACGATTACTATTATTCTATTTATCTTTTGCACTGGTTTTATTTCACGAGATCAGTGTTGCTCAGAGAGGCCCTGACGATGTTATCGTGCTTGTCGCTGTCGCAGGAGGACGATAAAGTGAGGTAGAGGCCAAGTTATAGCTTTGAGGTGCTGATTATCACAACTTGCCGGAAGCTTTTTAACAAGTAGGAGCGTGTCGAGGGCTTTCGAAAGATTACTTTTCGTCTGCAAACATGCATTAATGTTGCATTCAAAACATTTCCACATAGCTCACACAATGTCGCTGTTCCTTTACGACTACACAGCAGACGTCATCACGATTGGGAGGGCAACGCACCGCATTTGTACCGCGTGGAGGCTTGGTATGAATTCCCCGGTGCAGAAGAGAAGGCTACCGATTGTTTCTCACATAAACAATAGCTTTTAGATGTAAATATATTCGGCTTCAACGCATTGCTACAAGTACTGTCATATTTTACCATATTTGGTTTGCAATAATGGCTTTATCCATTGCAACTGTCTGGACAAGGTGCGCCACGGTTCTCTTTGTATTCAGCGGGATGTGGGAAATTGCTTTGCCCATTACTCGCTACTCTATTCCCGAGGAAATGCAAGAGGGTTCCGTTGTTGCAAACCTGGCTACAGATTTGGGACTTGACGTTCGCGCTCTGGTCACACGCAAGGCAAAGCTTGACATCATCCACACAAAAAAATATTTGGACATTAACAAAGAAACGGGAGAGCTGTTCATACTTGAAAAGATAGACAGGGAATACATATGCTCGAGCAAGACAACGTCTTGTTTTCTTAAAACGGATGTCATACTTGAAAATCCCATTCGTATTTTTTACATTGAACTTGAAATCATGGACATAAATGAC
Source organism: Oncorhynchus kisutch (assembly GCF_002021735.2). Classification (NCBI taxonomy): domain Eukaryota; kingdom Metazoa; phylum Chordata; class Actinopteri; order Salmoniformes; family Salmonidae; genus Oncorhynchus; species Oncorhynchus kisutch. The sequence goes on along the minus strand of NC_034201.2, from coordinate 11,035,647 downwards.
AACGCACCTGTCTTTCGAAGGGAGACAATGCAATTGGATATTTCAGAATCTACCGCTCCGGGAGAGAGATTCTCTTTGACAAATGCTGTGGATGCAGATGTCGGTGCGAATTCTATTAAGACTTACTATTTGAGCGAAAGCAAATATTTTACAATTGAAATACAGACCGGAAGCGATGGCTCTAAATATGTAGATTTGGTTATCAACCGTAATTTAGACCGAGAGGAACAGGCGGTGCATAATTTAATATTAACCGCTGCAGATGGTGGGGTTCCTGCGCGCTCATCCACAGCCAGTATCTTCCTTAGGGTTCTGGATATTAATGACAATGCCCCCTTTTTTAACCAGCCGATATATGCTATTAATGTAACTGAAAACTCCCCAATTGGAACTCTAGTAATGAAGTTGAACGCAACAGACTTGGACGAGGGCACGAACGCAGAGATTACATATTCATACACGTTATATACATCCGAGAAGACACAAGAAAAGTTCTATCTAAATTCAAATACAGGGGAAATAAAGGTGAAGGATGTGATTGATTTTGAGGAGAGTCACAGTTTCGATATATATATTCAAGCAAGAGACCAAGGATCGAATTCGTTATCTGGAGATTGTAAAGTAATGGCGTTTATTACCGATCTGAATGACAACTATCCTGAGGTCACCATTACATCTTTTAAAAGCACGGTCAATGAAGATGTTGCCATTGGAACATTGATAGCAGTAATCAGTATAAGCGATAGGGACTCTGGGGACAACGGTGAAGTTGAACTCACTTTGAACCAACAAGCATCCCTACCCTTCGTTCTCGATAAGTCTTCGGAGGATTACTTTGCTCTGCTTATTTCAGAACCACTGGACCGTGAGACAATTCCAAGATATGACATCACTTTCATAGTCACAGACAAAGGAACACCTCGCTTATTTGACAATGAGACAATCACCTTGGAGATACTGGACGTCAATGATAACGCACCAGTATTCCCCCAGTCGTTCTACACAATCCATGTTGTGGAGAACAACATCCCCGGCGCACTGTTGACGTCACTCAGTGCTTTTGACCCCGACCTCCACGAGAACCAGTATCTGGTCTATTTTATCATGGAGAAGGAGATCATCAACACGTCTATGTCCATGCTGTTCTCCATTAATCCAGAGAATGGCAACCTTTATGCTCTAAAGACCTTTGACTTTGAAAGGGAGAGGGAGTTTCTTTTCCACATAGAGGCCAGAGACTCTGGGTTACCTCCACTCAGCAGCAATGTGACAGTTCACGTCATCATTCTGGACCAGAATGACAACACCCCGCTCATAGTGTCGCCTTGGCGAGCACAGGGCTCGGTAATTGAAGAGGTGATCCCGAGGTCCGTTGATAAAGGATTCCTGATTGTCAAAGTAATCGCCATTGACACAGACTCATTACAGAACTCACGGGTCACATATCAGCTTCTACAGACCAGTGACTCTACTCTGTTCAGTCTAGATCAGTACAACGGGGAGATCCGGACCACAAGAATGTTCAGCTACAGGGATCCCCGTCATCAGAGGCTGGTTGTTGTCGCCAAAGACAATGGAGACCCTGCTCTTTCGGCCACAATTACCATCAAGATATCAACAGTAGAACACATGGTGACGCCATTCTCAGAAACTACTGAGGTGCCTTTAGAATTTGACTTGTTCACAGACTTAAATCTGTATTTGGTCATCGGTTTGGGTTCAGTGTCCTTCCTGCTGTTGATCACCATACTGGTGATCATTGTGCTGAAGTGTCAGAAACCGAAGCCCATGAAGATGCCTCCTGCTATAAATATGAATCTGAACAGTCTGAACAGGAACAGTGTGATCAGCAGAAACAGTATCATCAGCCAGAGGAGCTCCACCATCGCTGATTCCACCCTCATCTCCAGTGATGCCTACTGGTATAGCCTGTTTCTAGCAGAGACCAGGAAAGGCAATGTGGTCGTCAGACAGCCGATAGTACCCAAGGGAGCAGGATACTTTGTGTCCAGTATACCCAGAAGCACAGGTCCTACAGAGACCAGCGACTCAAGAGCATCCACACTACAGGTATGTGCTCCTCTGAGATGGAGGCCTGGAGCAGTTGTCCTCTTGTATTTCTTCATATGAAATGCACACTCCTCCTTCCTTCATGTAATCACAAATCAGACACGGGTGTATTAATGAAAGCAGTAGCCATGCTATTATTCAGACAGGGCCTCGTTTTGCAAAGAACATTATTTCCCCCTTTGAAAAAATATTCTAGACCAGAGCTACCTCTGCATGTTTCTATGTTCTGGCACTGCGCACCCTGCAGACTGAGTGACTGTTTGACCCACTTCACAATGTCATATTCATTCCTCTACGAGGAGGAGCCTACAGACCCTGTGTCGCCTCAGTGCAGCTCTCAGCCTTCTACTAACACACTCCAGTTAATGAACAGAGACTGTGGTAGTGTGCTATTTAGAACTACATCTCTGACCAGGGTTTACCAATTAGAGGATGCTTGAGGTTGGTTTGTTAAATAAACCCAATTTATTTCTAAGGATCTATGGGATGTCTGCAGGTTTTATCGTGTTATGCTCTGCTCTAGTCCTGTGGTGTTTGAACACAGGCAGTCTATTGCTGTGTGTTTTGTAGACATTAACAGAAATACTTATTTGCTTTTAATTTGCCCTGCTGCCTTTCACTCTACTGGTGTTTGGCTCCGATTGCTTACGTGAGTCATTGAGCCATGCTAATTCCCAAGTCATGTTACTGCCACTTCCTTTCATTCTTTGCTTGCAGTTCATGCAATTTTAATGTATTAAAAAAAGGGCTTTCCAAGATCGTCTGTGTGCTGTTGTCTCAGACATTACAACTCTTTGAGGTCAGGGAATTGAAAACCAGGCCTGGGGTTTGTGTAATAATAAAACTAACCCGGGGGAGAAGAATGGACTCAAGTGAACTCTTTCACTGATAAACTTCGTACAGTATAATATTAATGGGAAAGTCAGTGTAGGCTAAATATTGTATGAAATTGTGTTTATTGTAATGACATTTGTGTAGATGTGTGTTTGTCTTTGTGCATTTTTTTCTTCAGGTTGCAGGCCCAATAAGACTGAACTGAACTGGCATTTTAAGTTCAGCTTTGATTTAGGGACAAGGCAGAGTCCTCTCCATTGTACTGACATGACATGGAAACTAACGAGATGGATTGGATTAGTGGAGCGTGTTTTTTTAAAAAGTGTGTGTGTGTGTATTTTGAACCTTTCTTTTTTTCTATTCTAAAGTACTCAAAATGAAAGGAAGCCCATTCTACAGCTGGAGGTATGCTCGTTGCTGGTAACATGTAGGAGCACTGTGATTGGTGTAACTCAAACTAGGACTATGTTTCTAGGCCTGTACTTTTGGATAAATTTTCTAATTGTCACTTTTATCAACCCAGATGTGGGATTGATCTGTGTAGGCAGAGTTCGGTGTCCTTTTTAAAATGGGGCATGGATTATATAATGTCAGCAAAGAGCAGACAAACATTGATTCTCAGAGAGGAGGCAGAGAAAGGATGATGAATTCCTGCACTCTTAGAAAAAAGTGTTCCTAAAGGGTTCTTCGTTGTCCCCATAGGAGAACTCTTTTCGGTTTCAAGTAGAACCATTTCCGCAGCGGATTCTAAATGGAACCCAAGAGGATTCTACATGGAACCCAAAAGGATTCTACATGGAACCAAAACGGGTTCTTCAAAGGGGACAGTTGGGGACAGTTGAAAATCCCTTTTATGTTCTAGACAGCACCTTGGTTTCTATTTTTCATCTGTCCCCTTCCCCTGACACTCACTGCACACCCTCCTTCCCATTGGCCTTCATTGTGATGCATCTGTGAGCTATGAATATTAAATTTGGAAATCTCTATAAAGCGGGAAACCAATCACTCACTGACAGCTGAGATTAGGCCCAAAGTGTCTGCCAGGTCAGAATAATAATGACAATATGTGGTTTGTTTGGCAGAGACTCACGGCAAAGCTCTAAGCACAAATAACGTAGAGGATTAAGGTATGCACTGTCCTGGTCCTGAGCTCTCAGTGTGTACACCTGCCTCAGAGCAGTGGCTGCATCATCCAGCACCTCTGTCACATCCACACACATCATATTTTAGCTCTGCCCCTGCTGTCCAGCAGCCACCTCTTATCACTGGCCCAATACAAGGGAAAATATTTCAATTATGATCAGCATGGTGTCAGGCAGTGGCCACAGACTAACACAGACTAACTGTGGCCTCCATAGACATAGTACCAATTGCCCTACACGCACGCACGCACGCACACACACACACACACACACACACACACACACAAAAATGTACTAAAATAGTTCAAACGCCAGCCTGCCTATCCCCCACTCTCGCAAACTGTGATGTGCATGTCTCTATGGTACATATAGCCCTTTCATTTTTCCTTATTCTTGTCATTTGTTTGGTTTTATTCAAATTTCACTTGCTTGCTTTTTAATCTGGCCTAGATGCACATGATAGATCCATTCGGTAATTTGTCCTGATTTCTATTGTCTGTGAGGATAATAAAATAAGGATTTGAACAAATAGCCCATGTAGACATTTTTATGGAACTCACCATGCACACCTCCCTACATAATCCAGAGCATGATAATTGTTTAAGTAACTCAGTATGTAACACCCACCCATGTTTGATTGATTGATTGCTTGATTGATTGTGCAGTAGCCAGTCATGTCCCAGTTGAGGGATCTTATCAGTTGCATGAGTTGTGACTCCTTAAAGGCTCTCAGTCAAGCTGATCCCCTCCTCTCTCCATCTCCTATTGGCTGACTGTATTTTCTATTTATTGGCAGGATTCCAGGGCCAGCAGTGACCTGCCATGATGTCCTCATTCTGGGGTATTCAGCTGGAGAATGTTCAAAGATGTTAAGAGTGACACCAACACCCCTCTTCAATCACTGGGATCCAACAGTTACCTCTGGGGGCAGCTCCTCCAACCCTCTGCCCTCCTCGAACAGACCACACCTGTAGACTACCTTCATCATTTTCCATCAAGCATGAATCTGCATGGCTACATCGACAGGTACTTGCATTTAGAAAATATCCTAAAGAAGAAAGGAACGTAACATGATGTCTTTATGCAAAGCACCCTCTGTTAACATTGGAGCAGGCACACAATATCTTCCAAAATCCTACCTTACCTCTCCAGGAAAAACATGACACAAAAGGGATATTCTGTCGTGTCCTTGTGAGGGTACCTCATTGTGATAATGTCATAATGTGTTATTGGGGTATGTGTGAGAGGTCACAATCAGAGAGTCAAGAGAAGGATGTTGCCAATGCCTTCCATAACCCCTTTATCTGGTGAAATAACAATCTCAGTTCATTTGTGAATGTGTAGTGTGCACACTCTAGGTAAGAACTTTAGTTTATTTTGATTAGAAATAAGACTTAACATTTTTCATCATTTTTGCTTTCTAGATCTTTTTTGGCTCCGGACATCAGCCTATAGTATGGAATTATTCATTTCCTGATACATGGTGTTGGATGTGCATGTTGAGTTGCTACTATAAAATAGATCAATACCTGATACCTGTCATCCAATGAGCCAGGTATGAGAGAAGTACCCCATGTTGCTCCACTTCACATTGCAGACAGAGTTTATATATTCTCACAGTTCACATATTCATGAGCACATTTGACAGCGGCACTATATTTAGTATATTTTGATGATAGACATTTCCTTCTCAGCATATCTATATAAAGCACAGACTAGAATCCATTTCTAGTGTGAGATCATGTCCAAGGAAATACTCAGGACAGTGACACACCAGGATTTAGCTCCTACCTGCCTAAACAGTGCAATATGACGGTCAACCTAGAAAACACTGTATGTAGAATAGCTGTAGCACTAAAGGGCTTCACTTTACAACAACTTATCATACCTCCATCTGAGTTTTGTCAACGTACCTGTGCAGGCCTCTGCCCGGTTCTGATTACTCTAACACTTTCTCTGCACTGTGAACAAGCCTCAGAGAATCAGCTAAAGGCAAAATCAACGTAAAACAGGAGGCTTACGGGAAGAACCCATGTGTACTTTAAATGAGAAATGTTACTATATTCACTTAAGAAATATGACTTTTGAAAGTATTTATCATTGTATATTCAAAAGGTATTGTATGTTTGGCATGATACAATACTCTGGACATGATTTTAAACTTTACAATGTTTTTATGAATTTGTATGTTTTTTAATATATTTTTTATATTTTGACCTAACAGTTCTTAATGCTACTTTTTGTGACTTATTCAAGTGCATTGTGTAGTCTACTGTATTATATTTGTAGTGCAACAATACAGCATTCAGTTATTTTATCTGATACAGTGTACAGACAGACAATCTCAATTATTTTATGACATTTGAATGGAGTACTCCACTCACTGCTTAAGCATTTCACCAAAATGTTATTTTCAGAGTATCAAAGTGTTCACAGACATAGATGAGCTTTTCTCCCAGAAAGACCATGACGTGCAAAGATTTAATGCAAGGCGTTAGGTCTTAGAAATGAGAAACTAGAACATACAGCAGTGTGTCCATGTGACAATATGGAGGGAAAGGCCAAAATAAGGAGAGCGAGATAAGTAGAGAGAAACTGTGAAGACGAGCGTGGGACAGACAGACTATGCTACTAATACTATTCTATTCCTTTGATGTTAGTGCATGTCTTTATAGGCCGAACACTCACAATCCATCCAATCTCATTTGAAATGCAATACTGTACTTAAATCCTACTACACTGCTCAAAACAATAAAGGGAACACTAAAATAACACATCCTAGATCTGAATGAATTAAATATTCTTATTAAATACTTTTTCTTTACATAGTTGAATGTGCTGACAACAAAATCACACAAAAATTATCAATGTAAATCATATTTATCAACCCATGGAGGTCTGGATTTGTAGTCACACTCAAAATTAAAGTGGAAAACGACAGTACAGGCTGATCCAACTTTGATGTAATGTCCTTAAAACAAGTCAAAATGAGGCTCAGTAGTGTGTGTGGCCTCCACGTGCCTGTATGACCTCCCTACAACGCCTGGGCATGCTCCACATGAGGTCTAGCATTGTCTTGCATTAGGACGAACCCAGGGCCAACCGCACTAGCATATGGTCTCACAAGGGGTCTGAGGATCTCATCTCGGTACCTAATGGCAGTCAGGCTACCTCTGGCGAGCACATGGAGGGCTGTGCGACCCCCCCCCCCCCCCAAAGAAATGCCACCCCCCATGACTGACCCACCGCCAAACCGGTCATGCTGGAGGATGTTGCAGGCAGCAGAACGTTCTCCACGGCGTCTCCAGACTGTCACGTCTGTCACATGTGCTCAGTGTGAACCTGCTTTCATCTGTGAAGAGCACAGGGCGCCAGTGGCGAATTTGCCAATCTTGGTGTTCTCTGGCAAATGCCAAACGTCCTGCACGGTGTTGGGCTGTAAGCACAACCCCCACCTGTGGATGTCGGGCCCTCATACCATCCTCATGGAGTCTGTTTCTGACCGTTTGAGCAGACACATGCACATTTGTGGCCTGCTGGAGGTCATTTTGCAGGTCTCTGGCAGTGCTCCTCCTGCTCCTTCTTGCACAAAGGCGGAGGTAGCGGTCCTGCTGCTGGGTTGTTGCCCTCCTACGGCCTCCTGCACGTCTCCTGATGTACTGGCCTGTCTCCTGGTAGCGCCTCCATGCTCTGGACACTACGCTGACAGACACAGCAAACCTTCTTGCCACAGCTCGCATTGATGTGCCATCCTGGATGAGCTGCACTACCTGAGCCACTTGTGTGGGTTTTAGTCTCCGTCTCATGCTACCACTAGAGTGAAAGCACCGCCAGCATTCAAAAGTGACCAAAACATCAGCCAGGAAGCATAGGAACTGAGAAGTGGTCTGTGGTCACCACCTGCAGAACCACTCCTTTATTGGAGGTGTCTTGTTAATTGCCTATAATTTCCACCTGTTGTCTATTCCATTTGCACAACAGCATGTGAAATTGATTGTCAATCAGTGTTGCTTCCTAAGTGGACAGTTTGATTTCACAGAAGTGTGATTGACTTGGAGTTTCAATGTGTTGTTTAAGTGTTGCCTTTATTTTTTTGAGCAGTGTATATATATCTCCATCATATAGGTTGCATGGGAACACACTAAGTTCGTCCTATACACAGTTATTTGCACTGAATCCATAACCTGGTTGCACTACTCATCTACCACAAACTGCAGTGCAGCTGTAGTTCTCATCAATGTTCCAGTTCTCTCTTGATCTCTTTCCCCTTGTTAAAGCTCTCTGTGAGGTCACTGTGTGGGGGAGGTGCTACACTAATTATGGTACACATGAGGGCTCTGCCTACTCTGCCCGTAGGGAGGGAAAACTGCCTGAGCATTGTGTAAAGACGCCTTTAGTCGGGTTACAGAAAATATCCAACTGAATTCAGACGTCATGTGCTCTTTATGGGTGTCATGCGTTACCCCAGTACATGTGACATGAGGACAATGAGATAATGGTGCTTAATCCAGATTCAAGTCATGATTATTACCAGGGATAAAATGTCATCTGGATGAACTTAGATCCCAGCAGTTTTGAGAGAACATCCTAAGCAGCCAGTGGCTGTGTGATGTGACCTGAGACCTCAAGCTCTACTTTGACAGAACAGATGTTCTGTGGAAACCAACGGAGGAGTTTAAAACCTGTATCTACTTTGTACTTTGTGTTTAAAAAAAAAGATACAATATACTTTTTATATCTGCTGTAATCTCTGAACTTGTCTTGATAGCACAGGAGTGTGTTTGTGTTGCTTGCTTCAGTATCATGCAGATGTGTCTGTCTCCGTTGTGCGGCTACACTGCTTATTCCTGCATTTTGATTCTACATTTCAATTCTACAGTCTACTGTATCTGCCCGCCTTTCTGCAGGACTTCCTGTGTTCTAGGTGGGTGGGGGGTGTGGACACAACCCACAACGCTGATTGGTAGATGAGAGAGTGTGTGGGAGAGACAGTTTGGATGTTGTTTCTGTTGTTTATTGTCCCGCTTGTAGATGCGTATGTGAATAAAGCTTTTAGAGCAGTGCTTCTACGGGTCAGTTTCTTTCCGAAGGCCAGTATTGAAGTTATCGGTGTTGATCGGATACTTAAATCATCAGGCCATCATCAACCCAGTTTCTCACTCCAGTGCTCCATACTAAATCAGGGAGATTGATTATTAAACTGAGGGAGAGGTTAAGATTCAGGAAGTAGGAGGTAGAAACACAGCTTTCTCCCAGCGATGTTCTTCTTATCTTAATGACGTTAAAGACATGCCCACACTGCACAGTGAAACACTGATGGATGATCTCCACTATGACAGCACAGAGCCTCTACCCTGCAGTCCGCTGCCAACGATTGATGGGAGTGGGCTGGTTGCTAGGAACCACCCAGTACCTAAGAAACGGTTGCCATGACAACTGCACCAGCTTCCTGTGATCACAGAGGAGGGGAGATTATCATGAACACCCTGCATTCTATTTAGTCTCCATCACTCCCTCTCACTTGAGAGGTGTTCTGTCTCTGCGATTAAATCTGTCTGCGATGTGATTGCCTTTGCACAAAATAGTTCCTAACTCATCAAATCAAATCTAATTTTATTTCTCGCATGCACCAAATACAGTAGGTGTAGACCTTTCAGTGAAATGCTTACTTACAAGCCCTTAACCAACAATGCAGAAAAATAAGTGTTAGGTAAAAAACAGACAAGTAAAATAACAGTACTCCTGAGGTGCTGACCTGTTGCACCCTCGACAACCACTGTGATTATTATTATGTGGCCATGCTGGTCATCTATGAACATTTTAACATCAGACGACTTTTCTAGGGAGTTTTTCCTAGTCACCGTGCCTCTACACCTGCATTGCTTGCTGTTTGGGGTTTTAGGCTGCGTTTCTGTACAGCACTTTGTGACATCAGCTGATGTAAGAAGGGCTTTATAAATACATTGATTACAATTGATTGATACAGCTGTAGAACCTTTTGAGGATCTATGGACCCATGCCAAGTATTTTCAGTCTCCTGAGAGGGAATAGGCTTTGTCGTGCCCTCTTTCATGACTGTCTTGGCGTGTTTGGACCATGATAGTTAGTTGGTGATGTGGACACCAAGGAACTTGAAGCTCTGAACCTGCCCCACTACAGCCCCGTCGATGAGATTGGGGGCGTGCTCCGTCATGACACAATATCTCTGTTTGGCTAGAGTGTGAATGACACTTTATTATCATCATACTGTATGCCATCTTGGGCAATGATAATGAATGAATCTTGAATGCATACTAGCTATAGTTCGGCACTCCAGTATTTCAGTAATCATATTCAAGCCTCTGCATAGTGCTCCAGTTACAACAGTCAATACCTTCTATATGCAGCGCCAACCCCAACAAACCTCTGCTCTCTTGCTCTCCCTCCCTCTGTCTCGGTGTGAAGACCAACGCTCGGAGACGAGAAGCAAGTAGAGTGAACATTTAATGGATAACAGACAAGAAACAAACAAGGACAGCGTCTGGACAGGGGAAAACATAACGACATCAATGCTGACACGGGGACGGAGGAACAGACAGATATAGGGAAGGCAATAAAAACGTGAAGGAGTACAGGTGAGTCCAATGAAGCGCTGTTGCGCACAGAGAAGGTGACAGGTGTGCGTAATGATGGGCAGCCTGGCGCCCTCGAGCGCCAGGGAGGTGGAGCGGGAGCAGGCGTGACACTCAGTCTTTCCCTCCCTCTATCTCCCACCATTCTCAGTCGCTCTCTCTCATAAACACCTATGCTGATGTGCACACTAGCATGTACAGTATGTGTGTGTACACGCACACTCCTCTTTTTATTGGCAGTTGAGCTGTGATGCTGAGAGAGGGAGAGAGAGAGAGACTGAGAGACTGAGCGTGAGAGAGGTCATTTATCTCTATGTCCACTAAGAGTCAGTCAGACATCATATAGTCCTACACACAAGCAAATAATAGAAATACCTTATACACATAAGTATTCAGACCCTTTGCTATGAGACTCGAATTTGAGCTCAGGTGCATCCTGTTTCCATTGATCATCCTTGAGATGTTTCTACAACTTGATTGGAGTCCACCTCTGGTAAATTCAATTGATTGGACATGATTTGGAAAGGCACACACCTGTCGATATAAGGTCCCACAGTTGACAGTGTACGTCAGAGCAGAAACCAAGCCATGAGGTCGAAGGAATTGTACGTAGAGATCCGAGAAAAGATTGTGTTTGAGGCAAAGATCTGGGGAAGGGTTCCAAAAAATGTCTGCAGTATTGAAGGTTCCCAAGAACACAGTGGCTTCCATCATTCTTAAATGGAAGAAGATTGGAATCACCAAGATTGTTCCCAGAGGTGGTCACCCAGCCAAACTGAGCAATCAGGGGGAGAAGGACCTTGGTCAGTGAGGTGACCAAGAACCAGATGATCACTCAGAGATATCCAAAGTTCCTCTGTGGAGATGGGAGAACCTTCCAGAAGGACAACCATCTCTGCAACACTTCACCATTCAGGCCTTGCTGGTAGAGTAGCCAGATGGCAGCCACTCCTCAGTAAAAGTCACATGACAGCCTGCTTGGAGTTTGCCAAAAGGCACCTAAAGGACTCTCAGACCATGAGAAACAAGATTCTCTGGTCTGATGAAACCAAGATTGAACACTTTGGCCTGAATGCCAAGCATCACGTCTGGAGGACACCTGGCACCATCCCTACGGGGAAGCATGGTGGTGGCAGCATCATGCTGTGTGGATGTTTTTCAGTAGCAGGGAATGTGAGACTAGTCAGGATCGAGGGAAAGATGAACATTGCAAAGTCCAGAGAGATTTTTGATGAAAACCTGCTCCAGAGCGCTCAGAACCTCTGAATGGAGCCAAGGTTCACCTTCCAACACAGCTAAGACAAAGCACCAGTGGCTTCGGGACAAGTCTCTGAATGTCCTTGAGTGGCCAGCCAGAGCCCGGACTTGAACCCGATCTAACATATCTGGAGAGACCTGAAATCACTCTTGTCATGACTGACCACGAGAATCCAAATAGGTCAGATCAGGTTTGCAATGAATAACTTCAATCAGACTGCCTAGACTAGCTTCAAAGAAGCATCTTCAAGAGCGAATGGAAGGAAAATCAACTCTATAGTGTTAAGCGGAGTGACACAGGGGAACCCAAGAGCAGACTCAGAAGAGGAAACAGGGATAAATAAAGCAAAATATTTATTGTTACAAAGGGAGATATGGAGTACAGATCCAGGGAAGCTCAGAAAAACCAGATGTGGAGACTGAGGTTGGAGTTAGCTGAGTAGAACAGGGTAAACAGGTCCTGAGGGGAGTCCAAGATAGTGGGGGTGAGTAAAATCCAGAGCAAGGTAGTTGGGTGGTGAGATGTGGAACGGGAGACAGGAGACAGAGCGGTAAACTGCAATGAGAGGATAAACAGTGTCAGGCAGGGAAACAGGCACAGCAGAGTAACAGGATCTTGACTAATCATAAATGACTAAAATCACGAATTGTCTGAGCAGAGATTACGATCTGGCAGTGTGGAAGTGGCAGGACTGATATTTGTAGAGGTCTTGATTATGGAACGAGTTGCAGCTGGTAGGTATCTGCTCTGACTCCAGCACACCTGTCACCAACCACACAATCATACATAGAGGGAGAGGGAGACAGAGAGCTTACTGCAGGTCAAGAAGACACCGGATGAACACCAGAGGGCGTAGCAGAAGCAGATGTGACATATAGTTCTGTTCAGGACTACATGACAAGTCACCGGATACCGGATAGCTACGAAGAAGGACAACAGTAGAAGAGTTGTTGGAACCATTTCGACAATCAGAGCCTTACAAGTGTGCCGGGAAAAGGCCCAACCCCCTTTCCAAGGCTGCCCCATTCACATTTTTCCAAAAACCAGCCTGAAACTCTTTCTAAAGACTGTTGAAATCTCGTGGAAGCCCTAGGAACTACAATTTGGTAGGACTTGGGCTTATAATTATAGTACTAGCCATTGAAAACAGTGGTAAGCTGAAATTTCTTTTTTTGGGATGGTTTGTCCTCGGAGTTTCACCTGCCATATCAGTTCTGTTATACTCACGGACATAATTGTAACAGTTTTAGACACTTTAGAGTGTTTTCTATCCAAACTACCAATTATATGCATATCCTAGCTTCTGGACCTGAGTGACAGGCAGTTTACTTTGGGCACGCTTTTCATCCAGACGTGAAAATACTGCCCCAATTCCCAAAGACATTTCAACAAGCATCCATGTTGTTGTCATTTCGCAAGGGACCTGTTTTCAGCGTATTACATCTCCAGTCAATAACCGGTGCAGAGTGCGTGTGTTTATCCTTTGTTCCCATTTAATTAGCTAGTAAATAAATAAATAAACCAATTTGTATAGTACTGAATCATAAGTACGGCTCTGGTTTTTGCAGATGCAAAGAGGATACGACTGTTCAGAATGGTGATATGATATGAGGTTATGATTTATAAGTTTACTGTTTAGGTTTACTGTTTAGGTAAAGACCTTTTAGAGTTTAATTTGGGAGATCGTAACTCTTTAAAGAACCGCTCTCGTGGTGCCCCAAATCCTAATGTTAATTGTTACATGATTAATTTAATCGGGTAACAATTAAACATAGTTAATTAGATACATAACATTATTCAGATTAATATGAAGGTCAAGTCACAACACTGTGCAGCGACGCTCCCCATCCAAGCTGACAGAGGTTGAGAGGATTTGCAGAGAAGAATGGGAGAATCTCCCTAAATACAAGTGTGACAAGCTTGTAGTGTCATACCCAAGAAGACTCAAGGATGCAATCGCTACCAAAGGTGCTTCAACAAAGTACTGAGTAAAGGGTCGGAATACCTATGCAAATGTGATATTTCCGAATTTGTATTTTTTTGTTTTGTCATTATTGGGTATTGTGTGTAGATTGATGAGGGGCAAAAACAATTTAATCAATTTTAGAATACTGTTAAACAAACTCTACATTATGACTACAGATGACTGTTTAATAAATGACAACAGATGACTGTTCATTATGACTACAGATGGCTGTTAATTATGACTACAGATGACTATTTAATATATGACTACAGATGATTGTTCATTCTGACTACAGATGACTGTTTAATATATGACATCATATGACTGTTCATTATGACTAAAGATGACAATTCATTATGACTAGAGATGACTGTTTAATATATGACTACAGATGACTGTTTAATAAATTACTACATATGACTGTTCATTATGACTACAGATGACTGTTTAATAAATGACTACATATGACTGTTCATTATGACTACAAATGACGATTAATAATGACTACAGATGACTGTTTAATAAATAACTACAGATGACTGTTCATTATGACTACAGATGACTGTTTAATATATGACTACAAATTCCTGTTCATTATGACTACAGATGACGATTAATAATGACTACAGATGACTGTTTAATAAATGACTACAGATGACTGTTCATTATGACTAGAGATGACTGTTTAATGTGTGACTACAGATGATTGTTTAATATATGACTACAGATGACTGTTCATTATGACTACAGATAACTATTAATAATGACTACAGATGACTGTTTAATAAATATCTACAGATGACTGTTCATTATGACTACAGATGACTGTTTAATATATGACTACAAATTCCTGTTCATTATGACTACAGATGACGATTAATAATGACCACAGATGACTGTTTAATAAATGACTACAGATTACTGTTCATTATGACTAGAGATGACTGTTTAATGTGTGACTACAGATTATTGTTTAATATATGACTACAGATGACTGTTCATTATGCCTACAGATAACTATTAATAATGACTACAGATGACTGTTTAATAAATATCTACAGATGACTGTTCATAATGACTACAGATGAATGCTAATATATGACTACAGATGACTGTTCATTATGACTACACATGACTGTTCATAATGACTACACATGACTGTTCATAATGACTACAGATGACTGTTCATAATGACTACAGATGACTGTTCATTATAATAACAGATTACTTTTCATAATGACTACAGATAACTATTAATAATGACTACAGATGACTGGTCATTATGATTACAGATGACTGTTCATTATGACTAAAGATGACTGTTTAATGTGTGACTACAGATTAATGTTCATTATGACTACAGATGACTGTTCATTATGACTACAGATGACTGTTCATTATGACTACAGATAACTATTAATAATGACTACAGATGACTGTTTAATAAATATCTACAGATGACTGTTCATAATGACTACAGATGAATGCTAATATATGACTACAGATGACTGTTCATTATGACTACACATGACTGTTCATAATGACTACACATGACTGTTCATAATGACTACAGATGACTGTTCATAATGACTACAGATGACTGTTCATTATGATAACAGATTACTTTTCATAATGACTACAGATAACTATTAATAATGACTACAGATGACTGGTCATTATGATTACAGATGACTGTTCATTATGACTAAAGATGACTGTTTAATGTGTGACTACAGATTAATGTTCATTATGACTACAGATGACTGTTCATTATGACTACAGATGACTGTTCATTATGACTACAGATTGCTGTTAATTATGACTACAGATGACTATTTAATACATGACTACTGATTACTGTTCATTATAACTACAGATGATTATTAATAATGACTACAGATTACTGTTCATTATGATTACAGATTACTGTTCATTATGATTACAGATGACTGATTAAAATATATGACTAGAGATGACTGTTTAATAAATAACTACAGATGACTGTTCATTATGACTACAGATGATTGTTTAATATATGACTACGGATTACTGTTCATTATAACTACAGATGATTATTAATAATGACTACAGATTACTGTTCATTATGACTATAGATGACTGTCCATTATGACTACAGATGGCTGTTAATTATGACTACAGATGACTATTTAATATATGACTACAGATGACTCTTCATTATGACTACAGATGACTGTTTAATAAATAACTACAGATGACTCTTCATTATGACTACAGATGACTGTTAATATATGACTACAGATGACTGTTTAATATATAACTACAGATGACTGTTCATTATGACTATAGATGACTGTTTAATATATGACTACAGATGACTGTTCATTATGACTACATATGACTGTTTAATGTGTGACTACAGATGATTGTTTAATATATGACTACAGATGACTGTTCATTATGACTACAGATGACTATTAATAATGACTACAGATGACTGTTTAATAAATGACTACAGATGACTGTTAATATATGACTACAGATGACTGTTAATATATGACTACAGATGACTGTTCATTATGACTACAGATGACTGTTCATTATGACTACAGGTGACTAATAATGACTACAGATGACTGTTTAATAAATATCTACAGATGACTGTTCATAATGACTACATATGACTGTCCATTATGACTACAGATGGCTGTTAATTATGACTACACATGACTGTTCATTATGACTACAGATGACTGTTCATAATGACTACATATGACTGTCCATTATGACTACAGATGACTATTTAATATATGACTACAGATGACTGTTTAATATGACTACAGATTATTGTTAATTCTGACTACAGATGACTGTTAATTCTGACTACAGATGACTGTTCATTCTGACTACAGATGATTGTTTAATAT
Source organism: Oncorhynchus kisutch (assembly GCF_002021735.2). Lineage (NCBI taxonomy): Eukaryota > Metazoa > Chordata > Actinopteri > Salmoniformes > Salmonidae > Oncorhynchus > Oncorhynchus kisutch. Next base: position 11,018,860 of record NC_034201.2, on the reverse strand, counting down.
ATGACTACTGATTACTGTTCATTATAACTACAGAGGCAGGTGTTAGTCATTGTCTCTGATTGGGAATCATATTTAGGTAGCCTGTTTTGTGTTGTGTTTTGTGGGTGCTTGTTTCCTGTCTTTGTGTTTTCTGCACCAGATAGGGCTGTTTTGGTTTTGCCACGTTTATTGTTTTGTAGTTTGTTCATGTTAAGTGTCTCTTATTAAAGAACCATGAACTTCAACGACGCTGCGTTTTGGTCCTCCTCTTCTTCCCAGGAAGAAAGCCGTTACAAGATGACTGTTCAATAAATGACTACAGATGACTGTTTAATAAATGACTACAGATTCAGGACAGGTTGCAGCTAGTTGTGCATTGATATAGCCATATGCGTAATAAAATGACAAAAGTAGCATATGACATGCCGACTTATTTTTTTTCATGTTTGATTCTCCCATGTTGACGTGCAGTCAGCATCGTAGGAGTTGAAGCAAGAAAGTAGACAGCGATCGTTGTAAAGTAAGTGGACTTCTGGGAGTCAGCACATATCTGATAGGGTAGCAGATAGCCTAGTGGTTAGAGCTTTGGGCCTATAACAGAAAGCTTGCTAGCTCGAATTCCTGAGCTGACGAGGTGAAAACTCTGTAGATGTTCACTTAAACCTAATTGGTCCAGGGTTGCTGTTAATAATGACTGACTGTGAGCGCACTCTCTGAGGGTGTTGCAGGGGGAGTTGGGATATGCAAGAAACACATGTGTATAATACATGCTTGTCCATGTGTGAAATAGTACAGGTGCAAATATCCACTATCTACAGTTTCTCCACCTCTATTCCCTTCTCTTGCTACAGGTAGTTGACTGTGTCTGGCTGACTCTGACCCAGATTTATGCTCCTCATCACCTGGATGCTTACTCATTAAACTGTCCATCATGCTAACCATGTATATATAACGTGCAGGCTTTCATCATGTACTGTTTGGATCTATGCAAACAATGAGCCACTGGGTGGCACTCTAGAAACCATCATCTGCCTCACCATATGTGTGAGGATGGAGAATGAATTCAGTGATGTACATGTGTACTAAGTGTAAATATACCCCAAGCTCTTCTAGCACACCATTGATTATTGAGTCCGTTGTACAGCTGATAGGCTTACTGTTACTGGGTCTGTGGGTCGTGCCAATCATTATCATAAGGAACGCACAGCAGACTATCACATACATTGACATTGCTATATGTGAATGTTCATGTAGTTCTATTAATCGGTGCCTCTTCCCTCTCTATGTGTTTGTGTATCTCAGCTCAGTTGCTCCTGAGTGCTCTGATGTAGTTTTGTGAGTCTCTAGTGTCATCCTTCAATCGTTCAGCATTCTTTTCAAGTTCAGAGTTATCTGCAATGAATATTTTGATCTATTCTGTATTTATGTGGCCTCTCTCTCTCTTGGGTCTATGGCTAAGCTCTCTCTCTCCCTCCCTCGTTTTCTCTCTCTCTCTCTCTCTCGGGTCTGTGGCTAAGATCTCTCTCTCTCTCTCTTTCCCTTTCTCTCTCTCTCTCTCTCTCTCTCTCTTGGGTCTGTGGCTAAGCTATCTCTCTCTCTCTCTGAATTAAATGAAATTGGCATGACGTAACAATATTTGGGATATTTACAATATAAATAATATATAAAAATGAGAATCCAAATTGTCAACGGGACAACAGTAACAACAATAACCAAGGGTCAAAATGACCATACTGTCACGGTCGTCCTCCTCTTCATCTGAAGAGGAGAGGCGAGAAGGATCGGACCAAAATGCGGCGTCGTAAGTGTGCATGGTAAATCTTTAATAAAGAAAGTACTGACACTGTATACAAAACAATAAACAAATGACGACCGTGAAGCTACAACATAGACAATCACCCACAAACAAACAGTGCAACCCAGGCTACCTAAGTATGATTCTCAATCAGAGACAACTAATGACACCTGCCTCTGATTGAGAACCATACTAGGCCGAAACATAGAAATACCCAAATCATAGAAAAACAAACATAGACTGCCCACCCAACTCACGCCCTGACCATACTAAATAAATACAAAACAAAGGAAATAAAGGTCAGAACGTGACACATACATTCAACAATAACAATAAGCATACAGTAGAGTACATGTGCAGGTTGATTGGTCTGTCAGAAACTGTCCTTCAACTTATGGCAGGAAGCAATGTAGTGCGCTGCCAACCCACAGCTCTCTGCGTCCTCCCCCAACAGGACGGGTAGCCTATCCTCATCAGAAAGGTCTTTGAAACCTTGAATAAGAGTTTCAAATTTGGGAAAATGACACTCTCTAATTGTTTTATATTTTTTACATTTTGTCAGGAAATGCAGCTCCGTCTCAGATTCTGCTGTTGTGCAGTGGTTGCACAGCCTTTCCTCTACAGGGAGCCAGGTTCTGCTGTGGTGCAGTGGTTGCACAGCCTTTCCTCTACAGGGAGCCAGGTTCTGCTGTGGTGCAGTGGTTGCACAGCCTTTCCTCTACAGGGAGCCAGGTTTTCTGTGTCTACCCTTCTCAATGGCAAGGCTGTGCTCACTGAGCCTGTACTTTGTCAAGGTTTTGATCGGTAACCATGGTCAAATATTTAGCCACGGTGTACTGTCGATTTATGTCCAGAAAGCACTGCATTTTGCTTTGTGCTTGTGTTTCCCAATAAGCAATAAAGTTTTGTTTTGACTGTGTTGTAATTTGGTTTATCCTGATTGATTGGATGTTCTGGTCCTGAGGCTTCAGTGTGTTAGTAGAACAGGTTTGTGAACTCAGCCCCAGGACCAGCTGAGGTGACTCTTCTTTGCTCAGCTCTTGGCATTGCAGGGCTTGGTAATGATATGAGAGGGGGTCACTGTATTTTAGATGTTTCCAAAACTTAATTGCTCTTTTTTGAGTTTTTATTATTAGTGGATATTGGCCTAATTCTGCCCTGCATGCATTGTTTGTAGTTTGCCTCTGGACATGGAGGAGAATCTAACAACACTCTGCATGTAGGGTTTCAATGGGGTGTTTGTCCCATTTGATGAAATCTTGTTTTGCAAGTGGACCCCACAGCTCGCTGCCATAAAGTGCAATTGGTTCAATGACATATTCTATTAGTTTTAGCCAAATTTTGATAGGTATTTCAATTTGAATTTGCTTATTAATGGCGTAGAATGCCCTGCGTGCTTTCTCTCTCAGCTCATTCACTGCCCCATTAAGGTGTCCAGTTGAGCTTATTTTTAAACCTGAGTAATTGTAGTGTGTACAGTACTCTATATATTTTGTACCAATTGAGGATTTGGTCTAATTCCCTGAGATCTTCTCTGGAAAATCATTATTTTAGTCTTTTTGGGGTTTACTGCCAGGGCCCAGGTCTGGCAGTACTGCTCTAGCAGGTCCAGGCTCTGCTGTAGGCCATGTGCTGTGTGTGACAGCAGGCATAGGTCATCTGCGAAGAGTAGGCATTTAACTTCTGAATTGTGGTGACTAACACCAGGGGCTGAGGATTTTTCTAGAAAAGTGGCCAATTCGTTAATGTAAATATTGAAGAGTGCAGGGCTCAGATTGCAACCCTGGCAAAGGACCCGCCCCTGGTTAAAGAATTCTGTTATTTTCTTATCAATTTTAATGCTGCATGTATTGCCAGTATACATTGATTTAATTATGTCATATGTTTTACCCCCTACACCACTTTCAATAACTTTGTAGAACATTACTGTATGCCAAATAGAATCAAATGCTTTTTGGAATTCGATAAAGCAAGTGTATATTTTGGTATTATTTTGTTTATTATTTTGTTTATCTATCAGGGTGTGTAGGGTGTAAATATGATCAGTTGTGCGATGTTTTGGTATAAATCCAATGTGGCTTTTACTCAAGACATTGTGCTTATTAAGGAAGTTTAGAAGTCTTACATTTATAATACAGAAAACCTTCCCCAGGTTACTGTTCACACAAATGCCTCTGTAAAACCTTCCCCAGGTTACTGTTCACACAAATGCCTCTGGAAAACCTTCCCCAGGTTACTGTTCACACAAATGCCTCTGGAAAACCTTCCCCAGGTTACTGTTCACACAAATGCCTCTGGAAAACCTTCCCCAGGTTACTGTTCACACAAATGCCTCTGGAAAACCTTCCCCAGGTTACTGTTCACACAAATGCCTCTGGAAAACCTTCCCCAGGTTACTGTTCACACAAATGCCTCTGGAAAACCTTCCCCAGGTTACTGTTCACACAAATGCCTCTGGAAAACCTTCCCCAGGTTACTGTTCACACAAATGCCTCTGGAAAACCTTCCCCAGGTTACTGTTCACACAAATGCCTCTGGAAAACCTTCCCCAGGTTACTGTTCACACAAATGCCTCTGGAAAACCTTCCCCAGGTTACTGTTCACACAAATGCCTCTGTAATTGTTAGGGTGAAATTTGTCTCCGTTCTTAAAGATTGGGGTTATGAGTCCTTGATTCCAGATGTCAGGGAAATAACCTACACTCAGGATCAAATTAAATAGCTATAATATAGCCAATTGAAATTTTGCACTAGTGAGTTTGAGCACCTCGTTTAGGATGCCATCAGGTCCGCATGCCTTTTTAAATTTGAGAGCCTGAAGTTTCTTATAGAGCTCCTGGTCAGTAATGGGGGAGTCCAGTGGATTTTGATTGTCCTTTATAGATTTTTCTAATCCATTCAACTTCTCATGAATTTGACGTTGTTCTGCGTTTGTGTCAATTTGAATGGTGTTGTAGAGTGTTTTAAAATGGGTTGTCCATATGTCACCATTTTGTATCGATAATTCCTCTTGTTTAGAACTTTTTTTTTTTTTCCCAATTTTGCCACATGTTTATGGACTCTTCAATTAGTGTCAGCTGCTTGCTGTTGTACTGCGCTTTTTTGGTTCTGAGTGTTACGTTTATAGAGTTTTAAAGTCTCACAGTAATGAAGGCGTAATTCACCATTATTTGGGTCTCTGTGCTTTTGGTTGGATAGTGTTCTAAGTTTTTTCCTTATAATTTTACAATCTGCATCAAACCAGTTGTCATCTGTGTTTTTTTATCAATTTCAATTGTGCTTCTTTTGCCGTTTGGCTGAATATATAGTTGATGTTTTATATAGTTGATGTTTTGTATATTGCGCAAAGGAAAATATGTTTTTCTGTCAGTACAAGTAATTTTTTCAGTTTTAACCAAATGTGATATTTGCCAATTTTGAGGGGATCAATTAGATGTTGTAGTTCGGATTTGCACCAAATTATCAGTCCTCCAGAGTCTCTCTCTCTCTCTCTCTGCCTCTCTCTCTCTCTCTCTCTCTCTCTGCCTCTCTCTCTCTCTCTCTTTCTCTCTCTCTCTCTCTCTGCCTCTCTCTCTCTCTCTTTCTCTCTCTCTTTCTCTCTCTCTTTCTCTCTCTCTCTCTGCCTCTCTCTCTCTCTCTGCCTCTCTCTCTCTCTCTCTTTCTCTCTCTCTTTCTCTCTCTCTCTCTCTCTCTCTCTCTCTCTCTTTCTCTCTCTCTCTCTCTCTCTCTCTCTCTTTCTCTCTTTCTTTCTCTCTCTCTCTGCCTCTCTCTCTCTCTCTTTCTCTCTTTCTTTCTCTCTCTCTCTGCCTCTCTCTCTCTCTCTGCCTCTCTCTCTCTCTCTCTCTCTCTCTCTCTCTCTCTCTCTCTCTCTCTATCTATCTATTTAGTCTGGAATTATTCTCAGAATAAAACTGTGTTCTTGTTCTATGGCAGGATGAGTTTCTTGTCTGACTTCTGAGTGCCGCTCCTGTGTTCTGGCTTAACAGAGTCGCTAAACAGAGTGGCGGTTGGACGGGAGCTCTCCATGGTGCTGAACTCAGACTCCACGTAGTTTCTTTATTTTAAAACGTTTTTGGGGGAGCGTTCTTCATTTGTTCATTTGTTTCCCCTTTCTCTTCGACTGACTTTTTACTGATAAAAACCACCAGACATGTATCTAGTTGGATTGCACATCAGAATCTAACAGCACTGCACAAAACATTTCACCGCTTTTCATTCTGCCCTCCTATAGCCTATGCCAGCTCTTTTCTCTGGAGTCAGTTTACGGTTCTCTTGTGGGCTTTTTTATCATTCAAGTTACTCTCCACACCGTGTCAGTGTCTACCAGCAAAACGCTAATTTACTCAACTCCACCTAGGGACTAGGACAAAGCCTATTATACGCCGACTGTCAGTGAAACTGTAATGAGGTGGCAGACGGTGAGGTTAATGTTTCTCGTTAGGATAGCAACATCATCCATTGTTTTCATTTGGTTCTCTTTATTTCCGTCACACTGTTCGGATTACCTTTGTGAAAGGATTGCTTAACAGTGACTGCATTCGAGAACCGTGAATGGGTTTGGATTGTGAATCTATTTTGGCTGTTGCTTTGTATTCGGGGTGCTGAGTCTGAACAAATTACTTATTCCGTTTCCGATGAGTTAAAACCGGGGACATTTGTTGGGAATTTGGCTAAGGTTGTAAATCTGAAAGTGACTGAACTGGAGGCAAGCAGGACCCAGATAGAAACGGGAACATTTAAGAAACATTTTGAAGTACATTTAAACACTGGGGGTTTCTTCAAGCTTTGTCTTAACAACCTTGTTTGCACTGAAAGCTTGGAGGATATTGTGATTAATCCTTTACGAATGTACAATGTTGAAGTAATTATACTGGACAGAAACGACAACGCACCACATGTTCATGTGAAATCGCAGACGTTTCAGATTGCTGGGCTAACTGCACTGCAGGAGTAAGGGAGCAACTCTACAGAGTCATATAAGCTCTCCCCAAATGACCCTTTCACACTAGACGTGCGTACTGAGGCTGATCCTGGTCCATCAGTAGAGTTAGTGCTACAGAAAACGTTAGACTGAGAGAAACATGCTGGGATCAAGCGTGTACTGACTGCTATTGATGGAGGAAAAACCTCCGAGATCAGGAACCACATAAACAATTGTCAACCTACTAGATGAAAACGATGATATATTAATCCAAACATATGGTTAACCTATTTGTTATTAAACTGTTTTATTTCTGGCTAACATATGACGCATAGGTAATGCGCTTTTTTTCTCATTGAGCAGTGTCATGTCCGTTTAGTAAGCAAAACGTAGGGTGTCGCTGTAGACCGTGGATATGAAACCTTGATTTCGTTCTAGGGCCCCTCCTTCTGTGGCTATCAGTGTTGTGTAGGCTTTTGTCAGAATAACACACAGTCAGATTCCATCTGAAACGACAGCCCTTCCGCGACGGCATAAGATGTGGTTGTTTTCTGAAATATATGTCTGCTCTTAGAACACTAGAAGCGTCGGGTGAACAGTGGATTTAACGATGGGCCATGCCGTGCATTGTGGATATCGCTGGATTCCGGTTGTACTGCTTCTTTGCGTATGGAATTTATCTTCGGGACAGATTGTCTACTTTGTCTCAGAGGAGGTGAACAAGGGAACCGTTGTTGGTAATATATCCAAGGATCTGAATCTCAATGTTCAGGAACTGGAGTCTCATATGTTTCAGATTGTTTCCGGCTCCAACAAGAAGTATTTTGATTTAAAGACCGGGGCTCTGTTTGTGAAGGAAAAAATCGACCGAGAGGAACTCTGTATGACCAGTGAGAAATGTTCTCTAAACCTGGAAATCATTGCACAGAACCCTCTCAACATGTATCGTTTAGAAATCAATGTGTTAGATATGAATGATAACGGACCTTCATTCCCATTAAATGTTCATACTTTGAATATAACCGAATCCACATTTCAAGGCGAAAGATATCCCCTGCCCAGCGCTGACGATGCTGATATAGGAAGTAATACAGTGAAAACATACAAGTTGAGCCCGAACGAACATTTCTCTTTGGATGTACAGAGCGGCAGCGAGCAGAGCATGTCTGCTGAGTTAATACTACAGAAAGCTTTAGACCGAGAGAAACAGGCTGTGATCCAGTTGTTACTGACTGCTGTTGATGGAGGAACACCTGCCAGATCCGGGACATTACATTACATTATAATAGTGAATGTGATAGATGTGAACGATAACAGTCCCGTCTTCAGCAAACAATTGTACAAAGTACGTATAGCAGAGAACATACCAATTGGCACACATTTAATAAAACTGAACGCAAACGATGTGGACTCAGGTGTAAATGGGGAAATCGTTTATTCTTTGATAAGCCACGGGAAGGAAAAAACATTGGACGCATTTCAAACGAACAAAGTGACTGGTGAAATCACAGTTAAAGGAACTATTGATCGCGAGGAGAATGCTGCGTTTGAGCTGCATGTACAGGCCAAAGACAGGAGTGCTAGTCCTCGCACAACGCATTGTAAAGTCTTGGTAGAAGTGATTGATGTCAATGACAATGCTCCAGCAATCTCAGTAACTTCAATGATGAATGCAGTCAGAGAGGATGCAAGATCAGGTACAGCAGTTGGTCTAATAACAGTATCTGATAAAGACGGGGGTGTAAATGGAAAAGTACACTGTAAAATAGTAGACTCTGTTCCATTCAAATTGCTGTCCTCCTATAAGAACTATTATTCGTTAGTGGTAGATGGATCTCTAGATAGAGAGACTACTTCCCAGTACAATGTAACCGTTATAGCTACAGATGAAGGCATCCCACCTCTCTCCAGTAACTGTGTCATTTCTGTTTACGTCGCTGATGTGAATGACAACGCGCCTCGCTTTTCAGAAACTATATTTAATGTTTATCTAAAGGAAAATAGTCCCGTCGGAGGGCTTATTGCCAGCTTGACTGCCCATGATCCAGACGTGAATGAAAACACTCAGATGTCTTATTCGTTTTTGGAAGGCAATAATGGCAAACCCTTGTCTACAATGATAAACATAAACTCATTAACTGGTGAGATATATAGCATACAGTCATTTAACTTCGAAGATGTGAATACTTTCCAGTTCCACGTTCAGGCCACAGACTCCGGTGTTCCTCCACTAAGCACCAACGTCACTGTCAACGTTTTTATCCTGGATGAGAATGACAACAGTCCTGTGATTCTCCCGCCATATTCTGACCACGGCGCCGTTCATTCTGAGAACGTTCCCTATTCTGCTGAAGCGGGATACTTTGTGGCCAAGATCAGGGCTGTAGACGCCGACTCTGGTTATAATGCGCTGCTTTCTTATCACATCTCTGAACCAAAGGGGACCAATCTCTTCAGAATAGGAACCAGCAATGGAGAAATACGGACTAAGAGACGAATGAGTGACAATGACTTAAAAACTCACCTGTTGGTCATTCTGGTGTCTGATAATGGCGAACCTTCACGGTCTGCCACAGTGTCTATTGATGTTGTGGTCGTTGAAAGTACAGGTGACATGCAAACAATTTTCAGACAGCTGCCTGTAAAGGAGGAGAGTTTCTCAGATTTAAATCTGTATCTGCTCATCGCCATTGTGTCAGTAGCAGTGATGTTTATACGACATACGGCTGCTTTGGTTAGTGTCAGTCTCATTCCTGCCAACATGTTTTCTCGATTAAATTGATGCATTGTTATTAATAGTCTCCTCTATTATATAAATGTACCAACCTGTCGAAATATAGTAGTTCAGTTGTTTATTGTAGAAGCAACAATGGAGCATTCAGATTTATTTTAAACTGCAAAACCAACTATTTATATACCAGGTTTGGCTGGCCTTCTCTAGGCACTCGTAGGCTCAGTCACCAGTATACTTTTATTTACAAAGCCATTTTGAGTTTACCACCATTTTATTTTGCCATTTTTATTCGTCATAAATGTGGTGGGTACTCTCTTCCTTCGCAGGACTTTATCCTGCTAACTGTTCCAAATGTCCGAACTGAATTTAGTAAAATGGCTTTTATGTCCTCTGCGCCATCGGCTTGGAACGCCTTTCAAAATATTTTTAAACTGGAAGAACTTGTCCCGATTGGTGTTTTGAAATTATTGATGAAGGATTTTGATGCTGATTCCTTAACCTGTCAATGTTTTTAATTGACTGTTTTAGGATTTTCTTATACTCCCGTGAATTCGATGTTTTTTTTTACTAGATTACCTGTAGTTTTTCATGTTGTCTGTCTATAATTGTGTAATGACTTGGTGCTGCCTATCTTGGCCAGGACGCTCATGAAAAAGAGATTTCAAATTTCAATGAGCCCTTCCTGGTTAAAAAAAACTGCTTTGTGAACACCATAGCATGTCTAGCTATACTGGTCTTCCGCTGGCACGTTGGGCTAAGCGAGAAGATACGTGTTGGAAGAAAGTGTTATTCATTGGATCAATTTGGTTATTTGTTTATTTGTTTGTTGTGTAGACACCCCTCATGTTAGATTCTAACATCGTGAATAACTCAGATAAGGCTGTGTTCTTGTTTAAGAGCGCAGTAAGAGCACTTGGTGTCGCTGTAGACCGTATATTCAGCTGGCAACTATGTGGGGCTCATTCTTCCCCTAACTCCCACTGCTGAAGGTAGAGTCAGGGGATCCACTTTAGATAGGCATGTGTGTAGAAACAACCGTGGGCCGTATACTAGAGATTTGTCTTATACAACGCGATGTTAGCAATATTATGAATCTACTGTAAACAATTCACAGAAGGTCTGTGCATAGCGATGGGCCTTTCCGTGCATTGTGGATATTGTTGGATTCGGATTCTGCTGCTTCTTTGTCTATTTTGTCTCAGATGAGGTGAACAAGAGAACCGTTGTTGAGAATATAGCCAAGGACCTCAACCTCAATTTTCAAAAACTTGAGTCCCATATGTTTCAGATTGTATTATGTTTTGAACCTAAACACTGGCGTCCTATTTGTGAATGAGAGAATCGACAGCGAGGAGCTGTGTGAGAACAATCTGAAGTGCAGGCCATTACGCACAATCATCTGAACATTTTTCGCGTTGAAATAGAGATACTGGATATGAATTATTATGAACCTTCTTTCTTGGTAAATTCACTGGCATAAATTAAATGTTTACGAAAACGCTGCTGCGGGAGAGTGATTTTTTCTCCCAGTGACTGAGGATGCGGATGTGGGCAGATGTGGCTAGTATTAATGGAGGAGATACTTTTCAAATGACACACTCTGCCAAACAGTGAGAAGGTAAGGACAACTTTTCAAAATATATATATTTTTTGTCATTGAGTTTAGATGTATTTTTTACTGACATTGTTATCATCTTGCATGTTAATTCTACATATTCTTCTTAATTTGAATCCCTTTTAACTTGACGAGATAGTACAACTTGGGTATGTTTAGGTCAAACACAGCTTTAAATGCTGAGGTGTTTAGCGTTTCAGTTCAGCTCTATGGACTGCGACATACGACAAATTGCTTTGGATTTTGTCAGACTCATTCATACTAACATGTTTACTGCATTTACGGTTGCTCCGTGTTCTTTTTGAACCTGTCAAAATAGTATAGTTTTTGGTGTTGTTTATTGAAGAAGTAACAACCAGCATAGACATGCAAATGCATTTGCATCATTTACGTAAATTATTATTAGCAGTCTTATTACTGCCAGGGGTAGTTTTCTAAGCGCTTCGTACCATATTGTCATGTGCTAGCAAGTCTCTCACCCTAAATTATTTACTTGGTCATGTTTGCAATGTCGCAGAACTCTTACTCGTTTTGGATACTCATGCGTAATTGCGCATGACCAACCCAGCTTTTTTATAGTTCGAAGATGCGTTCTTGTTATAGTTTTATCATTTTATTTGAAATAGTACTCTTTAAAATGTAGATTTGGCCAAATGGGTTTGGTAAGAGTCACGGTGGCTTAATTGACACATAGCAGACTCGTTTTGTCAATATTTATTTATGCTGTAGCCTATACATACAGAAAACACAGGATGGCGCTGTTGACCATGACAATTATTAATAGGAGGAATTTTACTGGACTCCTCCTCTAGTGAATACAAAAAAAGGAATCGAGTTGAAACCAGTGGGGTTTTTTTGACAAGAGAGGGAAATTGTAGTTTGTCCCAATCACTTTCGTTGTACTCGCACGGACTAGCAGAGCCAGCATTAGGCTGTTCATTTTTTCCCTTTGAGTATTGTTGCAATAAGCATTCCTTGTACAGCGATGGGCCTGTGTGACCACAGAAGACGTGTTTGGATAGAATATCTTCTGCTGCTTTGTTCATGGAGATTGTGTTCTGGACAGTTTGTGTATTCCGTCTCAGAGGAGGTAGATAAAGGCACATTTGTTGGAAATATCGCTAAAGACCTAAATCTAAATTTGAGAGAACTGGTTTCGAGAAAGATTCACATTGTAACGGGATCCGAAAGGAGGTATTTTGATGTCGACTTGAAGACAGGTAATCTTTTTGTCTATGAGAGAATTGACCGAGAAGCCCTCTGCTCAAACTCAGTAAAATGCTCAATTGATGTTGAGGCGATATTGAATAATCCTATGCATATCCATCGTATTGAAGTAAACATTGTGGACATAAATGACAACCCACCATCGTTTGCGGAGCGCATTCATGTTGTCAATATGACTGAATCCGCCTTTCCAGGGGACAGATTTCCTTTACCGTTCGCCAGTGATTCGGATGTTGGAAGTAACTCTGTGAAGACCTACAAACTGAGTCTAAACGAACACTTCTCTCTAGATGTACAAAGCGGCAGCGAGCAGAGTGTGTCTTCTGAGTTAATACTACAGAAAGCTTTAGACCGAGAGAAACAGGATGTGATAAAACTTGTACTGACTGCTGTTGATGGAGGAAAACCTCCACGATCAGGAACTCAACAGATAGTAATTCACGTAATAGATGCCAACGATAATACTCCGATATTCTCCAAATCTCTCTATAAAGTGCAAGTGTCAGAAAATGTTGCATTTGGAACTTTAATTCTAACTTTAAACGCAACAGACTTAGACGAGGGGGTGAACGGTGAAATCGAATACTCATTCACTGGGAAAGGAGAAATGGGCACACAACATGTCTTTCAACTCAACCAGCATACTGGTGAATTAACAGTTAAAGGGCGTTTGGATCACGAGGAAAACCCTGCGTTTGAAATCCGTGTACAAGCAAAAGACAAAGGTAATCCACGAAGGAGTGCCTATTGCAAAGTCATACTGGAAATACTTGTTGTGAATGACAATTCCCCAGAGATCATAGTGACTTCACCCCCTGTCGCATTGAAAGAGAGTGCTGAGAAAGGAACCGTTGTTGCTTCAATAAACGTGCGTGACAAAGACGGTGGGAAAAATGGACTCATCAAGTCCGAAATAATCGGAGATGTTCCTTTTAAATTACAGTCGTCTTATAAAAACTATTACTCTTTAGTTGT